>NC_140949.1:136714542-136762042 GCF_014529385.1 Adiantum capillus-veneris | reverse complement strand
CTCAATATGATGTTCATCACTCTAGGGAGAAACAACGTCGTGGGAAATTCCACAAGAAGCTTTTGGACACCATCCCACTATGCGACGAGGGGGGCGGTAGTTCCCGAGCCCCACGTCGTCCAAGTGATGCTGAGAGCTCTATAATCAAGGCTCGGGAAACATCTTTTATGGAGCAGGCTTTGCAACAAAAAATTTCATAATTTGAATCGGCTTGAGAACCTTCTTGCCCAAAATAGAGGCGGCCATTTTTCATTTTGAAGAGGCTTTAGCCTAGAATCTAGATAAAGGAGCCCTGGAGTCTATATTCCATGGGAGAAAGAGGGCCAAAAAAACATTTTGTGAGAGAATCGAGCCATTAGCCTATTAACATTTGTACCTGGAAGTCTTTGTCACGTCTCGAAATGCAAGTTGGAAGCCTTCATGAGCCTTTATGGCGGGGTCGGCCCGGTATGCAATCTTATTAGATGCATCATAGAGCTCCACAGGGATTTGGCGCTTCATCACATCAGTTGTGAGGTCTCTTACCAGGGAATCCAGATCCTCAAGTTTTAACTCTGTGCCTCGGAAGGCAAAGGCAAGCGACCCATCCTCCAACACGCACACATGAACCTCTGTATCTGTTTTGATGCCCCATCTGAGAACACAAGGGTCTTGTACATCTCTAATTAGCTGGCTTCTTCGTACGAATGGAAACTCATCGGCCATGCTTTTATCCTCGTATGCAGCAATCGCCATATCCAGGAATGGATGAATGTCTACAAACTCCTTGTGATGCTCTTCTCTGCTGTTAGCGTCTGAATCGCTGTCGGAGTCGCTGCTGCTGTTCTCTTCCATGTTGTTTACTGCACTCGTCATGCAAAACACATTGAGATCATAATGTAAGAGCCTATATTTACTGATTCCCAACAAGTTTTTGACATCTTCCCATGTGGGTAGATAGGTCATCAAAATATGCATGTGTCTGTATAATCACAAGCAAATATGTTGATCCAAGCCATGTATAAATAATTAGAGTACAATTTGCAGTTCGATCGATGTGATGGCAGATCGTGCAAAATTGTGAGAAAATGTAGGTTTCTAATTAAGTTCTGAACAAATCTAAGCCGAGTAGATGAATACAACAATCACGTGACATGTTAATGCAGATGCTTACAATCTCGGTCTCCAGTGATGTGGTCAAGGACAGCTTGCACGGGGTCGTTGGATGTGAGGGCAGCGACCGTGCATCGAACGATGCTCTCGAGCGTTTCAACTATGCCTTTTCCGGCCATGGCTTATTATAACCACAGCTAGAGCAGGCAATATGTATTGTGGGTGCTTGGATATAAATGCAGCGGGTGACTGAAATATATACTGAGCCACAGCTTCGACAACATCGTTTTACACGGCCATCTTTCTGTGAATAGTCAAGCGTGGATCTTGCGCGTATATGCTGCCTGACTCTCAAATTTTTAAAATGGATCAGCATTGAGCAAGTGGGTTTGGAGCATTGTGTGTCTGTGTGTGTGTGTGTGTGTGGATAAGCATTGAGCAAGTTGGTTTGGAGCATGTGAAGAAGCCTATAGGCACTCACCAAAATGAGGAGCCCAGTCCCACTTCCTACTAGTAGTATTAGTGATATTAAGTGAACTAGTAGTATTAGTGATATTAAGTGAATGATATTAAGAAGTACACACGCCATTTAAGAACACTTAGGAGACAAGCTCGTTTAGATACTTAATGCCCTTAATATATTCATTTCTTTCCTTGTATTAGGCACCTCTCAAGAAGACTAATAAAACCAATGACAATTGGATGTGAAAGAGTTACTTTTCTTCCTGGTTGTCATTCACCCTTCTCTCTCTTACTCACCTACATGGTCTACTTGCCCTCAAGGCCCGTGCCTTGCCCTTTTGCATGCCTATTTCCTATTGGTTAGCTTAATGAAGCCTTATAGCAAGTGAGAGTGAGCCTTTGTACCTTAGTCAAACCTTCCTCTCTGAGCCATATGACTCACCTCTTCTTTTGGAAGTCTCCATCAGCCCATGCATGCTCCATGCATGTCCATGTGCTAATCCTATGTGGCATGCTAGCATGGCTTGCTTATGTGGCATTAACCTTTATACCTTAGAATGACCATAGTCTTTTAATTCACCATGGTCTGAAAGAATATATCATAAATCATTAGGACCATCTTTTAGCTATACCTTAGGAGAGGCTATGTGGTCGCCTCAAGGTAGCGGTTACCTGCTAATTTGGGATTGACCAATTTAATTAGTCCTAGGTAGGCTCCTAATACCTTAGACCACATACTTAGTCTTCACCCAGTATATTGACAAAGTCAGATGTGTTTCCTAAAATTTAGGAGGATTCCCTATAATTTAGGAATTGCTAAATTATAGCCTACAATGTACCCTGACTTCTTATTTAATGGCCCTAGCCTTAAGGACTTGGAACACTTACCTTTGGAAGCTTCAATGAAGCAAACCGTCAGGTCTTTGAGCTCCATTACATGAGCATTACTCTTTGGTAGATTGTCTCCATTTGGACCTTTAGGGAGATGCTAACATCTCTCTCTTCTTGATTTTGTGATGAAACAAGTTTAATAGCATATTGTAATATTCTAACGCTTGTTTCCTTTATCCTCCTATATTAAATGATCATTTTAATAAGAGAGAATCATTTGGAATAGTTAGATATTAGTTTTTATGACATTACCTCGCCCTTGAAATCATAGTCGTCCTTGACTATGAGGTATATATGGTAAAGCATATTCGTTAGTCCATGTTGCATAGTGGGTATAGGATCCCATCGTACCCTACGACATCATGCCACAACGGATGACTAATCTATTTGGTGCTTGAGAGGCTAAGCTGCCGTAAGCATGTCTGCGCTTTAGTCAATATCATACTTCCAAAGTAAAGTGACAAGTTTTACTTGGTGTTTGGGAGACGTAGTCGCCTCAAACATGATCCTATGCATGCATATATTTTAAATTTGTGCACAATAAAAGTGAAAGAGAGTCTTATAAGGCAAATGTTTATTTATTCACATTGAATTTACATATGCTTACTAGATTGTATCATTGTAAGCATTGACAAGGTTCATGTCATCCTTAAGCTGTACTCCTTGCATCCACTTAGCATCTTCGAAAGGATAGTTTTTGAATTTGGTCTTATCACTTCTTAATACCTTATCTTCATGTCGTGGGATGGATTCTGGTTGGAGTATCTCTTCTTGGTCTTCCATCTCGGGAGGATCTTCTATAATTTCTTATGTTGGGAGCTCTCCTTTGAAAGGCTTGAGTAGGCTCACATGAAAAGCATTGTGAATGAGCCAGTGGTTGGGTAACTTTAATTTATAATCCGTTTCATTGATTGGCTTAAGAATGTGGAATGGACCGTAGTATCTTTTTGCTAGTTTAGCATAGTACTTTTGGTGTCTATTCTTACCCGGAGTTTGCCTTAAGCAAGCCTTGGGAAACTTAAGTAATACCCATTCATTTTCTTTAAAGGTTAAGGCTCTTCTATGCTTGTTAGCAGCAACCTTTTTCCTTTGGAACATAAATGGTTCTTCTTTCTTCCCTAATGCAAGGGATGAAATTATATCCTTGAAATCGGGATCAATAGCATAATCATTTATCATAGATGATAGATCATTGTGAAGCTTTAATGAAGCAAACCGTCACGTCCTTGAGCTCCATTACATGATCATTGCTCTTTGGTAGACTGTCTCCATTTGGACCTTTATAGGAGATGCTAACATCTCTCTCTTCTTGATTCTATGCTATGAGACTTGTCTCATAGCATATTGTAATATTCTAACCCTTGTTTCTTTTATCCTCCTATTATATTAAATGATCAATTTAATAAGACAGAATCATTTGGAATAGTTAGATATTAGTTTTTATGACATGGTCCCCCACTCAAACAAGGTGAGGGACGCATGATGTCCTTCATAAGAGGGGGGAGAGAGAAAGCTATGGTATCTGCAGCATGTGTGGAAAGAGAATAGAGTGGGTTGGCATTCACCAAAATATATTAGTAGTGACTAAAAGATATAGATAGATAACAAATTTCATTAACAGACAAAAGAGCTTAGAGTCTTCTTAAAACATATCTCTTATGGACCACCCCAACTCAAACAAGTTTAAGGACTCACAATGTTCTTCATTTTTTTATTTTTATTTTTTTGGTTTTGGTTGTGGGGGGGGGGGGGGGGAGAGAGAGAGAGAGAGAGAGAGATGGTATGTGCACCATGTGAAGAAGGTGAATAGAGTTGGTTGCTAATCACCAAAATAAATTAGCATTGACTAAAAGATATAAATAGATAATAGATTTCATTATTAGACGAGCTTAGAGTCTTCATTAATAGACAAATGAGCATTTCGTTAATAGACAAAAGACCTTAGAGTCTTATGGACCAAAATAAATTAGCATTGACAAAAAGATATATATAGATAACAGATTTCCTTAATAGACAAAAGATCTTAGAGTCTTCATGAACGGTGTCTTTTAATTATGGACCACCCTACAAGGGTGAGGGACTCACGATGGGCTTTATAGGTGGTTGTTGTGTGGGGGGGGGGGGGGGGGGGGGGGGGGGGGGGGAGAGAGAGGGGGGGGGGGGGGGGGGGGGGGGGGGGGGAGGTGAATAGCACATGTCTAGTGAGTAACTGTGTGTGTGTGTGTGTGTGTGTGTGTGTGTGTGTGTGTGTGTGTGAGAGAGAGAGAGAGAGAGAGAGATGGTATATGCAGCATGTGAACAAGCGTATAGAGTGAGTTGGCACTCACCAAAATAAGAGTTGAGTCCCACTTCCTACTAGTAGGATTAGTGATATTAAATGAGAGACAAGCTCCTTTAGAGAGAGAGAGAGAGAGAGAGAGAGAGAGAGAGAGAGAGAGAGAGAGAGAGAGAGAGAGAGCGAGAGAGAGACTTTATGAAAACTCTAATCTCCTTTGTCTAATAATGAAATCTGTTATTTATTTATATCTTTAGTCAATGATAATTTATTTTGGTGAGTTCCAACCAGCTCTATGCACCTTCTTCACATGCATTGCATATACCTTAGCGCTCTCTCTCTCTCTCTCTCTCTCTCTCTCTCTCTCTCTCTCTCTCTCTCCCCCCCCCGCTTATGAAAAACATCATGAGTCCCTCAACTTGTGTGAGTTGGGGTGCCCATAAGAGATACATTTTTATTTTTATTTTGCAAAACTCACAATTGTGAGTGGATAGTATTAAGAACATCAGCAATATACAACAATCTCGAGCTCAGCCTCAAGGGTCCCAGGATTGCACGTTATCTGCTTGGCAGAAAAGCCACTACCACTCCTAGGCTTTCCCTATTACAAGATGTTATGTATTGTTCTAGACCAATCCTCTGAGGCTTGTTTGCCTCCGATCATGTGAATCGCCACTCTGCTCTCTTGTATGATTTCACAAAAGCTTGCCACACCCATATCCCCCTCAAACACGCGGCGGTTCCTTTCTTTCCAAATATGGCGGTGCAAGAAGTAGTACCTGATTATTTGAGTGCAGAGAAGAAGAGCAAGACTTCCCAACCTATTACTACCAAAAAAACAGATCATTCTTGAAGAACTTAATTTGCCATGTCCTTTGAATCCACTTGCATAATTTCCCAGCCATGCCCTTGATTGCTTGGCATCCCATAAAAAGGTGGGCTAGGTCTTCACTAGCCATTTTGCACCTTGAGCAGCGATCGGACCCGATGCCTCTTTCTTGTACCTTTACTCCCATCGGCAGAGCACCCCACATCACTTTCCACAAAAATATATTCATATACTAAGGCTACCTTGGCTTCCAGATGTTCTCCATGACTTCCTCCCACTGCTTTTCCATCCATTGCCTCTTCCATAATTTGTTGAGGGGGCTACACCAATTAGCCTTGTGCATTAATGCATGGTAAATGCCTTTAGAGTGTGGCTTCCAACAGAGGCTACTCCCGGGCCATCTCCGAGCATCCCATTCAAATTTGGATTCACAAATTGGAATCACCACCTTATCAAGCTCTTTCATCACCCTGTGGACTAGTAAGGTCTCAAAGCCATTCAATTGAAATTGGATGGCTATAGAGTTAGCAGTTTTCCAGCACTTCATATTGCCATCCCAAAATTGCTCTAGTCGAATGAGCCCCTTATTGTTCACATTCCTGGCCATTTCTATCCAGTAGAGGCTTTGCAGCGGCCCCAATATGTTAGAGAGCCAAGGGGACCAGTGCAAAATGGAGTTCTTAAAGTATCTAGTTACTTCGTCCCATTCCAAAACCGTTGCTGCACTTTTGCACTTCCTCATTAGCTCCCCTGAGAGTCCACCAGATCTAAGATAAGACCACTTCGGGGTGAGAAGTTTGTTGTGCATCACAACCCCCTTCCACTTTCCCCCTTTCAAACCCAGTTTTTCTGCATCAAGCATTTCCTTGGTCATGATAGCCCAAGCTTGGTCCTGTTTAGCCAATGAGACCATAAATTTGGCACAAAGGGCCTCAGCATGGGATACAGGGTTACTAATGACGAGCCCTCCTTGGTCTACCAGGCGAGAAACTACCTCCCATCTAGCGCACTGCCATGGCCGGGATGTTTTCGTGTTGTTCTTCCAAAAAAAACTTATCACTGGTTTTAAGAATTCCTTCCAGTTACATTTAGCCATCTTGAGCACGGGGCTGAGGAAAGCAATATACGGGATCATAAAAGCATTAATCACTCTAATCCAGCTTTGGAAGGGGAGGAGAACAAACTCCCATCTTCTCATTTTTGAGATTATTTTTTCAAGGACCCATTGAAATCTTTGACTGTGGGTTACGTCCACCCCTACGGGGGCTCCTAGGTGTCTAAATATACTCCCTTTTGAAATGATCTCTCTTGTCTAGACTGCAAGGTCAAAAGAGTCATTCTCCGACAAACAGGGAGATTAGTCTTGACTTCTCTATATTGCACTTGGATCCCGAGGCCACTGCAAAATTTTGCACAATCTCCAGCGCTCTCCTGACAACTTGAGGGCACGCCTTCAAGAATAGGAGTGAATCATCTGCGAACATTTTTGCCAGTAGCTGGTCGTTGCCCGGTAATGCTAGACCTTGGATCTCTCCCCGCGCAGCACTAGCTTCGAGCATCGTAATGAGAGAATGCGACCCGATGGCAAAAATCAAGGGGGCCAGGGGACATCCTTGCTTAATAGACCTTTTAACCTCAAGAGATCCCACAATTTTGTCATTAAACAGGAGCTCTGATTGGCTGCCAACGCCAAGTGTGCATATGAGGCGACAGAGGCGAGGCCCAAAGCCCAGAGCTCCCATGACTTCTTCTATATAGGACCATTCTATCCTATTATAGGCTTTGACAAGGTCCAGTTGCAGTAAGACGCACTCTTGCTTGGAGAAAGATGCATACTCTATTCCTACCATTGCTGCCAAGATATTGTCATATATATATCTCCCTTTAATGAACTCGTGTTGATGGGGGGAGATGGTCTGACTCAAGAGGGGGGCAAGTCTCAAAGCTATCGCCTTGGCAATGATTTTGTATGCTACTGACATCATTGTAATGGGATGCCAATGCTTAAGTTGAGAGGAGCAGATTTGTTTCGGAATGGGCTTGATAAGCCCTCTCTTAACACTTGCATCCAACGACTCTTCGAAAACAACTTGATTGGCCATCCGTGTGACTGGACCCTAGAGATCATCCCAAAATTCCCTGAAGAATTCAAATGTTAGTCCATCCCATCCGGGGGACTTTTCATTGCCAAGAGCTTTTAGTGCCGCTGAGCATTCCTCCTCAGAGAAGGCCTTTTCCATGCGGTTGGCTTCCTCCTGGGGAACCTTCTTCTCAACACTCCCAAGTAAAGATGCTCGGGCTTCTTCCACTTCCTGAGATTGGGTCTCTGGCTGGCCGATAATCAGGCTGAGGTACTTGAGCATAAGTGTAGCCATCTCATCTTGGTTTTGAATTGTATTCCCTTTCTCATCATCGAGTACTTGCACACGGCCTCGACTTTTCCTCACTTTCAGAGCTCTAAAAAAATGTGCTTGGTTAGAAGGCTTTGGTTGAAGGAAAGTTTCCCTAGATAGCAATCTCGCCTTCTTGATTTCCTCCAGTTGTTCATTGGCCGGGTAAGATTTAGCTTCAAGCCATCGCTTGTGCTCATCCTCGGTAGCCAGTCCGGCAGCCTTCCTAGAGGCTAACTGCGCTACCTCCTCTATGAGATGTTTGATATGTGCCTCATTGGATTTTTTAACCCGTGGGCCCGAAGTTTTGATAGCTTTTTGTACACTCCGAACAAATATCTTCCAAGCACTAGGTTTATTCATCCCCACATCTTTCTTGAGCTTCCCCAATGCTTTCTTGGTGATGCTCCTGAAGAGAGGGTCTTTGAACAGGTGTGTCCCTGTAACAAAAAGCTTTTTCTCCCCTCTCGGGGATTGCCCCCCCCCCCCCCCTTTATCTTTCTTGAGTTGTAAGTGTAATGGCATGTGATCAGAGAGTCTTTTTGTTGAGATTACCTTCATCTCTAACGATGATGAGATCCAGTCAGCTTGATGAGAGAAGTAGCATCTGTCCAGCCCGGAGGCAGTGCGGGCATATTGAAGGCTTGTGTAGGTGAATCCATGCATGCTGTTCCATGGGCCCACTTCCCACAAGTCAATCATGGCCCACTTCTCACATAAGCTCAGCCATTTAGACTTTTCTGAGCTAGCCAGGAGACTGGCGGAGCCTGTTCTATCCTTGCTTTTCTCGACCATATTAAAGTCTCCTACCATCAGCCACTCCCCTTCGATCGGAGTATCCCTGAGCTGCATCCATAGTTTAGCTCTATCCTTTGCGTTGCAAGGGCCGTAAACATTTACTATGGTGGTAGGTTGACTGCCCCATCTAATTCTAAGACCAAGGACTCTTCTGGAGGGGTGGTTTAGAACTACCTTTGGCTCCAAATCTCTGTCAGCAATGCAGAAGACACCACTGAAACAGTCGCTTCCTTCCCCATAAAAGATAAGTTTTTTCCCTACAACCTGTTTTCTCTTGCAACGAGCATCCAAATGGTGTTCTTGGATGGCCCAACAATTGACTGCTTTCTCTTTCTTCACTTCTTCCCAGAAGAGAGTGCCCTTCTTCTGGGTTTTTAATCCCTTCATGTTCCAAGATTGAATAGAGAGATGTTGACCGCTGGGTCAACAACACAACATAACTCAAGTTTCGTACCCAGAAGTCTTATCTTTTACGAGTTATGAAATGCTACGGATTATGGATATAAACGTCATTTGTAATGAGTAGTTATTCTAGTTTCAGAAGCCAGGGTGCAATGGCACTTCCAGATTGTAAATACAAAGCCATTTGACCCTTTCAACCCCATTTTTGGTTAAACCTAAGGTAGCCTTAGTATATAAGGTACCTAGGTCATTTTGTAAGGGGGATCAGACTTTAATCATAATCAAAACTTTAGCGCTGCCGTCTACTGTGTGTGAGAGAGAAAGAGAGTGAGCGTGAGCTTTATCCTCTAGCTACGCCCGGCTTGCTCAACACATTGGAGATCCGACTGCACCATTGCTGTAGGCTCAAGGAGAGCTACGCGACAACGCCAAGCATTCCACGTGAGACAAAGCACACACGGCGACGCATCTACGAGCTATTTGTGGCCGTAAGTGTATCAAACGATGTCTGTTTTCTGCGTGCTAGTACTCTATAGAATCGTGGCGACATAAGCTACGCATAGGTACTCATAAATTTCAGTTTTGGGCACTTTCAAAATTCTGCTCTGTCATCCTACGTGTTTTCCTCAGATGGGTTTAGAGTGAGGGTTTTGAGTGTGGAAGCATAGGGACAGGTGTATCCTAGTGAGGGGATGGTGTTCCTTAAGTTTCGTACGAATCTGGCATGATTAGGTGAGTTACCTTCCGTATGGGTGTATGTGGCTATGTGGTGTAGTTGAGAGCAGTGAGTTCCTTGATTGTGGTTTAGTTGGCCTTCCAAAGTGTTGTATGTGTAGGATGGTCTCAACCTGACAAGCTAAAGAGATTTCCTCCGTGTGCCTATCGTGTCATCTGTGTCCTCGATTGACATTATGTTGATCTAGGTAGTGTTTGCATGCACTTCATGGGTGTGTGAGTCACTCCCGCAACATTGGCGCCGTTACCGGGGACACAAGGACCTAAGTAGGTTTTCTACTAACACTCGTGTGATGGTTGCTTCATTTAGTTTCAGCTAAAGAAAGCGTTTTTCTTAAGTGGATCCGGAAGAGGATATTCCGCGATCAAGTGGATAGCCATGAAGCGTGTGTCTTGCCGAGGGTCTGCGAATAGATAGGTTTAGTTAGGATCTTTGGATTAGAGTAGTTGTTGGTGGTCGAGTGATTTGTGAGGTGATAAAAGCGTTTACTAGTCCGTGTGTGGCACTGAAGCGTTTTTCTATTCATAGATGCAAAACCCCATATGATTTGTAGGAGTAGCTTTAGGTAAGTGATCCGATTCTGATCTAGAGCTATTCAGCACTGAATTATTTGCTTAAGTGCTTGATTGCATTTGAAATCACAGAAAAGTGTGCTTTTGAGGGTAAAAATACATTAAACAAGCTTTTGTGGATATTTTGTATGACTGACTGATGTTGTGCATATAAAAGAGCATTTGCAAGGGTTCTGTGAAGAAAACCTGCAATTCTGTAAACATAGACATCCTCCGCACGTAGGATGTCTCAAGGGGATTTTGGAGACCAAATTTGAAAATTTGGACTGCACGAGTGTGTTCAGAAGGGGGGGTTTACCCTAAGTATACATTGAAACTAGAGTTTTGACCAACTCTTGACACCCAAAAGACCAAAGACGGAGTGTCAAAAACGTGAAAACAAGAAACTTAAGATTCTGAGCACAATTTTGCATAAAAACTGGTAGGAATGCTTGAAAAGTAGTGCTCAAGACTTGGGGATGCCTGTGGATGAATTCTGCCAAAAATTTCATCAGTAGACATCCTACGCGTAGGATGTCTAGAGAGTGATTCTGGAAGCAAAAATCAAGTTTTGACATCATACCCATATTCAGCATGTTGTGTTGGACACACACACCAAAGCTCATGTCATTTGGACATATACACTGAGAGTCAAGGGGATGTTACTCTTTCAGAGAAATATTTTCACAAAAGTGCTGATTCTGAGCAATTTTGACATCCAAAATTTGATGTGATCACATATTCTTGTTATATGCATCAAGAAGCACCTTGGGTAGAAACAGAAGTCCATTCTGAGAAAAAAAGACATCCTACGCGTAGGATGTCTACAGGGTGATCTGGTGGAAATTTTGAAATTCAGAGTTGACCAGTGTGTTCAGAAGGTAGGTTTTACCCTATTTTCACCTGGAAAGGGAAACTTGACCATATCTTGACAGGATAAGACCAAAAGACGAAAATTGCCAGACATCCTACCCAAATTCTGCCCAAGGCATAATTTTTGAGACCAAACCATAGGGTGACTTCATGTGCATGTTATACATGATATTTTGAGTGCATGTGAGAGTTTTCAACTCATTTGGGTGAGAAAATTGGGTTTTAAGCAGACTTTAGCGTTTTTTTTAAAGAAAAAAAGGCAAGAGTAGCTAGTTTTGGGGTCTTTTGACATCCAAATTAAAATCTAAGCATACCAGTGGGTTGCTGAAGACTAGGGGAATCTTTGGTCCAAGTTTGGGTTCATTCTAAGCAAAAAGACATCCTACGCGTAGGATGTCTACTGCATAATTCTGAAATCAAAATTCTATTGTGACCATAACATGCTGTCATATAGCCTTAGATAAGCCTCCTAGTCAAATTTGGTCCAATTTGGAGTTGATTTGACTTAGGAATTCATCAGAACAGACATCGGGCTTTTGGAACAGATTCTTGATCATTTGACCAACCTATAGGTGTCAGAATCAAAAAGTAAAAATAGCTGTGAGCTTAGCACATCAAGGGGAAGCTACAATGCAAGTTTGAGCTGAAACAGAGCAAAAAGACATCCTACGCGTAGGATGTCTCCAGGGTCATAAAGTGGTCAAAATTCTACTTTGGCCATATAGGGAGGTTCTAAGTGTCTCAAGGATTCCAGAACTTTTTTCAAAAGTGAATTTGGACCTTGTTTGGACTATTTACCAAGCAAAGACAAGAATTGTCAGACATTCTACTCTTGGAGTGCACTAGAAGCTTATGCAGCCCAAATCTTGACCTATTGGCATCCAAATTCAATTTTGAGCATACCATTGGGTTGTTGAGCACTAGGAGAATCTTGGGATCAAGTTTGGACAAAATATGAGCAGTTAGACATCCTACGCGTAGGATGTCTCCAGCTTGATTTAGGACTCCAAACCAACCTATGAGCACACCACTATGATCAACACATCAAGGAGAAGCTGGGGTGAAAATTTCAAGTCATTCTGAGCAAAAAGACATTCTACGCGTAGGATGTCTCAAAGCCATTTTTAGGTCCAAATGAAATTCTGAGCATACCATTGGGTTGATGGACTTAAGGGGAGTCTCTGGACCAAATTTTGTTAAATTGTGAGCATATAGACATCCTACGTGTAGGATGTCTCTAGGCCAGTTTTAGGGTCCAACTGTACTTTTGACCATACAGGAGTGTTCACAGTGTCACAGAGATCCCAAATCTTCTTTTAAAATTGAATTTGGACTCATTTTGACCAGTCTAAACTGCATTTCACTATTTTGGCCATAACTTTCACAAACGGTATCGGATCGGAAAAGTTTTTATATCAAAACGTAGCCTGAGAGCGACTCTACAGATCTTAGAGAAAAACTTGAACTAAATGCATGCCGACGACAACCAGTTAGGTCAACTTTGAAAAAAATGTTGTTTGAAGCCTCAAAATACATCCGCAAGTTAGGGCGTGTCTAAAAGCGACAATTTGCGAGAATTGTGACGAAACGGTTGCGGTTTTGGACATAGTTTCGACTTTTCCCTAACCAAAGCACTTGAACACAGTGGACTAAGTCTACTTGAACCAAGAAAAAGCTCTTAAGCCCAGAAATCATGTCTATCCTAGATTCAAACGCAGCTTACACAAGCTTGGAGATCCCGACGATAGAGGAATATTCTCCCACAATGGATCTTCCAAACATGCAATTGATAAAGATCCATCTTGTTGAGAGAGTTTGGATGATTGGTCATGAGTGTGAAGGACTATATAGATACATTGACGACAATGAGGTCAATCTTTATAGGTGCTCAGATCCATACCTAGAAGAGATAACGTATTACAAGCTCTTATATGTCTACACATACGGATTCGACTGTCAATGGAGATCTATAGTTGTCGACAAGTATGGATGAGAATACAGAGTTGTAGAAAGCACAAATCCACAGACTGTACTAGAAAGAGGTGGATATTTGGTCAATGAAGGACCACTAATGCCTCCACCAAACACGAGAATTCCTATAGGAATTCCAAGAAGAGAGCCACCAGGATTCCCTTCAAGAGCGATAACGAGAGAACGATTGGGAGAGTCTCTGGTTAGACTTGTAGACAATCGACGAGTTAGACCATCCCAAGTCCAAAAATGGGTAAACAGAAAATACTCCGGAGATAAAGATTCGAGAGATCACGTAATGGCTTTTAGAAGAGTGATTAGAGAAGAGGAAGTTTCAGATTTTGCGACACAGTTTGTGGGATTTGGATCGACTCTAGAAGATGATGCAACTACATGGTTCGACTCGGTAGAAAAATGGGATTTTGAGACCCTAGATGAGCTGTTTGAGGAGTTTATTGGAGAATTCTTGCCAAAAGGCATTGCTCACAACACGGTCTCGCAAATCCATAGATTCAAACAGAAAGAGAATGAATCAGTACGCAAAGCATCATAACGGCTCAAGAGATATGTTAAGCTCTGTCCGAGAGCGGAATTACCTACGCAAGCACGACTGATGCTAATCTTTATCCAGGGAATGAGACATGCGGGCCTTCAGAAGGATCTGCATATGATAAGGAGGATGACGCTAAACGAGTTGATCAAAGAAGATCTTTATCTAGTGGATAATTGTGAGGCATACAAAGAAAAGGACTTAAAGAGTCAAGGAGATGACACATCCTCTCAGCATAGTGTTTCACAGATAAGTGAGTCCATTGCCAAGCCAATGGCACCTATTGATCAAGAAAAGCTTATCGACGACTTGGTCAAGAGGTTGATTCCTCTTGTAAGGTCTGATTCGGGAGAGCCGAAGTGGTGTGAAATTGAGAGAAAATGGACGAACCATACGGAGGAAGAGTGCTATTATAGCATGGAAAATGCTAGGGAGAGGTATGTACAACCTGTTTCCAGAAGCACCAAGACCAGTAGGATTTTTAAGGCCACAGCTTGTCTTAGGACAACAAACTCCGCTGCCAGGTGCTAGAATGCAAGTAGACATGAGATACATGCCAATGATGGAAGCATCAAATAAACCAACGCCAGTACCAGCTACAATGTGGTATAGAAACCAAAGTGAGTACTACCCTTCGGAGCAACAAAATACATGGAGTGGTGAGGCCGGTACAACCTCCACCTCCTGGGTTTCAGTCGAAAGAAAGAAGGTATGAAATGGACGAAAGAACATTGCAATTCATTGCAAATAGTGGCTTATGTAGGTCAAAGCTTGATTATAGCCAAGAGGAAATGCTAAAAGAATCTCCTCAACCAGAGACAGATTGTCACAAAAGTCGTGACAACCACTTGGTCAAACAATGTCCTCATACGGAGATCATTGAAGTAAATGCCTATTGTCTTGAGTGTGGCATCACTCACTTGATCCCTGATTGCCCGAAAAAACCAAACCAAATCAGGAAAATCACGATAAATGTATTAGGGATTGTTCAACTCCCTAGTAGCTCAGAAAATGAAAATGTTGTACCAATTCAAGTAGTTACGAGAGCACGAGCTCAAAAGAAAGCTGATGAGAATCCAAAGACAAAGAACACGGAAAGTGACACGAGTCCAAAGACAGATGATGGACCAAAGACAGACGCACCTAGTCAGAAAACCAAGAGCAAACAAAATAGTTGGAAAGCTAGAAAGACTAGGATGAAAGCACGTAGGGAGCGAGAGCAAAAATCCCTAGCTGAGAAGCTTACCGAAGGTCAGGAGGAGATAAAACAACATGAGGAAAAAGAGGCACCTTCTCTTACACAGATGGTTAAACCTCTAGAAGAACCATCCACGGATGAGAAACGGAGAAGTTCTAGTTCAGGAGGATCTGTGTTGGCAGAGAAGGTTAATGAGAGTGGAGCTGGTGTAGCCATTGCAACCAAAGAGGTTTGGAAAAAATGGGGAAAACCTGCCTTGATATCCACACGAATGACCCTGCAGCTTGTAGATGGACACAAGGAAAAGCCCCTAGGACTGCTAGAAAAAGTACTTGTTACTTCTTGTGGCATTGAATATGAACACACTTTTGTTGTTGTTGACTTTGGCAAGAAGAACAACTATGACATCATTCTGAAAAGACCATTCATGCGACAATTGAAAATGGTCCAAGATTGGGGTTATGACCATATATACCTGAGACATATGGAAACCATAACAAAGATAAACTTGAGGGACCATAGCTATAGGGATGTGACGAGAACACCGGTTGAGGAGTTTGATTCCGCCATAGTAGAGCAGGATCAGAACTTCCAGCTTGGTTAGGTAAGCCTAAAGAACTGTGGATGTGTGGAGCTTCACAATGTGGTAGCTTGAAACGTGAGGAATGTATCCTAGAGCGGGTTATAGAGGATAGGGACTATATCCCAGAACCATTTCCTGAAGAAGAGTTAGAGACTTTTGGATGGGAACACATCTTGGCTACTCTGGACGTGTGCGCCATGGAGGATTCTCCCACAACAAAGTTTTGTGATGAAAATGGCTATGATGTCGTTCCTTATTTTGCAGTGAGTGTAATCCAGGAAAACGAAGAGAACCAGACATCAAAAAGCTCTCGACATAAGGAGCAAACAAAGAAATGTGGAGAATCAAAAGATGAAGAAGACGACGAGTTCTATGACTCTGTAGAACACTTCGAACTTCAAGAAGATCAACGACCCGGGAATCAATGTCATCGCTACACGAATAACGTGCATCAAAAGTGGATTCCAAAGTCCTTGGTGAAAACACAACCACCACAAGCATCCTCATACATGGCTCCTAATAAGGATGCAAAGACTCAGCTAGGAGGAATACGACCAAAGAAACGAGCTAACAATGCTCTAATCAATGGGCTAGAAAAGTCCTCCAAGAAACTACCACCCACGAGCAAACAGACAGTAACTTTCCACTACCAGCCAAAAAATCAAGGGAAAGCACAAGAAGTCAACCTTGCTGAGGATAGTAGCGATAGTGATGAATCTTACGACATCCCCTATCATCAACTCAGGCCATCACTATCACCAACCCCTTCAGCAACAACCATGAAAGATCAAAAGAACAGGACAATAAGTCAAAGCCAAAAAGCTCGACAAATCTGGATACCAAAACGCCAGATCGGCCAAAAACAGATATGGATCAAGAAGACAAAGATCTCTAATGACAAATCACAAGATCCAACACCAAAACAAAAACAAGGAAAGCGTGCACGAACGGGTAAGAATATCACAAAATTGCAAGCTTTCACAACTCAGGTTTGGGCTCCAACGAAGCTGGTTCAAGCACGAAAAAGTCAGGAATTCATTTGGATTCCAAAACAACCACAGTATCAACTTTCAAATCCTGAATCCCGTCCCCAACCAAGTGTACAAGGGCTGAAGCAAAGACCACTATTGACTCACACAACAAAAAGGTGGATCCCAAAAAAGTCTCTTCAAACACAAACGAACCACGGGCAAGTATGGGTTTCCAAACGAGAGCCAGCAACAAAATAGCCAATAATTGCGAAGAAATGGGTCCCAAAGAAGAACAACAAAACTGTTGTCAGTGCATCGCCGCTTGAATTCTTACAATTCTTCCTACGATTACAGTACAGTTAGAAGAGAGCAAGTCGCTTCAATCAAGCAACGATACAGGAGCTTCAAAGACCATTACATTGCTTGAATAGGATGCCTCGCCAACAAATGCCAATAAGAAAATTGCTTATAGCCACATCTTGCACAACATAAATCTTTTCCATGCATTGACTATGTATGCATAATAGGGCTACATTACAAGGCTTGCATATGCAAAACTTTTAATTGCCCAAGCACAACACATACCCTTTGCGATACCCTGTCATAAAGAATGACTCCAAATAGGAAGGGGGGAGGCATTCTGAATGCGGACCTAACATTATGACTATTAGAGGGCAATGTTTTGTGAGAGGCATTGAATTTTTGCGTTTTATTTTGTGATAATTTTTTGACGAAATTTAGAGTATATGCCCTCATAGTAGTGTTACAGAGGAGTATGGGGAAAGAATCCATATATGAGCCCCTAGGGACATGTGTATAGTGTATATAGCATTTAGATTTCTATTTGAATGATTTTTCTTTTGTTGAGTTGTTTTAAGATTTTATTTGTTTATTATTAAGAAAAAAATATAAAAGATCCATAATCCACATAAAGAAAAGACTGATGAGAGGCCTGAGCACTACAAAGAGAAGAAGGTACAGGAAAACGATGAAACTTCATGAAGTATGTCTCAGCAGCCACTACAACAGCCGAAGAACTTGTCACAAAGCAGTGTCAACATGCAACCGACAAGTCATACAAGTCAGAGTCGAGTAGCTAAGCCACAAAATGAGTGAGGTGTTAGTCCCAAAGCTTCAAGTAATATTCTCTGTGGTCTAAGCGTCTTAGCTATTATAGGTACTGCTCAAGCTAGAAGAGTTGAGCATATTTACGTTGTGTCGCTCATGCTGGTATAGGTGAGCAAAAGAGTCCAAGTCTAAGTACTTAAGTCTGGTGAAGTGAAGGAGAAGGTCCAAAAGACACTCACGTACTGAGCACAGTGAGATACGAATGGAGAAACTTCTACATCGACAACCCTTCTTGGAAAGGTGGAAGCTATTGAGACATCTTTTGATGTCACATGTGCTACATTTATTCCTCGAAACACCCATCATCTCCTTCTTTCACATTGCATGCTTCTGGTGACAAATTTCTCATATGCATATAGAGTGTCCCATAATTGGCACTTGCATCAGGCACTCTTTCCGTGTTTCACCCAAGCACTCACCTTTCATGAACATGTACTTCACGTTCAACAGCTCAACTCCAATAAGAGCGTATACCAAAGGCATTTTTTTTCCCACCGGGTTTTTTTCCTTTGGTCATCCAGGTTTTAGACCCTAATCTAAAGACACCTATCACCATCCTCTTGTACATATTCCTTCTACATCAACAATAAGGAAATGCTACTCAAATCAATTGACAAATGAATTGGAGCACCAATTTCAGATCATAGCATACTTCTCCTCAATGGCGAGTCGAAGAATGGCCTACAATGACAAAGCTGCAGACAACACTAACAACATGATTGCACAGGAACAAAGAAGTTCCCAGTGAAGAAGAGCAGACATAAAAGTAATCAGAGGATCTCAAAAGATGAATGGTTATGATGATACATGTCCGCTCTAATGGATCATAGTTCTTGTTGTGGTTCGACAAAGTTACAAGCAGTGCAACAGATGAAGCCAAAACGATAGCAAAGACCACATCGCCATCGACAATCAGGTCATGTCGAGGACGACATAAACACAGAAGGGGGGAGTGTTGATCGCTAGGTCAACAACAAAACATAACTCAAGTTTTGTACCAAAGTCTTATCTGTGCGAGTTATGAAATGCTACGGATTATGGCTATAAACGTCATTTGTAATGAGTAGTTATTCTAGTTTCAGAAGCCGGGGTGCAATGGCACTTCCAGATTGTAAATACAAAGCCATTTGACCCTTTCAACCCCATTTTTGGTTAAACCTAAGGTAGCCTTAGTATATAAGGTACCTAGGTCATTTTGTAAGAGGAAGACTTTAATCATAATCAAAACCTTAGCGCTGTCGTCTACTGTGTGTGAGAGAGAAAGAGAGTGAGCGTGAGCTTTATCCTCTAGCTACGCCCGGCTCACTCAACACATTGGAGATCCGACTGCACCATTGCTGTAGGCTCGAGGAGAGCTACGCGACAACGCCAAGCATTCCACGCGAGACAAAGCACACACGTCGACGGATCTACGAGCTATTTGTGGCCATAAGTGTATCAAACGATGTCTGTTTTCTGCGTGCTAGTAGTCTATAGAATCGTGGCGACATAAGGTACTCATAAATTTCAGTTTCGGGCACTTTCAAAATTCTGCTCTATCATCCTACGCGTTTTCCGCAGATGGGTTTAGAGTGAGGGTTTTGAGTGTAGAAGCGTAGGGACAGGTGTATCCTAGTGAGGGGATGGTGTTCCTTAAGTTTCGTACGAATCTGGCACGATTAGGTGAGTTACCTTCCGTATGTGTGTATGTGGCTAGGTGGTATAGTTGAGAGCAGTGAGGTCCTTGATTGTGGTTTAGTTGGCCTTCTAGAGTGTTGTATGTGTAGGATGGTCTCAGCCTGACAAGCTAAAGAGATTTCCTCCGTGTGCCTATCGTGTCATCTGTGTCCTTGATTGACATTATGTTGATCTAGGTAGTGTTTGCATGCACTTCATGGGTGTGTGAGTCGCTCTCGCAACAAGAGAGTATCCTCCTCCTTTACATGTATCTCTTCAAGAGGACAACCTCAAGAGATACATTTTAAGAAGACTCTAAATTAGCATTGACTAAAAGATATAAATACATAATAGATTCATTAATAGACAAAAGAGCTAAGAGTCTTCATAAAATGTATATCTTATGGACCATCCTTGTCCCCAACTCAAACAAGGTGAGGGACTCATGATGTCCTTCATAAGAGGGGGGAGACACACACACACACACACACACACACACACACACACATAGCGCTATGGTATGTGCAGCATGTGAAGAAAGCGAATAGAGTGGATTGGCATTCACCAAAATAAATTAGGAGTGACTAAAAGATATAAATAGATAATAAATTTCATTAATAGACAAAAGAGCTTAGATCCGGGTCTCATTATCCACTATAGTATTAGTACAATTGGTTTCTAGTATCGCAACAATGCAATCAAACTCATAAAAAGAATTAATAAAACGATACTAAATTTAAGAAAGAGGAGAACGTAAAGGTGAAAGGCTAGCAAATACTTTGCTATAATTGGCCAACCCCAATATAGGAAAAGTAACTCTTTTACATCCAATTGTCCTTGGTTAGTCTTCTTGAAAGGCACCTAATAAAAGGAAAGAAATGAAATAGGTAGTGCCAACGTCTTCATTAAGCGGTATCTTAGAAGATACCATGAAAGACTAAAGACTTTTACTTAAGACAAAGAAAGAAAAGGGAAATGTTTTAAGCTATCGTTTCTTCGAGTATTTTGAGGAGGGGAGATAACACATGGAGGAGAGAGAAAGAGATACCCCTCTAATTTGTGAAAATTCCCAAAATACTTTTATCCATTTTGCTTGATTGTCCAAGATTTTTTAATCTTTATTCCTTTTTTTGGCAATTCAGATCCGCTTTGGAGTGCTTAGCATTTAATTTGTCACAAATTGCCTTGCGAAAAAGACAATTTTGTCTAAAATTAATAAAGAAATTCATTTCCAAAGCCTGCATAGCCAACTCAAATTCTAGATTTATCATCTTGTATTGATAGACAAAAGATTGCGAGTACGTAACATGAAATTTGTCACAAATTATCTTGCAAATTTATGATAAAATAGTAGGTGGTATTTTGGGAATTTTTGAAATTTGAAGAGTATTTTCGGAATATCCACAAATTGCAGGGTTATTTTGGTAATTTTTGCTTTCCCAAAAATGGCCTTTCTCTCCCTTTCTCTCTCTCTCTCTCTCTCTCTCTCTCTCTCTTGTGTACACTCCCCAATGGAGAGTCTCTAGAAGGCGGTGCCATCTCTCTCTCTCGTGTCTCCCCTCGTCTAATAGGATTTTCAAGCATTAGTTTTGATAGAATCTAATAGGACTGAGCACCAAGATTTCACGTGGAGGAGAGAGGGGAGGAGAGAGAGAAAGGGATGACGTGCGTCATTGGCCACTTTGTGCAAATGTGCGGAACACAACCACGAATAATATCTCTATATCTCTCACGATGCTGTGCACGAATGGTGGGTGGGGATGCAGGTCCAAGAAATGGTTGGATTCCCATGGAATGGTTGCATCCGGGTGCAAAGACTCAGCTAGTGAGGGCATGGGGGAGACAACAGACTCCCTCTCTCTCTCTCTCTCTCTCTCTCTCTCTCTCTCTCTAAGTTACAGTTTTGGAGCCGTGATCGAATCATTAGGAGAAAGTTGGACTCACTTTTGGGCCTTGTAAGAAGTGCCACGTCGGCTTAGAGAGAGAAAATGAAAATGTTAAATTGTGCATTTTATGTGATACTTTTCTGTGGAACAAAAAGCCAAAATGACATTCTTTGGTAGGTAGCCGCCATCTTTATCATTCTTATCCTTCGTTCTCTTGTCAAGAATCCAACTAACCGTATGACTAATGATTTGAAATGCCAACTTACAAGCGTTCCCTCCAGAAACATAAGCCACACGAACTCTATCAACTCTAAACTTGAGAATATGGCCTTCCCTCCCAAAACCTGAGATATTTCATGAGTTTCGAGTCTCCGTCTTTTTCTCTATCAACTCTAGGAATGGAGAACGCTTCTTTTCCTGATGAAAACACTAATTTGAACTTGCAATCCTCAGCCCCTTCATCTTTAACACTTACCCAAAGAAAGAACACACATCATCTTCATGTTGATGTATTGCAAGAGTACGCACCGTTGCAGAAACGTAGGAGGGAGTATTTCTTATCTCAACGAAAGAAAGAACTTAGAAGGACAAACAAGGAACATCATTTGGATTTGTGGACCGATGGGTCTATTTATCCAAAGGATCCTATGACAAATGCGCCACCTCCCTTTGCTAATATCACTAACCTCTTACATTTCACAAGCGATGGCAAGGATGGGCTATTGGGATACACCAAACATTTGGAAATGAGAGGATTGAATGCGGAAAGGCAAAGAAACTTCTTGGCGATGGAGAACATGCAGCTGAAGAAACTTAATGAAGCATGCTCTCAAAAGATTTCATCAAACAGAGAGACAATCCAAGGCCTTGAGAAGAAGATCACAAGTTTGCGAGAGAAAGACACCGTGCTTGGTAGTCGGAAAAGAAAATGAGATCTGTGTAACATTGAGAACATGAAGGTTGGTAGTGGTGGCCTGAAAAAATGAATACGAGCTTTAAGGTAACTCGAAGTTTGTTTCTTCAATGTGCTTCACTAATAAATGGATATAATTTCCTATACATGATCATAACGCATGGTGCTTTTTTGGCATGTCTTTACTCCATCCAAACTCGAATGGTGAAGGCTTCAATGCCGGAGTGCATTATAGCCGTCTAGTTCCAAAAGAAGTAGTTGAAGAGATGATAACTCTGAAAATATGTCGTAAGTTGAAAGGGAGGCTCCTTACCTCCTTCATGAACGAGAATCAGCTGGAACCAATGGAAGTGCAAGCAATACTTGATGAGAGTGGCATCTCGCAGATGGGATACAGGGCACTCTTCAAAGCATTAGCTAAAAAGTCTCAAAATAAAATACAGCGAGGATCATTGCTGCCAAAGCCATCACATGTAAAGGCTGCTCGCCGGCACGTAAACGATGAGGTGTTTGAGAAACTTGGGTCATCATTCCATATTGAAGCAACGTTCTTAGGCAAGGGTGGTAGAGAGGTACAGTTTAACGAGCACAACAACCTCTTTGTTGATTTTGAAGCATTGCAAAGGTATGCAGTTCACTTCTTTGACATCAGTCGAGAGGAGTGCGGTGGGGTTCTCAAGACATCTTAGGGTCCTCTTCGATTTTGACATTGCGTCCATGCAAACCAATGTCTGAGAGCACTCCCTCTAATGCTTTGATCACTCTTTTTGACTCACATTCTGGCTTTAATGTCCATGCAAAACATATGTACAAATGAACCACCTTTTCAATTATTTGACAGAGTGCATGAAGTGTATAGATGTGAACTCTACTCAGAGGAATATCATCACTGGTTTAAAAGTCTTATCTTGTAGATGTCTGTTGGGAGCTCTATTCCATTGCACACTCTCAAGAGATTGTGCATCAGCCATGCAATATAAGCATGGATTTGCCACAGCTGCTCCGTGTGTTATGTTGTACATACACTTAAGAGTCTTTAATTAAGTCACCTGCCATGTGCCATTCCACTGTGTAGTCACCAAATCCTTCCACTGAAAGAACGGCTCCGTTTCTTTGTTCACTGATGATAGAAGTAATTTGGGTTCGACTAAAAACCCAATCGAGGATTTCAAAATTTTCCTTATCAACCTGCAGTGAAAAACAAAAACACAAAATCAACAACCAAATAATTAATATTTTTGTTATCATAGAGTGAACGAAGTATACTTGAAATGATCCTAGAGTTAGAGTGTTGTTTTTGGATTGCACGCTGAAGTATCGTGGATCCTCTTTCGTTATTGATGGATGCAGATCTCTGTTCATGAGGGTAATGGTGACTCTCTCCAGCTTCTTGTTCTTCAGGACCTCACACTCGATTTAGATAGAGAAGAAAGGAGAAACCTGTTCAACAAATGGAAACAGCTACATAAAGTGGTTAAAGACAATTCTTGTGGTGGGGCAATCCAGAATCACAAGGCGAACGTGTGGAAATCACTAGATAAAATTTTCCACTACATTGAGCAGCATTCTTGGGACCAAAGTAAGCTCACATCATTTCAAGCAGCCTTGCTGGATTGGAAAAAGGCTTACCTTACAGGGTGGGGTGGGCAACATATCACACATTACATGTTGGGTTGGCATTCTACGTATACAAACCAAAATTTTAAATTGTACTCTATTGATTATTTTGTTTTATTTCAATGCAACACATACTGTTCAACCATGGTCCATATTTTGGCAAGACATACGCCTCACTATCAATATGGTCCACACAAGGCATGGAAAAAACCCACTACATGGCAAGAACAGGTTATTTTAAGCACACTAAACATGGGGGAGGAAAAGATAAGGCCAATAGCCTATTAGAGTTACACCAATGGACTTATAGACGACTAATTCATAGAGCAAGGTAGAAGGAACTTCTTAAGAGTTCAGAAATTACACGATATTTACAACACATCCGCAAAGAGAAGAAACAGATGGCTTGGGGAGCTTCAAATGTAGCGGAGCACCATGCGAGGTGGTGACGGTCACGAGTCAGGAGCGGGAGAAGATGGACCTGAGCCAGTCATTTTTATCCTCTTCGATGCACCTCCTTCTTCCTCACTTTGTACCTCTTCGATGTGCAAGCTTAGACGAGCTCGTTCCTCTATTGATGGCAGCATCCCCACGGGCATCAAGCGTCTTCTTTCCCTCAAAAACAACCGCTTGTTGTATGAATCTAATCTTTCTGGGTCTTCAACCCCTGCAGCCAGAGCTTGAGCTGTGTAGTACATGAAATAGGGGGGTATGAGTGCTTGGCACCCATACCCAATGCCAAATACGCGTAGAGCAAACTGTTTCTCAATCAAAATTAGTCTTTCTGCGTTTAGTGGGAGGGGATGCCCACCACACAATCTTGTAATAATTTTCATTGCAAACAGTGGGAACTTTGCATTGTCATCGGAGTATTCCTTGTGGTATATTATGATCTAAAATTGTAATGAATTTATGGGCCGTAAGTGAGATGAGTACAATTGCCAAGTACTTGAATTGTTTCTACAAACCTTTTTGTGGTTGAACGCCCGATGTAGTGAGACAACGCCGCATCCTTGCCTTGGACTCCAGTGACAAGCCCTTGCCGTGAGTCTCCCACTCTTCTAAGGAAACTATCGTCATACATTAGCACCTGTCCAAAAAAAGAAAATGATCATGATATTTTATTACTGGGCCATCTCCAATACCATCTGAATGCACGAAAAAACTTACCATCTGATTCTCGTCCATTTCCAGCATCAACCTCCCCGACAAGTGAATAGACTGACTATTCATTACTTGATCTCTGGGTGCCATGGGCCTACCCATGTTTTCCAAGCCGAGTTGTTTTGTTGTTGATTCAAACTGCTCATCTGTTGGCAGATTGGCCTCTCCGGACTTCGCTTCATTGAATGTATCTTTGATCAGTTGCCACCCTCAAGTGAAATGTGAGTCGCGGACAGCTGTGTTAGCAATAAGATGTTGGTCCACTCCATCATCATCCACAAACCCCATGTCTGCCTCACAAAAATTCTCAATTGCATCTAGGAAATAGTCCTCTTGTATATTGAGCTCATGCGTGATATCTGTGAGCAGAACATAGTGGGTGTCGCCCGCCATAGCAAAGCTGGGAGCACAATTCAGAGGCAAAGTCGCTTCCTTACTTGGACTTTCTTGCTTGCACCCTATTGTTGCATCCTCAAGAGAAGCAACAGTTAAGCCCACATCAAATGTTTCCTTTAGTACCTCTACCCGCTCTTCTTCCGGGTCGAGCTGAACCTCCACATCCTCTACCTCTTTCTCCGGCGCCAATGGACAACTATCGAAAGTTGTTGATTGGGAAGTCTCTGACTCACCATCCGTCTACAAGTATAAGTAACAGACAAACCCGTGGTAGAATTCCACTAAGCGACACTTTTTGAAGTGCTTCATACACCTGTCTTGTACAAGCAGTGCATTGGAGGGACACTTTTCTAGATAGCGATTCAGTCTCCTTGAAGCACTCTTGTCAGGGTCAAGGTTGGCTGCGTGCACATATCTCATGCCATCAACTGTCATGGGATTGTCACAAGTGACTGCCTCATACTATTGCAAATGGGTTTGTAGGTACTCAAATAAGCAATCTATAATCCTTTGTATAGAAAAATCTGCATTAAACATTCCTGATAGTTCTGGTGCACGGTGATGAGCACGGGCGTTGTATAAGAACGGTGATGAGCACGAGCGTTGTATAAGAACGTGAATAGTTTTTCTTCACAAGTATCCTTGTTCACGTCTATCTCCAGGACTATGATCCCCATGACTGAAAGGAAAAGCAAGCCAAAACTATTTGGTGTCATAACCAAGCAAATATTGAGCCTTGATTACCCCTCAAGGTCTCTATTCACTTGGTTCTGTCCCGTGCGCTAATGTCATAAGAGGTGACGTCACTTGAGCCAGAACCAAGCGAGTAGGGGACCCAAGAATCTCCGAAGGGCCCTATTCACTTGGTTTTGTCCCGTGTGCTAATTTCATAAAAGGTTACATCACTTGAGTCAAAACCAAGCGAATAGGCCCCCAAGAATCTCTGAAGGGCCCTATTCGCTTGGTTATGTTCCGTGCGCTAATGTCATAAAAGGTGACGTCACTCGAGTCAGAACCAAGCGAATAGGGGCCCAAGAATCTCTGAAGGGCCCTATTCGCTTGGTTCTATCCCGTGCGCTAATGTCATAAAAGGTGACATCACTTGAGTCAGAACCAAGCGAATAGAGGCCCAAGAATCTCCAAAGGGCCCTATTTGCTTGGTTCTGTTCTGTGACCCAAGCATTCAGAACAGGTGGATAAGAACAGAACATTTAATGTTATCAGTGATAGATATATAGGCCTACTCACTCACTATGCCCAAACTTAGGCACGGTCACATAAGGAGTAATTATTCCAACCATGCGGCTTGAGACTTTTAATCTTACCCTAATGCAATGGCTTCGGTGCGCACACAATTAACAGCACACACGAAGGGGAGAGAGGCAAGGAGAAAGAACTTGTCTCTGCAATATCCAATGGCGCCGATGTGGATGATGATGTCGCAGGCCACCGACAGTAAGAACCAGAAGGTGGTGATGGCGATGGCAACGCAGCAGCAAAGGACTCGACCCAGTGGAGGCCGCTCAACGCAGGATCACGAGAGGTGCCCAAGGGGAAGAGCGCAAAAAATGCAAAGGCAACGGCGATTTGTTTGTTCTACTTGGAGATGGAGATGGCGACTGCAAGGGCGATCGGCGTCTGACTCTCAACGCAGGATCACGAGAGGTGGCCAAGGGGAAGAGCGCAGAAAAGGCAAAGGCAATGGCGATCTGTTTGTTCTACTTGGAGATGGAGATGGCGACTGCAAGGGCGATCGGCATCTCACTCTAAACGCAGGATCACGAGAGTTGGCCAAGGGGAAGAGCGCAGAAAAGGCAAAGGCAACGGCGATCTATTTGTTCCACTTGGAGATGGAGATGGCAATTGCAAGGGCGATTGGCGTCTGTCTGACCCTAAACGGTCACTCGAAAAGGCACGTGGGTTGCGCTCACAAGGACAACCAGTAATAAATGGTCTCAAATTCCCATGCAATACAATTTACCAACCACAATCTCGCGCATAAGTGAATTTTTCACCCTCGCCGAGGTAAGCATTCTAAGTTTAGAGGCAATACCCCCGCCAAACATTTCAACTATTCTGCCTCTTTTCGCGTCCTCTACTATGCATCATTTTAATTAACTCTACCCCCATCGATGCTACACGATAATCAAACCATCCCAACTCGTTTTGCACATCACCTCTTACTCTTGTGCATCCTTCTCTTACTCTTGTTCTGCAATGCTTTAGTGCCGTAGAACTCTACACACAGTGAAGAGGTATGCTACTTACTACCCTTTTGTGCACTTGTATTTTGTGTAGTCAGTACCAAGTGATAAGGGAAGGTAAACCCTGTTTGCTGCACCTGTTCGCTTGATACTGACCATCATCTTTACCATAGGATGTTTGCTTTTACACTTTTCCTTGGTCAGTACCAAGCGAATAAGGGAAGGCCACTTTGTTCGATGCCCCTGTTCGCTTGGTATCGACCTCAAAAAATATAAGTGATGTCTGCTAGTACAGAGGTCAATACTAAGCAAATAAGGGGAAGTTAAACCCTATTTGTTGCGGGTTTTGGGTTTTTTTTACCAAATACGCGTTTTGAATTTATAAGCAAGAAGCAAAATTACAACTTAACACCCATGTAGGGGGTTTTGAGTTAGAAAACACTAGGGACAGGCGCAAAGGCCAAGTTTTAGACTTTACAAAGAGTGGCCTACTAATTTTCGAGGGTTTGGGGTTCGAAATAACCATGTTGTCCTTTTCCTTCATAGCCAGACTATCTCTTCCTGAAGCCTGTTGGCAAAGTTAATGGCTTCCTCATATTTACTGGCTAGCTCAAGTACTTCATCCTTCATACCCTGTAGACAATTATAGATAGCCTCTACAGAGCCATTCTCGGTGAGCAATCGCTGCACATCTTCAGGCCTTCTTGCTTCTAGAGAGTCTTTGAGGATTGATACTCTATGCCTGACGATCAGCATTTGTTCCAGCTTTAGGCTAGCATCCTGCAAAGAGCATTTAGCAAATAAGCTCTTCAAACTAGGAGCTTGGAAATTGGGAGCAGAAAGCAAAGTATTACCAGCGGTTTACCTCGATAACTGACTCTTGTGTTGACAGCATCCACTCCCAGGCTGTGTCAATCGAGAACATTAAGGGTAACATCGGGGGAGGGCCAAGAGGGGACCTCCTGAGGAGGGCCCGAATGCAGTCCTACTGGCATTGCGGAAGTATACCTTGGAAATATAAGAAAATAAAACGTAGCTAAATAGATTTTGGAGTAGATTACTTAATGGAGAGAGATAGATTTCACACACAAGAGATTATAGAGTAAAGAGAGAGAGAGAGAGTTCACACGATATACGTGGTTCACCCAATGTGGGCTACGTCCACGGGAAAGCAGCCACTCAATGGCTTTAGCACTTCAAAAGAAGAAGTAGTTTACAAAGGGATTAAACCCTTGATAGAGCTCCCGCCTTGCTTCACTCTCACCACCTCACACTCACCTTGTTGCATCAACTTCACACTATGAAATGTGTGTAGAAATGGCCTCCTTTTATAGGCCAAAAGGGTTGCCCTCTCTAATGAGAGACAGCCATGTGTAGCCGCCCTTGTGCGAATAAGTCCAAATCGGACCCTCCAATCCGCCCATGTGTGGCCGCCCTTGAGAAGACAAGTTCGCTTTTAAATTCGGCCACCGCCCATTGAATTCGGCCATCGGCCACCGCCCATTGACATCCGACCACCAGCCATCGGCCATTGACTACCGGCCACCGGCCAACCAACCGGTTGTTTTCCGACCACTTTCTGGCCGCTGACCGGCCATAATATTCCGGCGAAAAGGAATATTCCTACAAAAAAAAAAAGTCTCGGGGGCCTCCGCCCCCGAGGCCTCTCAAGTTGCCCCTGATTCTTGTCCATGAAAATTTTGGTTTCCGATGAGTGATTTTCCTTCACGCACGATGGCTTCTCCTCATAATGGGGGCCTTACAAATGTGCGCTTTTACCACAGAAAATTACAAGGGTAAATCAGGCTCCATACTTAACAATCTCCCACTTGGAGACTGATCTCCAAACCAAACCTATGACTGCTTTCCATTCTGGCTTCTTATCCTTGAATGCCGATTGAAGATGAGCAAAAGCTCAACTTCTCCTTGTTGACCACCTTTGTAAACATGTCTGCAGGATTTTCACTTTCCTAGCTTGAGCTGTCCCTCTTCCAAAAGAGTGCGTATGAAGTGATATCTCACCTCAATGTGCTTTGTCCTTGAATGAAAGGCCGAGTTCTTCGCAAGATGGATAGCGCTTTGGCTATCACTGTACAAGACACAATTGTCTTGTTTGAATCCAAGCTCTTCTAAGAATCTGTGAAGCCACAGAATTTCTTTGCTTGCCTCCGTCATTCCTACATACTCTGCTTCCGTGGTAGAAAGTGAAACCACTTTCTGCAGCTTTGAAGCCCAGCTTATTGTTGTGCCTCCAACCGTGAACACATAGCTAGTAGTGCTCCTTCGAGTATCTTTGTCACCTGCCATATCTGCATCAGCATACGCTTCTAGAAAAATATCAGTTCCTCCAAAATACAAAGCATTTGTTGTTGTCCCTTTTAAATACCTAAGTATCCACTTCACAGCTTACCAATGCTCTTTACCTGGGTTTTCCATGAACCTACTCACAACTCCCACTGCATGTGCAATGTCTGGCCTTGTCCAGACCATAGCATACGTTAGAGAACCTACCGCTGCAGCATATGGAACTTTAGACATATAGGCTATCTCCTCTTGTGTCTTCGGACACATATCCTTCGTTAGTTTAAAATGACCAGCCAAAGGTGTAGAAACTGGTTTTGCATTTTGCATTGCAAACCTTTCTAGTACCTTCTTGATGTAATCTTCTTGAGATAGCTTTATTGTCTTCTTCGTCTTGTCCCTTGATATTTTCATACCAAGTATCCTCTTTGCAGCACCTAAATCTTTCATTGAAAAAGATTTGGATAGCTCCTCTTTTAGGTCTTTGATGTCCTGCATGTTAGCACTTGTAATCAACATGTCATCAACATACAACATTAGGATGATGAATTTCCCATCTCCCAAATTCTTCGTGTAGACGCAGTGATCCGAGTTGCATCTTGTGAATCCATGATACAACATCCATCGATCAAACTTCAAGTACCATTGTCTTGATGCTTGCTTTAAACCATACAAGCTCTTCTTTAATCTGCAAACCATTTTCTCCTTACCTTTTACTTCATACCCCTTTGGTTGAAGCATGTAGATTTCCTCCTCTAAGTCACCGTGAGGAAATGCCGTATTTACATCCATTTGCTCGAGATTTAGATCATGAGCAGCCACAAGGATTAAGACAAGCCTAATTGAGTTCATTTTACAACAGGAGAAAATATTTCATTGAAGTCAATACCTTTCTTTTGAGAAAAACCTTTTACCACAAGCGTAGACTTGTACCTTTTCTTCCCACCTTCTTCTTCCTTCAGCTTGTACACCCATTTGTTTTGAAGTGCCCGCTTACCTTTAGGCAACTCAACCAACTCCCATGTTTGGTTGCGATGTAGTGAGTCCATCTCCACTTGCATGCTCTTCGTCCATTGTTCTTTGGATTCATGTTGCATAGCTTCTTCGTATGATTCCGGCTCTCCAGAATCTGAGATCAAGAGATGGTTGAAGGAAGGAACAAACCTTTCTGGAGGTCTACTTGCTCTTGTAGATCTTTGGGAAATAGGTTGAGGCTCCTCATTTGGTTGACGTTGTTGCACATTGTCACCGTTTGCAGTCCTTGAGTCTTCACCGTCCTCAAGCTCCATGTACTCATCACCTGTTTCTTTTGTTTGTTTTCTTTCCAAGTAATCTTTGTACATATTTTGTTCGTTAAAAATTACATCCCTACTCCTTAAGATTTTACCATCTTCAGGATTCCATAGGCGATACCCAAAGTCTCCTTCTCCATAGCCAATGAAGAAACACTTTTTGGACTTTGCATCTAGCTTTGATCTTAGGCTTCTATCTATGTGCATGAAAGCCTCACACCCAAACACTTTGAGAAATGCATAATTCACCGATTTACCTGTCCATGCCTCTTCTGGAACTCCCCCATCCAATGCGGTTGAGGGTGACCGATTGATTAAGTACACAGACGTACTTACAGCTTCCACCCAAAGCTCAAGCGGTAGGCCTACATGTAGCCGCATGCTTCGTGCTCGTTCCATGATTGTCCTGTTCATCCTTTCCGAAATTCCATTTTGTTGAGGTGTCCTTGTGGTTTTCCTTTGCCTCCGAATTCCATTGCTAGCACAAAAGCTTTCAAAAGCTTGGCTGCAATATTCGCCTCCATTGTCGGATCTGAGGCATTTAACCTTGGTGCCTGTTTCATTTTCCACAAAGGCTTTCCACCTTTGAAATATGGAAAATACATCGGATTTATTCTTCATGACATAAACCCATGTTTTTCTACTCGCATCGTCTATGAATGTTACATAGTACAATGAGCCACCAAGTGATGGTGTACTTGCAGGACCTCAAACATCAGAATGAACCAACTCAAGTTTTTAATTTTTTCTTTCAGTTCCTAATTTTTGAAATTTTACCCTCTTTTGTTTACCATAAACACAATCTTCACAGAACTCTAAGTCCAGTTCTTTCAAACCTGGTAGAAGCTTCTTTGTTTGAAGGATTTGCATTCCTTTGGCACTCATATGCCCAAGTCGGTAGTTCCACACAGCACTGTCAACTTCTGTAGTTGCTGCACAAGCTGAAGGTTGCGTGCTAACAGTACAGAATTAAAGTGTACCGACTTTTTCTCCCTTGGCAACCACCAAAGATCCCTTTGAGATCTTCCACCGTTTGTTTCCGAATGCAATGTTGTGACCTTCATCGTCCAATTGTCCTGTAGAGATCAAATTTTTGGGAAGAGAAGGAACATGCCTAACATCTTTAAGCTTCCATTCATTTCCGTTAGCAGTTTTGACAGAAACTGTACCTTTGCCGACAATCTCACAAGCTTCATCATCTCCCAAGTATACATACCCAAAATTACCTTTGGTGTAGTCTTGGAAATGTTGTTTGTGTGGTGTTGCATGGAATGAAGCCCCGGAATCTACTATCCAAGAATTAGACACATTGTCTAATGAGAGAATTAGAGCATCTTGCTCTACTTTACCTGCCACTTTGGCCTCCGATGTTGGCTTGTTGTCTTCAGACTCTGTCTCCTTCTTCTTCTTGGACCAGCAATCGTTCTTGACGTGGCCCTTCTTGCCGCAGTTCCAACATTCAAGAACTGACTTTGTGCGTGACTTGCTCCGCCTAGAGCGATCACGATCCGTTTGATTTTTGAACTTCTCCTTAGGCCTTCCTCTTGTTTCCACTGATAGTGCGGCACTTGATGATTCTCTTGTGCTTCTCCTTCGCATTTCCTCGCTTAGGAGAACACCCACAACATCATCAAACTTAAGAGTATTTGTGCCAGAGATAGAATTACTTACAGCCATCACAAGGCTGTCCCAACTATCCGGTAGAGATGATAGTATAAGGAGAGCTCGCACTTCGTCATCGAAATTGATTTTCACTGATCGAAGTTGACTTATGTTTGTGTTAAAGTCATTTAGGTGTTCTGCAACTGAACCATTCTCTGCCATCTTTAGATTGAACAAGCGCTTCATAAGAAATACCTTATTGGATGCCGATGGTTTCTCATAGAAGTCGTCAAGTGACTTCATCAAGTCCTCCGTGGTCTTCATCCCCAAAACATTGAAGGCCACCGTTGACGCCAAGCTTAACCCAATTGTTCCCAGTGCCTTTCGATCAAGGACAATCCATGCTTCATCTGCCATTGTTGCGGGCTTCTTCACAAGACCGCCTAGTGGCAAATAGAGGTCCTTCTGGTAGAGATAGTCTTCAATCTGCATCTTCCAATGTTGGTAGTTTTTGCCATTGAACTTCTCAATCTTGAGCTTCCCTTCCTCCGCCATAACTCCCACTCAATTGAAGGAATCCTTTCCTTGAGATAATTTAGCTACGAGAAAACCTTGCTCTGATACCAGTTGTAAGGAAATAAGACGTAGCTAAATAGATTTTTGAGTAGATTACTTAATGGCCGGTGGCCGGTGGCCGAATTCAAAAGCGGATTTTTCTTCTCAAGGGCGGCCACACATGGGAGGATTGGAGGGTTCGATTTGGACTTATTCGCACAAGGGCGGCTACACATGGCTGTCTCTCATAAGAGAGGGCAGCCCTTTTGGCCTATAAAAGGAGGCCATTTCTACACACATTTCAGAGTGTGAAGTTGATGCAACAAGGTGAGTGTGAGGTGGTGAGAGTGAAGCAAGGCGGGAGCTCCATTAAGGGTAAAATCCCTTTGTAAACTACTTCTTGTTTTGAAGTACTAAAGCCATTGAGTGGCTGCTTTCCCGTGGACGTACGTAGCCAACATTGGGTGAACCATGTATATCGTGTGTACTCTCTCTCTCTCTCTCTCTCTCTCTCTCTCTATCTCTCACTCTACTCTACTCTATAATCTCGTGTATATAAATCTGTCTATCTCCATTAAGTAATCTACTCAATTATCTATTTAGCTATGTCTTATTTCCTAACAACTGGTATCAGAGCAAGGTTTGCTCGTAGCTAAATTATCTCAAGGAAAGGATTCCTTGAATTGAGTGGGAGTTATGGCGGAGGAAGGGAAGCTCAAGATTGAGAAGTTCAACGGCAAAAACTACCAACATTGGAAGATGCAGATTGAAGACTATCTCTGCCAGAAGGACCTCTATTTTCCACTAGGCGGTCTTGCGAAGAAGCCCGCAACAATGGCAGATGAAGCATGGATTGTCCTTGATCGAAAGGCACTGGGAACAATCTGGTTAAGCTTGGCGTCAACGGTGGCCTCCAATGTTTTGGAGATGAAGACCGCGGAGAACTTGATGAAGTCACTTGACGACTTCTACGAGAAACCATCGGCATCCAATAAGGTATTTCTTATGAAGCGCTTGTTCAATATAAAGATGGTAGAGAATGGTTCAGTTGCAGAACACCTAAATGACTTTAACACAAACATAAGTCAACTTCGATCAGTGAAAATCAATTTCAATGACGAAGTGCGAGCTCTCCTTATACTATCATCTCTACCGGATAGTTGGGACAGCCTTGTCATGGCTGTAAGTAATTCTATCTCTGGCACAAATACTCTTAAGTTTGATGATGTTGTGGGTGTGCTCTTAAGCGAGGAAATGCGAAGGAGAAGCACATGAGAATCATCAAGTGCTGCACTATCAATGGAAACAAGAGGAAGGCTTAAGGAGAGGTTCAAAAACCAAAAGGGTCGTGATCGCTCAAGGCGGAGCAAGTCACGCACAAAGTCAGTTCTTGAATGTTGGAACTGCGACAAGAAGGGCCACGTCAAGAAGGATTGCTGGTCCAAGAAGAAGAAGGAGACAGAGTCTGAAGACAACAAGCCAACATCGGAGGCCAATGTGGCAGGTAAAGTAGAGCAAGATGCTCTAATTCTCTCATTAGACAATGTGTCTAATTCTTGGATAGTAGATTCCGGGGCTTCATTCCATGCAACACCACACAAACAACATTTCCAAGACTACACCAAAGGTAATTTTGGGTATGTATACTTGGGAGATGATGAAGCTTGTGAGATTGTCGGCAAAGGTATAGTTTCTATCAAAACTGCTAACGGAAATGAATGGAAGCTTAAAGATGTTAGGCATGTTCCTTCTCTTCCCAAAAATTTGATCTCTACAGGACAATTGGACGATGAAGGTCACAACATTGCATTCGAAAACAAACGGTGGAAGATCTCAAAGGGATCTTTGGTGGTTGCCAAGGGTGAAAAAGTCGGTACACTTTACTTGTGTACTGTTAGCACGCAACCTTCAGCTTGTGCAGCAACTACAGAAGTTGACAGTGTGGTGTGGCACTACCGACTTGGGCATATGAGTGCCAAAGGAATGCAAATCCTTCAAACAAAGAAGCTTCTACCAGGTTTGAAAGAAGTGGACTTAGAGTTCTGTGAAGATTGTGTTTATGGTAAACAAAAGAGGGTAAAATTTCAAAAATCAGGAAATGAAAGAAAAAATTAAAAACTTGAGTTGGTTCATTCTGATGTTTGGGGTCCTGCAAGTACACCATCACTTGGTGGCTCATTGTACTATGTAACATTCATAGACGATGCGAGTAGAAAAACATGGGTTTATGTCATGAAGAATAAATCCGATCTATTTTCCATATTTCAAAGGTGGAAAGCCTTTGTGGAGAATGAAACAGGTACCAAGGTTAAATGCCTCAGATCCGACAATGGAGGCGAATATTGCAGCCAAGCTTTTGAAAGCTTTTGTGCTAGCAATGGAATTCGGAGGCAAAGGACAACCCCAAGGAGACCTCAACAAAATGGGATTTCCGAAAGGATGAACAGGACAATCATGGAACGAGCACGAAGCATGCGGCTACATGAAGGCCTACCGCTTGAGCTTTGGGCGGAAGCTGTCAGTACGTCTGTGTACTTAATCAATCGGTCACCCTCAACGGCATTGGATGGGGGAGTTCCAGAAGAGGCATGGACAGGTAAACCGGTGAATTATGCATTTCTCAAAGTGTTTGGGTGTGAGGCTTTCATGCACATAGATAGAAGCCTAAGATCAAAGCTAGATGCAAAGTCCAAAAAGTGTTTCTTCATTGGCTATGGAGAAGGAGACTTTGTGTATCGCCTATGGAATCCTGAAGATGGTAAAATCTTAAGGAGTAGGGATGTAATTTTTAACGAACAAAATATGTACAAAGATTACTTGGAAAGAAAAAAAACAAAAGAAACAGGTGATGAGTACATGGAGCTTGAGGACGGTGAAGACTCAAGGACTGCAAACGGTGACAATGTGCAACAACGTCAACCAAATAAGGAGCCTCAACCTATTCCTTGAAGATCTACAAGAGCAAGTAGACCTCCAGAAAGGTTTGTTCCTTCCTTTAACCATCTCTTGATCTCAGATTCTGGAGAGCCGGAATCATACGAAGAAGCTATGCAACATGAATCCAAAGAACAATGGACGAAGAGCATGCAAGTGGAGATGGACTCACTACATCGCAACCAAACATGGGAGTTGGTTGAGTTGCCTAAAGGTAAGCGGGCACTTCAAAACAAATGGGTGTACAAGCTGAAGGAAGAAGAAGGTGGGAAGAAAAGGTACAAGTCTAGGCTTGTGGTAAAAGGTTTTTCTCAAAAGAAAGGTATTGACTTCAATGAAATATTTTCTCTTGTTGTAAAAATGAACTCAATTAGGCTTGTCTTAAGCCTTGTGGTTGCTCATGATCTAAATCTCGAGCAAATGGATGTAAATACGGCATTTCCTCACGGTGACTTAGAGGAGGAAATCTACATGCTTCAACCAAAGGGGTATGAAGTAAAAGGTAAGGAGAAAATGGTTTGCAGATTAAAGAAGAGCTTGTATGGTTTAAAGCAAGCATCAAGACAATGGTACTTGAAGTTTGATCGATGGATGTTGTATCATGGATTCACAAGATGCAACTCGGATCACTGCGTCTACACGAAGAATTTGGGAGATGGGAAATTCATCATCCTAATGTTGTATGTTGATGACATGTTGATTGCAAGTGCTAACATGCAGGACATCAAAGACCTAAAAGAGGAGCTGTCCAAATCTTTTTCAATGAATGATTTAGGTGCTGCAAGGAGGATACTTGGTATGAAAATATCAAGGGACAAGACGAAGAAGACAATAAAGCTATCTCAAGAAGATTACATCAAGAAGGTACTAAAAAGGTTTGCAATGCAAAATGCAAAACCAGTTTCTACACCTTTGACTGGTCATTTTAAACTAACGAAGGATATGTGTCCGAAGACACAAGAGGAGATAGCCTATATGTCTAAAGTTCCATATGCTGTAGCGGTAGGTTCTCTAACGTATGCTATGGTCTGGACAAGGCCAGACATTGCACATGCAGTGGGAGTTGTGAGTAGGTTCATGGAGAACCCAGGTAAAGAGCATTGGCAAGCTGTGAAGTGGATACTTAGGTATCTAAAAGGGACAACAACAAATGCTTTGTATTTTGGAGGAACTGATATTTTTCTAGAAGGGTATGCTGATGCAGATATGGCAGGTGACAAAGATACTCGAAGGAGCACTACTGGCTATGTGTTCACGGTTGGAGGCACAGCAGTAAGCTGGGCTTCAAAGCTGCAGAAAGTGGTTTCACTTTCTACCACGGAAGCAGAGTATGTAGCAGTGACGGAGGCAAGCAAAGAAATTCTATGGCTTCACAGATTCTTAGAAAAGCTTGAATTCAAACAAGACAATTGTGTCTTGTACAGTGATAGCCAAAGCGCTATCCATCTTGCGAAGAACTCGGCCTTTCATTCAAGGACAAAGCACATTGAGGTGAGATATCACTTCATACGCACTCTTTTGGAAGAGGGACAACTAAAGCTAGGAAAGGTGCATACAAGTGAAAATCCTGCAGACATGTTTACAAAGGTGGTCAACAAGGAGAAGTTGAGCTTTTGCTCATCTTCAATCGGCATTCAAGGATAAGAAGCCAGAATGGAAAGCAGTCATAGGTTTTGTTTGGAGATCAGTCTCCAAGTGGGAGATTGTTAAGTATGGAGCCTGATTTACCCTTGTAATTTTCTGTGGTAAAAGCGCACATTTGTAAGGCCCCCATTACGAAGAGAAGCCATCGTGCGTGAAGGAAAATCACTCACCGGAAACCAAAATTTTCACGGACAAGAATGGGGGGTAACTTTTCGTCGGAATATTATGGCCGGCCGGTGGCCGGAAAGTGGTCGGAAAACAACCGGTCGGTTGGCTGGTGGCCGGTAGTCAATGGCCGATGGCCGGTGGTCGGAAGTCAATGGCCGGTGGCCGGTGGTCGGAAGTCAATGGCCGGTGGCCGATGGCCGAATTCAAAAGCGGACTTGTCTTCTCAAGGGCGGCCACACATGGGCGGATTGGAGGGTCGGATTTGGACTTATTCGCACAAGGGCGGCTACACATGGCTGTCTCTCATAAGAGAGGGCAGCCCTTTTGGCCTATAAAAGGAGGCCATTTCTACACACATTTCATAGTGTGAAGTCGATGCAACAAGGTGAGTGTGAGGTGGTGAGAGTGAAGCAAGGCGGGAGCTCCATTAAGGGTATAATCCCTTTGTAAACTACTTCTTGTTTTGAAGTACTAAAGCCATTGAGTGGCTGCTTTCCCGTGGATGTAGCCTACATTGGGTGAACCACGTATATCGTGTGTACTCTCTTTCTCTCTCTCTCTACTCTATAATCTCGTGTATATAAATTTGTCTCTCTCCATTAAGTAATCTACTCAATTATCTATTTAGCTACGTCTTATTTCCTAACATGTAGTATAACTGTTAAAAATGCTAACACAGTCAATGGTAGTGCTAGGCCTTCGAGAAGTAGTCATGGTGTGCAATAGAATACACAGAAATGTTAGCAGAAATATGAAAAAGGGAAGAAGTTTTGAGAAAGAAGTAGAGCTACTCAAAGTCATATTTGGGCTGGAACAAAGATACTAGATAGAGTCTTCAATGAAAGTTCTGAAATTCCTCGGTACAGAGTTAGTACAACTTACGGCATTTATGCCTTAGAAGCGTGAAATTGTGCAATTTGATGAGAAAAAATAATATTTCCTCCCTTTTTTTAAAAGAGCTTGACTCCAAAATGTTGATTTTCAACGTAACGTTAGCCTCTTCCTCATTGGTCGAGCGCCACTCTCTCTCTAGAATTGAAAGGCCCAAAAGTGAGTCCAACTTTCTCCTAATGGGAGATTGTCGCAATGCGAGACACGGAGAGGCAGTAGATGCTCTGTCCCTCTTGCTCGTTCTCTTTCTGTGTGCGCCCTGTAGGTATATACCCAGAGGTGCTACTACGAAATCAGTCAACCAATAGCAGTAGTTGGTGCACGAGCAACAGGGGGGGGTGGGGGGATAAGTAGTGGAATGGGAGATGATAAGGGGGCGTGCCAGCTTGAGTTTTCCTTTCAAAAAGAATGCATGCAGGAAGAGAACTTTATTAGATTTGATCTAATTAAAGTGAGTTGAGCGAATAGGAGGGGCATTAAGTATCTAAAGGAGCTTGTCTCTCATTTAATATCACTAATACTACTAGTAGGAAGGGACTCGGCTCTTATTTTGGTGAGTGCCTACTCACTTTATACACTTCTTCACATGTTGCATATACCATAGCGCTCTCTCGCTCTCTCTCTCTCTCTCTCTCTCTCTCTCTCTCTCTCACACACACACACACACACACACACATACACACACATTGTTCACCTTATTCAATCCTCACTAATGCAGTTTATTTCTAGTTAGTATCAAAACCCTTAATTATGTTTGACATGTGTTACATGTACCATAGTGCTTGCCTCCCTCGCGCCCTCTCTCTCTCACAGAGCGTCCAATTAATCTCTTTTAATTACACACTGTTGCTCACTAGACAAGTGCTTCTCTCTCTCTCTCTCTCTCTCTCTCTCTCTCTCACACACACACACACACACACACACACACATTGTTCACCTTGTTCAATCCTCATCTTGTTCACTAATGCAATTTAGTTCTAGTTAATATCAAATTTCTTAATTATCTTTGTCATGTGCTACATACACCATAGCGCCCGCCTCTTCCGTGCCCTCTCTCTCCAACATAGCCTCAAATTAATCTTTTTGAATTATACACAATTACTCACTAGACATGTGCTATTCGCATCTCTCTCTCTCTCTCTCTCTCTCTCTCTCTCTCTCTCTCTCTCTCCCACAACAAAAACCAATAAAGGCCACCGTGATTCCCTCACCCTTGTGGGGTGGTCCATAAGAGATACAGTTAACTAAGACTCTAAGATCTTTTGTTAAGCTGTTATCTATCTGTATCTTTTAGTCAATGCTAATTTATTTTGGTCCAAAAGAGATGCATTTTATGAAGACTCTAAGGTCTTTTGTCTATTAACGAAGTGTTATTTTGTTTATTAATGAAATCTCTTATTTATCTATATCTTTTAGCCAATTTATTAATTGTATCCATAAGAGGCACACTTTATGAAGACTCTGAGTTCTTTTGTCTAATAATGAGATCTATTATCTATTTATATCTTTTAGTCAATGCTAATTTATTTTGGTGAGTAGAAACCAACTCTATTCACCTTCTTCACATGTTGGACATACCATAGCTCTTTCTCTCTCTCCCTCTCTCCCTCTCCCCCTTATGAAGAACATTGTGAGTCCCTAAACTTGTTTGAGTTGGGGTGGTCGATAAGAGATATGTTTTAAGAAGACTCTAAGCTCTTTTGTCTGTTAATGAAATTTGTTATCTATCTATAACTTTTAGTCACTACTAATATATTTTGCTGAATGTTAACCCACTCTATTCTCTTTCTACACATGCTGCATATACCATAGCTTTCTCTCTTCCCCCTCTTATGAAGGACATCGTGCGTCCCTCACCTTGTTTGAGTGGGGAACCATGTCATAAAAACTAATATCTAACTATTCCAAATGATTCTCTCTTATTAAATTGATCATTTAATATAAGAGGATAAAAGAAAAAGGGTTTGCTATGAGACAAGTCTCATAGCACGGAATCAAGAAGAGAGAGATGTTAGCATCTCCTATAAAGGTCCAAACGGAGACAGTCTATCAAAGAGAAATGCTCATGTAATGGAGCTCAAGGACCTAACGGTTAGCTTCATTAAAGCTTCCAAAGGTAAGTGTTCCAAGTCCTTAAGGCTAGGACCATTAATTAAGAAGTCAGGGTACACTGTGAGCCAAAATTTAGCTATTCGTAAATTATAGGGAATCCTCCTAAATTTTAGGAAGCACATTTGACTTAGTCAATATATTGGGTGAAGACTAAATATGTGGTCTAAGGTATAAGGAGCCTACCTAGGACTAATTAAATTGGTTAATCCCAAATTAGCAAGTAGCTGCTACCCTGAGACGACCACATAGCCTCTCCTAAGGTATAGCTAAAAGATGGTCCTAATGATTTATGATACATTCTTTATGATTATGGGTCAATTAAAAGACTATGGTCATTCTTAGGTATAAGGTTAATGCCACATAACCAATCCATGTCAGCATGCCACATAGGATTAGCACATGGACATGCATGGAGCACACATGGGCTCAAGGAGACTTCCAGAAAAAGAGGTGAGTCATCTGGCTCAGAGAGGAAGTTTTGACTAAGGTACAAAGGCTCACTCTCACTTGCTATAACGCTTCATTAAGCTAACCAATAGAAAATAGGCATGCAAAAGGGCAAGGCATGGGCCTTGAGGGCAAGTAGACCATTTAGGTGAGTAAGAGAGAGGAGGGAGGCTCAATATACACCCGGGGGGGGGGGCGTGGAATTCCGAATGCCCTAGGAATGTGTGTGTGTGTGTGTGTGTGTGTGTGTGAATAACGAAAGTTTGGACTTAGAGGATTCACCCACAAGGCAAGGCTTGAGCAAGCCCTCTCACACAAAACCAGTGCTCTTAGTGTATTTGGTCTCATTCTGGAAGGCATGAGCAAGGAGTGCTCCACTCTCTACTCCCATTGTGAGGAAGACAAAGTGCCAAGCTTTAAGGCAAAGCTTAGTCTCCTTCTCCAAGTTTGAGAAGTAGAGAGCCTTTAGGAACAACTCTTGATTATGTAATGAAAATCCAAGGAAGAGACAAGCTAAAGCATTCTCAACTCCTCTCCATCTTCATTACTATGCTATGTTAGGCTCTAAGAGTAATCTATGATGAGAAGAATACTTCTTTCTTGTACAATAATTCTTTTTCCCTCAATTTTTCCTCACTCCCTGCTAGCTTTATTCACCTTTGAAGGTGTTCGAGGTCTTGGGACCGAGGCTTGGGTCACATTATGTTGTTGAAAGAAGCATGTTGTGATGCGTGAAGCCTTCCATCTTCAATATAGCATTCAAGGTGTCTTAAGGAACATAAATCTTGTATTGTAAGCAAGACTCTCTTCATGGCAGTATATATAATACAAAAGCCTTTTGGAGGGGGGACCCACTCCAAAGAAATCCGGTCCTCAACTGTTGCCGCTCTCTCTGTTCTCTCTTTTACAAGTTAGTGTTCATGCCATGCTAGATAGTTGTGTAGATCATGATGCTATCTCCAACCAAGCACTTCCTCTATCTCCATAAGGAAATTGCTTAATGTAAAGCTCACTAAGTCAATCAATTTCCACAACTCATAAAGTTATTAGTCCATTTTCGTTACATTCATATCAGAGTTTAGGGTTTGTCTTTTCTTGTTTAAGAAGAGAGGTCCTAAAGTACATCATGAAGGTTGGAATTGCTTCTTGCAAAAAAAAATAGCATATACACAATCTAGCAACATGGCTGACAATAATAAAGAGAATGAAATTAGTGTTGATGATTTTGATTTTGCACATGAAGGTGCTACTAGTGATGCTCCTATGCTTGTGAATCTTCTTGTTACCATGCTACAACAAGCTTTGGATAATCCTACTTTACAAGCTGAAGTGCAAGCTCAACTTCAAGCTAGCACTCTACTCACACTTCCCCAAAAAGAAAGAATTTTAGAGAGGCCTCATGGTGAAACCTCCAAAAACAAAAATTCTTGTGGGAAGAGGAGAGCAAAGCCAACTTGTATCCCATGAGCAAAGAGGCAAGGAATTGCCCCACCAAGGTCATTAGAATGCACATGAAGATAAAGCTACTACGGAGGAAGAGGGTGATATCTCTAAGTCTTCCGATGATGAGGATATGGCTCCTCAATGACAGAGGCCAAGGCGATCACCATCACCCCCACCAAAAAGAAAGATATCTCCTTGTTAGGTAAAGGCGGTGTGCCTCACCATGCTTTGCCTGTGTCCGTCGGCCACCGGCTACCCACATTTATCTCCTTATTCTTTATACATACAAAGAATAAGGAGCTCTCACTCATTCTCACACGGTGCTCACACAGTGAGATTTGGGAGCTCCACCCACATCCTGTGTACTCTCTCTCTCTCTCCCCCCTTCTCACTCTCCGCACAAGGACCGCATTCATGCACTCACAATTGGTATCAGAGCTACGGTGATCGCGGAGAGCACGACAGCTTCGAGAGCTTCGAGGCAATAGCTTGCTCGCTTTCGGTGGTGGAGAGATTAAGAAAGCTTGGAAGCTTTGTGAGAATGCAGTGGGAGCTTGTGAGTTTAGTTGAGAGTGATGTATGCTCTTGGAAGCTAAGAAAGAAGTGTGGAAGATTGTGTGTAAATGAAGGTGTTGCCCTAAAAACTTTGTGCATAGCAGCAGTGTTTCCGATTCGTTTTTCTCCTTGTAGAATGCAGATCTGAGAATTCTGTTCTGTGGCCTATCCGTTTCGACGTGGTCTACAACTTAGCAGAATAATGTTTTTGCCAATTCCTCACCGTTTTGCTGATATTTAGCTCAGACCGACTGTATACAGAAATTGTAGGTTTATGTTTTCGCATAATGTGCGAGTTTGATGCACTTTTGGAAGCACGATAGGTTCTCGAAGTTAGGTGCATGAATTCTGAGCTGAAGATTTCAGCTTGTGCAAAGCTTGTGGTTTGAGGGTTTTTTGGTAGATTTGGGCAACAAAGTACGGAGGCGTTTACACACCATCGAAGCGGTCTCTCGAGAGACGCTTTTTTTTTTGGAGTACACAGATGGAGATTCTTTCACAGGTTTCCCAGGATACTTTGGTAGTGATTTTGTGCTTGGATTCATGGTCTTTGTGAATGGGTTTGTATATGGTTATGGTGCATAGTTGATGCCCATTATATATGCATTTTGGCGAGCACTTTCAAGTGCCAGTGAGCTCTCTTGAGAGCATTGTTTTTGCATTGATCAAGTTTCCAAATTGCAACTCTTTTGGGGCTTGCTTATGCGCGGTCACCCCATTGATGTACGTTGAGTGCACATTGCCATTGTATGTGAAAATGTGGAGCCATTTTGGCAATTCTACTCATTGGCATTGAGTAGTGTTATGGTTTATGGTAGAGATTGTACTTGAGTTTTTGCTCAGTTTCTAGGGGAAACTCTGTTGGATTTTTCCCTGATTCTCGCCATGCTTTATGCGTATTTGTAGTTTGCTCTCTGATGGTATAGTGGTCGATATATTCCCACTTTGACATTGATCGAGTGTTTACTCTCACTTTGACAGGTTTTGTCAATATTCCATTGAGTGGTACTCCGACTAGAGCGTGCTTGTTCTTTCTATGACTTTGTGAGGTGATTCCGGACGACTACATTTTTGGATTTGGCCATTTGGGCATTTTGTGTTGTCTCCATTTGCAATTTATATTGAGTTTTTGCTCCAGTTACAAGGGAGACTTTGCCAAAATTTTATCAAATTTGTTTGCCTATTATAGAGGCTTGTGAGCTTAACACTTTGCTCACTTTGTCTGCTTGAGATAGTGATTTTATCTCAGGTGGGAGATTTTTGTGTCTCGAGCATTGTTTGCCATTGTTTGGCATGGCCATGAGAGGCAATTTTTATTCACAGCGATTGACATGTTGGTATTGTGGCCACAAGGGGCATATTAGGCACCGTTGCTTCAGGCATATGAGGCAGCAAAAGAGGCAAATGAATGGTGCTAGTGTGATAGATGCTAGAGATGCATGTGACGGGCATGTCACTTTTGAGTCTATCTTGCCTTCAAACTACTTTGTGTCTTGGGATAGCACATTGTCTATACGTTTTCTACTAGACGAGCATGCAATTTTTCACGTGACACCATGTCGTGATTTGTTTTGCTCTTTCTCTAGTGGGAGACTTGGTTGTGTGCAATTTGCTGATGGTTCAACATATGACATAGAGGGTGTTGAAAGTGGATTCATGTCTTTACCTAGCGGTGCATTGCTTACGCTACGAGATGTACGTTATGTACCAGGACTCAGACAGTGTCTCATTTCAGTGCGTCAATTGCAGAGTAGTGGATATTGTGTACTGCTTGGAGAGCGGTCATTTAAAATGCATAGGGGATCATTGGTGATAGCCAGAGGTGCTAGGAGTGGTCTGGTATACCCTTTGCATATTTTTGACACACGAGGCAGTATAGTCTCTGTGCATTTGCAGCCATGTTTGGAGCGAGAGACGAGGCGTGTCTCTTTTGCAGTTGTGCTGCATGGAGAGCACGTTGTGCATTTGTCTTGTGGTGATGTTTACGTAGACATGGGTATCTCTGGGGATGCACAGCTTTGTCAGTCATCAGTTGAGGTGGAATTAGTTGAGCCAGAGACCGATGCATTATTTTATGATACATCTGATACGTTTGAGGGCGACAGTGTCCTTCAGATAGCTGTTTATGATTACAGTGGTGATGATTTTTTGGTTTTGCAGTCATTCTCAACAGATATGCCTTTGCCAGAGGATGCTGACATGGTGATGCATAGTCAGGTGGTTCCTGATGAGGATGTATATGGCACTGCGGTTGCTGACAGGGATAGGTTGGCACACATAGTGCATGTTTCATCGGCTTTCAGTTCTCTCATCCTTTTGGTCTCGAGACCTGATCTTGCTTATGCGGTTGGTGCATTTCTAGTGGGAGTTGTCAGTCATGTGATAACTGACACTGGCATTGTGGAGCCATGCAGGTCGTCACTCGATACCTACATCAAGAGTGTCATCGTAGATCTAGCCCTAGTGGTATGCATGTTGCATCTACACTAGAGCGTGTTTGGAGTGAGCCAGTGGGCATAGGTTGAGAGTCGTCTTCTCTCACCTCTTGTATATACTAGTTGTAGGCTAGTCTTCTCGCCACTTATCAGCACACAGCCTTTAGTGGGAGAATGTTAGGTAAAGGCGTTGTGTCTCACCGTGCTTTGCCCATGTCCATCGGTCAGTGTCCTCTTGCCCACATTTATCTCCTTATTCTTTATACATACAAAGAATAAAGAGCTCTCACTCATTCTCACATGGTGCTCACACAGTGAGATTTGGGAGCTCCACCCACATCCTGTGTACCCTCTCTCTCTCCCCCCTTCTCACTCTCCGCACACACACCGCATTCGTGCACTCACACTCCTCCTCCTCGCCAAGATAAAAAGAAGGAAAGGAAAGATCGAAGGAAGGTAAAGAGAAGGAAGAAATCCCCATCTTCTCCTTCTTCCTCACCTTCATCTTCCTCTTTTGATGAAAGTAGCGGCTTATCACCGCCCAAGAGGAGAGGAAATTGGAAATCTTATGTTGCTTGGAAGAGGTCCAATAAGTTAAATAAATTCAAAGAGGGAGGAAAGAACATCATTTTTCTCACCTATGATGTAACTTATGATGCCTTAGACAAAGTGTTGGCCTTTTTCTAACAATTTGATGCGGCGTTCGGAGATGAGGATTTCACGAAGTCCTCCAAGCTTTGGAATGTGTCCATGCATTTTCATTGAGGATTTCACGAAGTCCTCCAAGCTTCGAAATGTGTCCATTGCCAGGCAATGGTGGGCAAGTCTACGGGCTAATGGATAGGCTCCAAAAACATGGAAGCTTTTGCGAGTCTCCATAATGAATCAATTTCTCCCAGGCACTGTTGAAGACAGTTCTTACTGCATGGCGAAGCTTGAAGATGTCTCCTTATGAATCTACGACAAGTATGTGGACAAGTTTTGGGAATTACGTAAATCTCAAAGCCACTGTCTACAAAAAAGATATATTTTGGAGAGCAAAAACAACAATTTTGTGCAGGGCTATCTGAAGATATGGATGAGTATGTTAACTCCCAAGAGCCTAAGACTACCTCCGCTCTCATTCATCATACTTTGGTTGCTGCTCGCATCAATTTCCAACAAGGGGCTAACAAGAATTTTAAGCCCATGGAGACTAAAGAACAAAGCGAGCCCAAAGGGAAGAATAATGCATCTACGACTTCTAGAAGCAACCCTAACAACAATAACAAAGTTAAGGAGAAAGGAGTCTAAAAGGGTAAGAATTGACTATCTCCCGAAGAGCTAGAGCGTTATCGTAAAGATAACAAATAATTCAAATGTGGAGAGAAAGGGCACTCCTATCGGAATTGTTCACAAAGAAAAGCTACCAATGAACGACCTAGAGCCTCTATGGTTGAGGCTCCACAGGAGGTTGCCCATTGCAAAGGATCTCCATTGTCTTATACTTGGGGAAAAGTAAGAGAACATGACGCTCTCTTTCTCTTTGATAATGGTTCCACCCACAATTTCATCTCTTAACTTTAAGCTTAATTTTAAATCAACG
>NC_140949.1:136379542-136709542 GCF_014529385.1 Adiantum capillus-veneris | reverse complement strand
AAGAGGTTAAGATTGGAAATGCAGTGATCATGCTTTTGCTGTATGCCGATGATGTAGTGCTCTTGGCACATACCTTAGAAGATGCACAAAAGCTTATGAGTGTCTTGGAATGCTTTTGCCTACATAGCGGGCTGATCGTGAATGGATCCAAAACCAAGGTTATGCTTGTAAAGACCCTCAATGATGAAAATCCATGCAATGCATATAACAATGAGAAACTTGAAGTGGTAGATCACTTCAAGTACCTTGGCCTTGAGGTTCCATCCAATCATAAATGGAAGGATTGTGCAATGCGTCGCTTGGAAGCCGGAAAGAGGGCCTATTATGCATTTGAGAACATGTGCAATGCAGGAGAGATCAAGTGTTGGGCTCTCAAAAAGTACCTCTTTGACACATTGGTGACACCGGTGCTTCTTTATGGAGTGGAGGTGTGGGGTGGAAGCATCGGGAAGTCTACTTGGAAAGAGTTTGAGAATGTCCAAAAGCGTTTTCTCACCAACTTTCTCCAAGTCAAGACACAAACACCCTACATGCTCTTACTTCTTGAGTCCAGATTGCTTCCCATTGAGGTCTTGGGCATGCAAAGGGTTTTGGAGTACATGCGTAAGACACAACGTAGCCCTTTGCATCGACTTCCTAGAATCGCATATGAAGCAAGTCAAATGGTTCAAAAGACATGCAAGAGCAAAATACTAAGTTCGGGGTGGATGCTTGATATCAACAAATGGTTTGGAAGATGGGATGCATGTCACTTGGTCAAGGATGCGTCGATCGACTCCCAAGTTAATGAGGCCTTCTTACAACGCCAATGTATCACGACTTGGGAGAAATCCAGAGGCTCTCGCTTCAGCCATTACACCACACACATTGCCCCAAACTACAAATCTCTCTTCTTCTCGGAACGAGGTAACCGAACCCATTCCTACATCCTTGAGCCCATCCCGTTGAGTGCGATCCACACCATTGCCTCCATTCGTCTTAGCTCCCATTCTCTACGCTGCGAGACAGGACGTTGGGGCACTGGCGAGGAGTGTCATCGGCTTTGCACCTTATTCCCTCGTCAAGTGCGAGAGAGTGAGTACCACACACTACTTGAGTGCTCAGCTTTTGACCACATTAGGTCCTCTTTTCCCCATATATTCAGCCATGATCTCTCCCTACATACCTTCCTCTCCCAACCACGATGTGGACTCTCTATTGCGACGCTCATTTTAGCCATTTTTGGGCATCGAGAGTCACTTATGAACTCCACTCAAACCACGTGACATGTTCATTTGGTCCCATAGGTCATATTTGACCTCCCAGGACGATAATAGAACTACCTATCTATCTATCTATCTATCTCTCTCTCTCTCTCTCTCTCTCTCTCTCTCTCTCTCTCTCTCTCTCTCTCTCTCTCTTTCCTACACAAACACACACACACACCGCCTCTCTGTCTCTTTCCTACATACACACACACACACCTCTCTCTCTCTCTCTCTCTCTCTCTCTCTCTCTCTCTCTCTCTCTCTCTCTCTCTCTCTCTCCACATCGTGTGTGTGTGTGTAGGAAAGAGAGAGAGAGCGAGAGAGAGGGGTTGGGGCGGAGGGGGGAGACTGCCATAATACCTACTGCGTAGGTTTTGTCCAAGATCTGAGAATGCGCGCGTTGAGGGCGAAAATGGCCCCTGCGCGTGGGTTTGGCTTTTTTTCTCCCAAATTTTTAGCGACGATATGTCCATCGATATACGCGTCGATAAGCGCGTGGAAAAATTTACCTTTCTACGCTAATACACGGCCATATCGACGCACATATTGACGGAGTGTAAGAACGTCGATATGGACGTGGAAAGGTACGGACATCGATATATAGGGCATCGATAACTTTGGGTTATGTTGTAGTGTCTATACCCATTGTAAATACTCATACTTTTGACAAAGCAATGAAAAGTTCTGTTTCCGTGTACACGATTTTTGTCAAGGATTCTATGAACACTGAGACTAGTTCTATGAATGCATGTGAGCAATCAAGTGAGTATTTAGAGTTATCTCAAGTCCTTAATCAATATCAAGACGCGTTCATCAAAGATATCCCTGGTGAATTACCGCCAAAAAGAGGGAATGATGACCACTCCATAGAACTCTTTTCAGGGAGTACTCCACCTAACAAGCCTCCTCATAGGGTCTCTCAAGCCCAACAAGAGGAGATTATGAGGCAAGTTAATGAGTTGGTTGAGAAAGGTATCGTGAGACCTAGCTCATCTCTTTTTTGCTCACCCGTTCTTTTAGTGCATAAGAAAGACGGCACATATTGTATGTGTGTCGATTACAGAGCACTAAATAGAATCATGGTCAAAAATAGATTTCCTGTGCCAAGGATAGAAGATCTATTTGACAAACTCCAAGGGTCTACCTATTTCAGTAGGATTGACCTTAAAAGTGGTTATCATCAAATAAGGATAGTCAATGAAGATATAGTAAAGACCGCATTTCGCACCATTTTTGGTCTCTACACATATCTTGTCATGCCTTTTGGCTTGACAAACGCCCCATCCACATTCAATCTAATGATGGCCCGAAAATTTTTAGACCTTACCGCAGTTTACTAGACTGTTCTTTGATGATGTTATTATCTACTCCACCTCTCTTGAGGAGCACAAACAACATCTCCATGTAATCTTTCAAGTTTTGAGAGACAATAAGCTTTATTTAAACCATAAAAAAAGTGAGTTCTTTCTATAGGAGATTCAATATCTAGGTCATATTATCTCTAAATATGGAATCCTTATGGATCTAACAAAGCTAGATGTAAAAAATGAATGGCCTAATCCAAGGAATCTACATGAATAAGAAGCTTCATAGGTATGTGTGCATACTATAGATGCTTCATAGAGAAATTTTCATTAATTGCAAGACCATTACATGACTTAACAAAAAAAAAGTTAAATATTTATGGGATGCAAAAGAACAAAAATCTTTTGAAATGTTAAAAGAAAAGCTTACTTCTCAACCCATCCTTAAACGTCCGGATCTCTCAACACCACTTGAGGTCCAATGTGATGCTTGTGGCGATTGTCTTGGAGGTGTTTTGCTTCAAGAAGGACATGGCATAGCATATGAGACTAGAAGACTCAATTCTGATGAGAAAATCTTGGGCATCTATGAAAAAGATCTATTAGCTGTTCTACATGTCGTAGACACTTGGAAGCACCATCTATTGGGGGCTCCATTATGTTACCATATACAATTGGTAGTGATGTGTGTAAACACACCAAGACTGCCAGGGCATTTTTTCCCTCTTTAGGAGGTTTTTCCCCCGTGCATTGTATATACACACATTCATTCTAGGGCTATCTATCTTTCCATTGCACACTAAGTAATATACTCTCAGTTCTGTGCCTTGAGCTTCCTTTGTCTTCTCCAAGTTGTGTGTGTTTCTCTGCAACCCTAATTCCAACAATTGGTATCAAAGCAGGTTGCATCCTCCCTGGCTTAGTCGCCAGCTGCTCTAGCACACACCTGCTTAATTTCTCCGATTTCAGTGAGGTTTTTGGCGAGCGTTCGTAGGTCAACAAATATTTCGGGCTTAGATTTTTTATTCGGGCTCACTTCGGCCTCCATTTCAACTACAAGCAGTCTGCACAGGCAATTTCATCATTTTGTGCAAAATTATTATCAGTGTACTTTTTTGCATAACGGGTGCCTTACAGTCTTCTATGATTTGTGCATTTACCATGGCTGAAAACAACACAAATGTGTGCAAGATGTTTGCGGTTGAGGACAGGTTGGATGGGGACAATTACCCTATGTGGGCTTACATGATGCAACATGTTCTTGTGTCAAAGGGCATCTAGTATATTGTGTAGGGCATTGATTTACATCCTGGTTCTGAGGATGTAGGCGATGTTGAGGATGTTGCAAGTCTTGCTACAAGGATTGCTGCAATTAGAGTTGTTTTTACTACGGCAGAACAAGCTCGTTGGGATGTGAAGATGCGCAGGCTCATGCGTTGATTGAATTTTCTATGAAGTCCACCATTACTCCTCACATTCATTCAATGAAATCTGCAAAACAGGCTTAATATTCTAGCAGGTCTTTATGCAAGCCGCAATGAGGCTAAAATTGCTTTGCTGCGTAAAGAGCTGGAATCGAAGATTATGCATGAGGAAGATGATATGGACACTTTCCTTTCTGGTGTCAAGGATATCAATGAGCAACTTATTTCTGCAGGTGAAGTCATTTCAGACAGTTCCGTTGTGCAGATTGTTCTTGATGCCTTATCAGATTCTTACCAGACTTTTGCTAGTACTTGGAGACTTACGACCCAAGGAAATCCTGAAGTTGTCAAGTTTGATGCATTATGCACATTGCTGCTACAAGAGTCACTTTCTAGAAAAAACAAGATTAGGTAGCGTGCAGTTGAACAGGCTTTTATTGCTTCTCAAAGAAAGGGTGGTAACAACAATGTAGCCACTTGTTATGGTTCTACTGTGAGTGGAAAATTTTTTGTTCCTAATGCTTCTACTGGGAGCAATTTTTGTAGAAATTCTAGTGATAAGGGCAAAAATAAGATGCATTGTCATTATTATAAAGCTAATGATGACTTGATCAAGCAGTGTCCTATGTTGAAGGGCAAAGAGGCTAAGAAGAAAGAGGGTGGTTCCACTGCAAATGCAGCCATTGTTGTGTCTTCTGTGAAAGGAGATTGTGATGTTGATGTTGACGCAGAATGGGCTTTTAGTGTAGAGTGAACTTACAAGCGTGTTGTCCATGATGCATGCATGTCAGTTGTAGATTCATATGTGTGGTATTTCAATAGTGGTGCTACAAAGCACATTACCTCACATCATGAATTGTTCACCTCTCTCGAGTCTATCCCTCATGGGAATTCTGTCACTTGTGCCAACAATGCCTCTTATCCGGTTCAGGGAGTTGGAAAGATTGTGCTTACTTTTGCAAATGGCAGTTCTTTCACACTTGTTGATGCACTTTATGTACCTCGGATCAAGAAGAATCTTTTGTCTATGTCCGCACTTGCTAGAATTGGACTTGTAGTCAAATTTGTGGATGACAGATATACAGTACATGATCTCACTTTTGGTGATGAAATTGTTGCATCTGGCCTTTTGTGCCGTGGGTTGTATAAGCTCCTTTTGTATGACAAGTGTGGACAAAATTTTTCAAATGCAATTGCAGATTCAAGGGTTGTTTCAGATGCAAAATTGTGGCATGCACGTTTTGGTCATCTGAATTTTGCCAGTTTGCTGCATTTGCAGAAATCTGATATGGTTGCTTCTTTGCCACCTCTTGAAGCACCTGTCAAACATGTTTGTGAAGGCTGTATTTTGGGTAAGATGCAGCTTTCGAAGTTTCCAAAGGATGGTTCAGTTAAGGCCACATGCAGGTTGCATCTTGTGCATAGTGATGTTTGTGGGCCCATGCAAACTCCGTCCTTGGTCAATTACCTGTACTTTGTGACTTTCATTGATGATTACTCCAGGCATGCATGGATATTTCCGCTTAAAGCGAAGTCTGAAGTTTTTATGTGCTTCAAATTTTTTTTGGCTATGGCTGAAAATGTCTCAAAATGTACTATGGGCACCCTCCGTTCCGATCGAGGCGGGGAGTATATGTCTCATGAATTTAATGCATTTTTGGCTAGTCGTGGGATAAAACACCAATGTACAGTGCGTTGTACCCCTCAGCAAAATGGTGTAGCTTAGAGGAAAATCAGGTCACTTATGAAAATGGCACGATGTATGGTCAAAAGTCAAGCTTTGCCACATTCTTTTTGGCTTGAGGCCATCATGTGTGCCACTTATGTACTAAACAAGTGTCCTACAAAAGCTTTGCAGCCTATTACTCCATATGAAGTATGGCATGGTAGAAAGCCTTCTATTGAGCACATGCGTTTTTTTGGTTGTTTGGCATATGCTTTGGTGCCACAAACACAACGCAAAAAATTGGATGATAAGGCTGTCAAATGTATTTTTGTTGGTTATAGTGCTGAAAGAAAAAGTTACAGGTTGTATCATCCGCAAACAAAGCATATTCTGGTTTCACGGGATGTAGTGTTTGTGGAAGATTCTGTTCAGCCCTTGCTGTTATGTACTAGAGACAGTAATGTAATCTCACAGGACATTTATGACACTTTGTTGCCTCTTTTCTGTGGAGGAAGTTCAAATGTAAATTCCAATGAGGCAAATGTACAACCTATGGGGGTTTCCAAAAATGTTACAGATCAACCTATTACTTATGCAGATGTACATGATGTACTTGATTAGGAAAGGGCTGAAAATGAGCAGCCTAGAGGTATGACAAAATGGCTAGTGCACACTTTGCTTGACATTTTTTTTTTTGGATGCACCTTTGTCTAGTCGTACTCGTTCAGGCTCTCGCCATGCATCTTATGCATCAGATTGTTATGCTTTGACTGTGTCTAGCCTACATGATGTTGAGGAACCTCTATCTTTTAATGAAGCACAAAATTCAAAAAATTGGATGGTTGCCATGCAATCAAAATATGATGCACTTATAGAAAATGACACATGGACTTTATGTGATTTGCCTCTTGGCAAAAAGGCCATTGGTACAAAGTGGGTTTACAAGTTGAAACGCAATCCACATGGTGAGGTTGATTGCCATAAGACTCGACTTGTTGCAAAAGGTAATGCGCAATAGAAAGGCATAGATTATGAAGAGACTTTTGATCCCACTTATCGTATGACTATTGTTCATTTTCTATGTGCATTGGCAGCTCATTTTGGTTGGGATGTACATCAATCAGACATTGTTACTGCTTTCTTGAATGGTGACATCTTTGAGGAAGTATATGTAACGCAACCTCGCAATTTTGTCATAAAAGGACAAGAGGACAAAGTGTGCAGGTGTAAGAAGACTTTGTATGGGTTGAAGCAATGTCCTCGTTCTTGGTAAGAGAAAGCTGACACTCATTTGGTAAAATGAGGCTTTCATAACAATCCAACAGAAAGCAAATTGTATGTAAAGCATGAGGGCGATGTACTTCTCATTGTTGTTCTTTATGTTGATGATTTGTTGATCACTGGTCCCAATGAGGCACATATTGCTGAATTTAAGGCTGATTTGAATGTTACTTTCAAGATGAAAGGTTTGGGGTTGTTGCATCATTACTTGGGAATATAGTTTAAGCAGTGTGATGTGGTATTTCCTTGTGTCAAAAAAGTTACATAGAGACATTGCTATGTAAGTTTGGACTTGAGGATTGCAAACCTATTGCCACTCCCATGGAAACAGGTTTAACATTGAGTCTTCATGATGCTAGTGATCCTGCGGTTGAGTGTATATGGCTCAGACGCCTTATGGCTGATTCGGGTGTTGGATAGGACACTGCCAACACTATCTACACTGACCGTCAAAGCACATTAGTAGTTGCGAGGAACCCAATTTTTCATGCTCGCACAAAGCACATTGAGGTGCATTACCACTATGTCAGGGAGAGGCTCTCAGCAGGAGAGATCAGCTTGACTTATGTGCCAACACAAGACAACCTTGTGAATCTTTTCACAAAGGCATCGTCTCGTGAGAAGTTTGAAGCTTTCCGCAAAGCTTTGGGCTTACTCCCCTTTGTAGACTGATCATGTCCTTAGGGCATGGCACTTCCCTTTACTCATGTGCCAGCTCTCGTTCACCGCATCACTCCAGGGGGGATTTGTTACCATATACATGTGTAGTGATGTGTGTGAACACACTAAGACCGTCGGGGCATTTTTTCCCTCTTGAGGAGGTTTTTTCCCCCGTGCATTGTATATACGCCCATTCATTCTAGGGCTATCTATCTTTCCATTGCACACTAAGTAATATACTCTCAGTTGTGTGCCTTGAGCTTCCTTCGTCTTCTCCAAGCTGTGTGCGGTTCTCTACAACCCTAATTACAACACATTCATCGTCATACGGATCACCAAAGTCTCAAGTACTTCATGCTAACATCTCTCTCTTCTTGATTCCGTGCTATGAGACTTGTCTCATAGCATATTGTAATATTCTAACCCTTGTTTCTTTTATCCTCTTATATTAAATGATCAATGTAATAAAAGAGAATCATTTGGAATAGTTAGATATTAGTTTTTATGACATGGTCCCCCACTCAAACAAGGTAAGGGATGCACGATGTCCTTCATAAGAGGGGGGAGAGAGAAAGCTATGGTATCTGCAGCATGTGTGGAAAGAGAATAGAGTGGGTTGGCATTCACCAAAATATATTAGTAGTGACTAAAAGTTATAGATAGATAAAAAATTTCATTAAAAGACAAAAGAGCTTAGAGTCTTCTTAAAACATATCTCTTATGGACCACCCCAACTCAAACAAGTTTAGAAACTTCTTCGTTTGGGTTTTTTTTTTTTTTTTTTTTTTGGGGAGAGGGGACAAGGGGAGGAGGGGGGGCTATGTTATGTGCAGCGTGTGAAGAAGGTGAATAGAGTTGGTTGCTAATCACCAAAATAAATTAGCATTGACTAAAAGATATAAATAGATAATAGATTTCATTATTAGACAAAAGAGCTTAGAGGCTTCATAAAGTGTCTCTCTTATATAAATTGGCTAAAAGATATAGATAGATAAAAGATTTCATTAATAGACAAAAGAGCATTTCGTTAATAGACAAAAGACCTTAGAGTCTTTATAAAATGCATCTCTTTCAGACCAAAATAAATTAGCATCGACTAAAAGATACAGATAGATAACAGATTTCCTTAATAGACAAAAGATCTTAGAGTCTTCATTAACTGTATCTCTTATGGACCACCCCACAAGGGTGAGGGACTCACGATGGCTTTATTGGGTTTTGTTGGGGGGCGCAAGGTGCGGGGCGGAGGGAGAGAGAGAGAGAGAGAGAGAGAGAGGCGAATAGCACATGTCTAGTGAGTAACTGTGTATAATTAAAAAAGATTAATTTGAGGCTATGTTCGAGAGAGAGGGCACGAAAGAGGCGACGCAATGGTGTATGTAGCACATGACAAAGATAATTAAGAAATTTGATATTAACTAAAAATAAATTGCATTAGTGAACAAGGTAGGATTGAACAAGGTGAACTGTGTGTGTGAGTGTGTGTGTGTGTGTGTGTGTGAGTGAGAGAGAGAGGGAGAGAGAGAGAGAGAAGCACTTGTCTAGTGAGCAACAGTGTGTAATTAAAAGAGATTAATTTGACGCTCTATGAGAGAGAGAGGCCGTGAGGGAGGCAAGCACTATGGTACATGTAACACATGTCAAAGATAATTAAGGGCTTTGATACTAACTAGAAATAAACTGCATTAGTGAGGATTGAATAAGGTGAACAATGTGTGTGTGTGTGTGTGTGTGTGTGTGTGTGTGTGAGAGTGAGAGAGAGAGAGAGAGAGAGAGAGAGAAAGAGAGCGAGAGAGCGCTATGGTATATGCAACATGTGAAGAAGCGTATAAAGTGAGTTGGCACTCACTAAAATAAGAGCCGAGTCCCACTTCCTACTAGTAGTATTAGTGATATTAAATGAGAGACAAGCTCCTTTAGATACTTAATGCCCCTCCTATTCGCTCAGCTCGCTTTAAATCGAATCTAATAAAATTCTCTTCCTGCATGCATTCTTTTTGAAAGGAAAACTCAAGCTGGCACGCCCCCTTATCATCGTCTCCCATTCCACTACCCCCCCCCCCCCCCCTCCCGTTGCTCGTGCACCAACTACTGCTATTGGTTGACTGATTTCGCAGTAGCACCTCCAGGTATATACCTGCAAGGCGCACGCAGAGAGAAAACGAGCAAGAGAGACAGAACATCTACTGCCTCGCCCTGTCTCGTGTTGCGACAATCTCCATTCGATTCACGGCTCCAAGACTGCAACGTAGAGAGAGAGAGAGAGAGTCTGTTGTCTCCCCCATGCCCTCACTAGCTGAGTCTTTGCACCCGAATGCAACCATTCCATGGGAAGCCAACCATTTCCTGGACCTGCACCCCCACCCACCATTCGTGCATAGCATCGTGAGAGACATAGAGAGACTGTCCGTGGTCGTGTTCCGCACAGTTGCACCCTGTGGCCAATGACGCATGTCATCCCTTTCTCTCTCTCTCCTCCACGTGCAATCCCGATGCTCATTCCTATTAGATTCTATCAAAACTAATGCTTCAAAATCCTATTAGACGAGTGGAGAGAGAGAGAGAGAGAGAGAGAGAGAGAAGAGAGAAAACGGCCATCTTTGGGAAAGCAAAAATTACCAAAATACCCCTGCAATTTGTGGATATTCCAAAATTACTCTTCAAATTTCAAAAATTCCCAAAATACCACCCACTATTTTTATCATAAATTTGCGAGGTAATTTGTGACAAATTTCATGTTAAGTACTCACAATCTTTTGTCTATCAATACAAGATGATAAATCTAGAATTTGAGTTGGCTATGCAGGCTTTGGAAATGCATTGCTTTATTAATTTTAGACAGAATTGCCTTTTTTACAAGGCAATTTGTGATAAATTACATGCTAAGCACTCAAAAGCGGATCTCAATTGCCAAAAAAAGAAATAAAGATTAGAAAATCTTGGACAATCAAGCAAAATAGATAAAAGTATTTTGGGCATTTTCACAAATTAGAGGGTTATCTCCCCTCCCCAAAATACTCAAAGAAACGATACTTTAAAACATTTCACTTTTTTTTCTTTGTCTTAAGTAAAAGTCTTTAGTCTTGCATGGTATCTTGTAAGATACAGCTTAATGAAGACGTGGGCACTACCTATTTTCATTTCTTTCCTTTTTTTAATTAGGTGCCTTTCAAGAAGATTAACCAAGGACAATTGGATGTAAAAGAGCTACTTTTCCTATATTGGGGTTGGCCAATTAGAGCAAAGTATTTGCTAGCCTTTCACCTTGACGTTCTCCTCTTTCTTAAATTTAGTGCCGTTTTATTAATTCTTTTATGAGTTTGATTGCATTGTTGCGATACTAGAAACCAATTGTACCCATACTATAGTGGATAATGAGACCCGGATCTAAGCTCTTTTGTCTATCAATGAAATTTGTTGTCTATTTATATCTGTTAGTCACTCCTAATTTATTTTGGTGCATGCCAATCTACTCTATTCGCTTTCTTCACATGCTTCACATACCATAGCTAGCTCTCTCTCTCTCTGCCGCCCCCCCCCCCCCCCCCCCCCCCCCCCCCCCCCTTTATGATGAAGGACATCATGAGTCCCTCACCTTGTTTGAGTTGGGGACCACGATGGTCCCCAACTCTTAGCTCTTTTGTCTATTAGTGAATCTGTTATCTATTTATATCTTTTAGTCAATGTTAATTTAAAGTCTTCTTAAAATGTATCTCTTATGGGCCACCCCAACACAAACAAGTTGAGGGACTCACGATGTTCTTCACAAGGGAGGGGGGGGAGGTATATATATATATAATATATATATATATATATATATAGAGAGAGAGAGAGAGAGAGAGAGAGAGATACACTTTATGAAGACTCTAAGCTCTTTTATAAATAACAGATTTCATTATTAGACAAAAGAGCTTAGAGTCTTCATAAAGTCTCTCTCTCTCTCTCTCTCTCTCTCTCTCTCTCAAGGAGCTTGTCTCTCATTTAATATCACCAATACTACTAGTAGGAAGTGGGACTCGGCTCTTATTTTGGTGAGTGCCAACTCACTTTATACGCTTCTTCACATGTTGCATATACCATAGCGCTCTCTCGCTCTCTCTCTCTCACACACACACACACACACATTGTTCACCTTATTCAATCCTCACTAATGCAGTTTATTTCTAGTTAGTATCAAAGCCCTTAATTATCTTTGACATGTGTTACATGTACCATAGTGCTCGCCTCCCTCGTGCCCTCTTTCTCTCACAGAGCGTCAAATTAATCTCTTTTAATTACACACAGTTGCTCACTAGACATGTGCTAGTCGCTTCTCTCTCTCTCTCTCTCTCTCTCTCTCACACACACACACACACACACACACACACACACACATTGTTCACCTTGTTCACTAATACAATTTATTTCTAGTTAATATCAACTTTCTTAATTATCTTTGTCATGTGCTACATATACCATAGCGCCCACCTCTTCCGTGCCCTCTCTCTCTCATATAGCCTCAAATTAATCTTTTTTAATTACACACAATTACTCACTAGACATGTGCTATTCGCATATCTCTCTCTCTCTCTCTCTCTCTCTCTCTCTCTCTCTCTCTCTCTCGCCCCCACCACCAATAAAGGCCATCGTGAGTCCCTCGCCCTTGTAGGGTGGTCCTAATTAAAAGATACAGTTCATGAAGACTCTAAGATCTTTTGTCTATTAAGAAATCTGTTATCTATCTATATCTTTTTGTTAATGCTAATTTGTTTTGGTCCATAAAGAGATACATTTTAGGACGACTCTAAGGTCTTTTGTCTATTATCGAAATGCTCTTTTGTTTATTAATGAAATTTGTTATCTATCTATATCTTTTAGCCAATTTATTTCGGTCCATAAGAGATACACTTTCCTGGCTATCCACTTGATCGCGGAATATCCTCTTCCAGATCCACTTAAGAAAAACGCTTTCTTTAGCCGAAACTAAATTAAGCAACCATCACACGAGTGTTAGTAGAAAACCTACTTAGGTCCTTGTGTCCCCGGCAACGGCGCCCATGCTGCGGGAGCGACTCACACACCCATGAAGTGCATGCAAACACTACCTAGATCAACATAATGTCAATCGAGGACACAGATGATACGATAGGCACACGGAGGAAAGCTCTTTAGCTTGTCAGGCTGAGACCATCCTACACATACAACACTCTGGAAGGCCAACTAAACCACAATCAAGGACCTCACTGCTCTCAACTACACCACCTAGCCACATACACACATACGGGAGGTAACTCACCTAATCATGCCATATTCGTACGAAACTTAAGGAACACCATCCCCTCACTAGGATACACATGTCCCTATGCTTCTACACTCAAAACCCTCACTTTAAACCCATCTACGAAAAACGCGTAGGATGACAGAGCAGAATTTTGAAAGTGCCCGAAACTGAAATTTATGAGTACCTATGCGTAGCTTATGTCGCCACGATTCTATAGAGTACTAGCACGCAGAAAACAGACATCGTTTTATACACTTACGGCCACAAATAGCTCATAGATGCGTCGCCGTGTGTGCTTTGTCTCACGTGGAATGCTTGGCGTTGTCGCGTAGCTCTCCTCGAGCGTACAACAATGGTGCAGCCGGATCTCCAATGTGTTGAGCAAGCCGGGCGTAGCTAGAGGATAAAGCTCACGCTCACTCTCTTTCTCTCTCACACACGGTAGACGGCAGCGCTAAAGTTTTGATTATGATTAAAGTCTGATCCCCCTTACAAAATGACCTAGGTACCTTATATACTAAGGCTACCTTAGGTTTAACCAAAAATGGGGTTGAAAGGGTCAAATGGCTTTGTATTTACAATCTGGAAGTGCCATTGCACCCTGGCTTCTGAAACTAGAATAACTACTCATTACAAATGACGTTTATAGCCATAATCCGCAGCATTTCATAACTCGCAAAAGATAAGACTTCCGGGTACGAAACTTGAGTTATGTTGTGTTGTTGACCCAGCGGTCAACATCTCTCTATTCAATCTTGGAACATGAAGGGATTAAAAACGCAGAAGAAGGCACTCTCTTCTAGGAAGAAGTGAAGAAAGAGAAAGCAATCAATTGTTGGGCCATCCAAGAACACCATTTGGATGCTCGTTGCAAGAGAAAACAGGTTGTAGGGGAAAAACTTATCTTTTATGGGGAAGGAAGCGACGGTTTCAGTGGTGTCTTCTGCATTGCTGACAGAGATTTGGAGCCAAAGGTAGTTCTAAACCACCCCTCCGAAAGAGTCCTTGGTCTTAGAATTAGATGGGGCAGTCAACCTACCACCATAGAAATGTTTACGGCCCTTGCAACGCAAAGGATAGAGCTAAACTATGGATGCAGCTCAGGGATACTCTGATCGAAGGGGAGTGGCTGATGGTAGGAGACTTTAATATGGTCGAGAAAAGCAAGGATAGAACAGGCTCCGCCAGTCTCCTGGCTAGCTCAGAAAAGTCTAAATGGCTGAGCTTATATGAGAAGTGGGCTATGATGACTTGCGGGAAGTGGGCCGATGGAACAGCATTCATGGATTCACCTACACAAGCCTCAATATGCCCGCACTGCCTTCGGGCTGGACAGATGCTCCTTCTCTCATCAAGCTGACTGGATCTCATCATCGTTAGAGATGAAGGTAATCTCAACAAAAAGACTCTCTGATCACATGCCATTACACTTACAACTCAAGAAAGATAAAGGGGGGGGGGGGGGGGGGGGGGGGGGGGGGGGGGGGGGGGGGGGGGGGGGGGGGGGGCAATCACCAAGAGGGAGAAAAAGCTTCTGTTACAGGGACACACCTGTTCAAAGACCCTCTCTTCAGAAGCATCACAAGAAGCATTGGGAAGCTCAAGAAAGATGTGGGATGAATAAACCTAGTGCTTGGAAGATATTGTTCGGAGTGTACAAAAAGCTATCAAAACTTCGGCCACACGGGTTAAAAAATCCAATGAGCACATATCAAACATCTCATAGAGGAGGTAGCGCAGTTAGCCTCTAGGAAGGCTGCCGGACTGGCTACCGAGGATGAGCACAAGCGATGGCTTGAAGCAAAATCTTACCCGGCCAATGAACAACTGAGGAAATCAAGAAGGCGAGATTGCTATCTAGGGAAACTTTCCTTCAACCAAAGCCTTCTAACCAAGCACATTTTTTAGAGCTCTGAAAGTGAGGAAAAGTCAGAGGCCGTGTGCAAGTACTCAATGATGAGAAAGGGAATACAATTCAAAACCAAGATGAGATGGCTACACTTATGCTCAAGTACCTCAGCCTGATTATCGGCCCAGCCAAGACCCAATCTCAGGAAGTGAAGAAGCCCGAGCGTCTTTACTTGGGAGTGTTGAGAAGAAGGTTCCCCAGGAGGAAGCCAACCGCATGAAAAGGCCTTCTCTAAGGAGGAATGCTCAGCGGCACAAAAGCTCTTGGCAATGAAAAGTCCCCCGGATGGGATGGACTAACATCTGAATCTTCAGGAATTTTGGATGATCTCTAGGGTCCAGTCACACGGATGGCCAATCAAGTTGTTTCCGAAGAGTCGTTGGATGCAAGTGTTAAGAGAGGGCTTATCAAGCCCATTCCCAAACGGATCTGCTCCTCTCTGAAGGAGTACGAGCGGAAGTGCGACGCGAGAGAGAGTGCGAGAAGAAGAGCACGACGATATGGTGAACTCGATCTACTGTAATGTGTAGAGCATAGTGAGTTCTTATTAGGTTTTTACAAAAGAATATGTGTACATACCTGGCGGCTCGCCCACTTACCTGGGCGACCACATTGGGCTTTATACCCCAACAACCTCCCACTTAAAGTCCAATGTGGTACTTTAAGTGTGAGAGAAGCTACTATACAAGCTAATATACAAGAGATGTAGAGAAGTGATGTACTACCCTACACCTAACTGCTTGCGAAAATGCGCAAAGCTCTCTGAGGGAAGTCCTTTTGTAAGTAGATCAGCAGGATTTTCTGTGGTGTGAACTTTGACAATCTAAAGTTGCTTATCCTCGAGCATTTCCCTGATGAAATGATACTTCACATCCACATGCTTTGCTTTGAGTGATAATTTGGATTGCAAGCCAATTGTATAGCACTTTGACTATCACAATATAACACAGGCATCTCTTCTTTGATTCCCAAATCTGTTACTAGTCGATTAAGCCAAATTGATTCTTTGCATGCCTCTGATGCTGCAACATATTCAGCCTCTGTAGTAGACTGAGTAACACAATCTTGTAATCTAGAACGCCATGATACTACTCCACCAGCCAATGTAAAGACATACCCTGACGTAGACCTTCGGTTGTCTAAGTCACTTGCATAATCTGAGTCTGTAAAACCCTTTACACTTAGCTCCTGACTCCCAGAGCATATACGCATACTCTTTGTAGCTTTCAGGTATCTCAATATTCCTTTCACTGCCTCCCAATGTTTCTTGCCTGGGTTTGACATGTATCGACTTACTACTCCCACTGCAAATGCAATGTCTGGGCGAGTAGCAATCATTGCATACATCAAACTACCCACTGCAGATGCATATGGAATCTTATCCATTTCAGCCTGTTCTTCCTCAGACACAGGACAATCTTGTTTGCTAAGTTTCACATATGGTGGCAATGGAACACTCAGTGCCTTTCCCATCTCCATATTGAAACGTTGCAAAACCTTGTCAATATACTCTGTTTGAGATAAACAAATCAACTTCTTTGATCTGTCTCTCTCAATGCGCATACCAAGTATATGACTTGCCTCACCCATGTCTTTCATGTCAAACGATTTTGCCATCTTTGACTTCAAAGCTGAAATTTTCTTCCAAGTGCTTGCCAGCAATCAACATGTCATCCACATACAAAATAAGGATCAGCCAACTGCCATCCTTAGCCTTCTTTGTATATAGACAGTGATCAAACTCACTACGTTTGTAGCCTTGAGAAAGCATAAACTTGTGGAATTTATGGTACCATGCCCTCGGTGATTGTTTTAAGCCATAAAGACTCTTTAACAACTGGCATACCCAATCTTCCTTGCCTTTCTCAACAAACCCTTCTGGCTGCTGCATGTAAATTTCCACATCTAAATCACCATGCAAGAACGTTGTCTTGACATCCATTTGGTGGAACACCAAATCTAATATGGCAACCAATGCAAGAAAGCATCTCAATGTAGTCATTTTGACCACCGGAGAGAAGACTTCATCAAAGTCAATGCTTTGTTCTTGCTTAAAGCCCTTGGCAACAAGCCTTGCTTTGTAGTTTGGCTGACTATCATGAGCGGTGATCTTATACCTGTAAACCCATTTACAAGGTAGAGCCTTTTTGCCCCGTGGTAATTTAACTAGCTTCCATGTCTGGTTTTTATGCAGAGCTGTCATCTTTGACTGCATGGCCAATTGCCAATTCCCGGAGTCCTTCATTTGCACTGCTTCCTTGTAACATGAAGGCTCATTGCAATCAGTCAACATGACATAGTTCATAGATGGAACAAACCTATCAGGAGGTCGCGTGACACGTCCAGATCTACGCACAATAGGTGGCTCAGGCTCAGCCACAACCTGTGGTTCCACTCTATCCTGTCCTTGCTCCTCTTGAGCCCTGACATTTTGTCTTGCACGTGTAGGTCCATCTTCTTGAAAGACAACTCTTCTAATCTCCTCAACCCTCTCTGGTTTAGAATGATATTTGGATTCATTAAAGTGAACATCATTGCTGCGGACAACCTTTCTGGATTCGGGATCCCAAAGTCTGTACCCCATCTCACCAGAATTACCATAGCCTAGAAAGATGCACTTTCTACTCTTTGGCTCAAGTTTGTTCCTAAATTCCTTTGGAACGTGAGTATATGCCTCACAGCCAAAGACTCTGAGATGCTTGTATGAGGGCATTTTGCCTGACCATACCATCTCTAGTACTGAATCCTTCTGCAAAACCTTGCTAGGAGATCTATTTACAAGATGAACAGCTGTTGATACAGCTTCAGCCCAAAACCCATTTGGCAGTTGTGCATTAGACAACATACTTCTGACCTTCTCTTGTATGGTCCTATTCATCCTCTCAGCAACACCATTTTGAGGAGGATTGTAAGGAGCAGTAAGTTCACGTTTTATACCTTTTGACTCACAAAAGTTCTGAAAGGCCTTTGAAACATACTCTCCACCATTGTCAGTGCGTAAGCATTTAAGCTTCTTGCCACTCTGATTCTCCACAAGTGTCACAAACGTTTTGAAAACACTAAACGCTTCATCCTTGTGCTTGAGAAAGAAACTCCCATACTTTCCTCGAGTAATCATCTATAAATGTCAAAAAGTAAGAAGCTCCCCCTAGAGATAGGTTAGGCATAGGTCCACACAATCACTATGAACAAGTGCCAACTGTGTATCCCTTCTACTGCTTCTATGCTTATGTGGCTGCTGTGTTTTCTTACCATACAGACAATGTTCACAGAATTCAAAATCATTAAATGAAAAGCCAGGCAAATAACCAGAACGAGACAAGATTTCCATTCCCTTCTTGGATATATGTCCTAACCGGCTATGCCACAAAGAAACGTTCGGCTGCTCTGTTACATTGATTACATTTTTAGAGACATTTGATACATAAATCATGTAAAGTCCTCCAGACTTTACTCCATGTGCTACTGTCATAGAACCCTTGGATATCTTCCACATGTTCTGTCCAAAAGTGGTGATGTAGCCAGCATCATCAAGTAAACCTGTGCTGATCAAGCTCTTTGTAATTGCGGGAACATGTCTCACATTCTTCAGCGTGAAAGAAGAACCATTCTGAAACTTCAATTGAACATCTCCAACACCTAAGATCTCACATGTCTGCCCATTGCCTAGCCGAACATGATCTTTAGTGGTCACATAAGAGGTAAACCATTCCTTGTTTGGAGACACATGAAGTGATGCCCCTAAGTCTATAATCCAGTCACTCAGTGCATTTCCATCAGATGCTGTAAGAAGAGCCGAGTCCATTGTATTCTTCAAGAAGTAGATGTCTCCTGACACTAGACTGTCATCCTCTGCAACAGTGTTTGTCACATTTATTTCTTGAATCTTCACTCAGGACTTGTTCTTCTCACCATGGTCTTCAGCTTTCTCTTTGCCTTTTTTCGCTTTCCATTCTCTACAGTCTCTTTTCATGTGACCCTTCTTGCCACAATGGTAGCATTCTATGTCACTCTTGCCTTTAGCACTGCGGGACTTGCTACGAGACTGATTCCTCTTTCCACCTTTGTACTTTTCTTTGGTCCTTCCCCTGACAACTAAGGTTGTTCCTTTGCCTTTGTCCATTGTCTTTCTATTGGTTTCTTCAGTAAGCAGACTTCCTTCTACACCTGCTATGTTCAAACCATCTGGAGGTGCAGAATTACTCAAAGCTATGTGAAAAGTGTCCCAACTTTCCGGCAATGTGATCAACAGGAACATAGCTCTAACAGGTTCATCAAACTTGACACCTTGAGTTGACAACTGACTATAGATTGTGTTGAATTCATTCAGATGATTGGACATAGGTGTCCCTTCTTTCATCTTCAAGTCAACAAGCTTCTTAAGCCGGTATACCTGTGAAGCTGCACTCTGCTTCTCATAAAGATCACTCAGCTTTAACCATGCTTGATAAGCCGACATCTCGTCTGCTACATTGAAGTAAACGCTTTCTGCCAAAGTCAACATAATGGTAGAAAGTGCCAATTCATCCATTTCGCTCCATTCATCTTCGTCCATATCTTCTGGTTTTATCCCTTTGAGCTTTATAGGTTTTATCTGCTTCTTTTGTACCAACACGTGCCAAATCTGCTTCTTCCACAATGGGAAATCGGTTCCATCCAGCTTCTTGATATTGTAAAGAGCAGTGTCCTGTGATCTAGCCATAGCTACGCTTCACAGTGGTTTACTTTCCTGGGAAAAATTCGGCAGAGTTTCCCCTGTAAACTGACCTCTGAACCAATATCAACCTATCAAATGAACCAAAAAAAGCTTTAGATTCTGCATAAATTTCGGCAGAGTCTCCTTTGTAAAATGGCTCTGGTGTACTCAAAAAACAGACCAAAAAATAGCTCAAAAACACTGTCTCTCTGACACTGTAAGCTGCGGGTAAACCTGTCCTGCACCTGTACTGTCTCTCACTGTCCTGTCACTGTCCTATAAGCATAGACTGCAACAATGCCTCAACGGCAGTAAAGCAAAGATGCAATCCCAACTGTTTAACTCACATTCAATACATCCTAGATGCCTATCTAAGGGTGCTCGAGGGATCGCTCCAAGACCTGTATCACCGAAAGGATCTCAACATTCGAGGGATCGCTCCAAGACCTGTATCACCGAAAGGATCCACAAATTTCCCACTGTATGTTGTAACCGCTGCGGCGGTTGTTTGCTGCGTGACTCACAGCCAGCAAACCCTCAACAGACATACATCATCTCTGACAATACATCCCATGTGGAAGTACCTGCAATGTCAGGATGAAATCTGGAATATCAAGCAGCAAACACAAGCTACCTGATGAACTAGTGGATGTCGCCTACAGTCTGTGTGTAGATGCGCCCGTGTCGTATGTGACACGCCTCCAAGAACTGTGAGCCGTCCTTCGATGTGTAGACAGCCACAAATCAACACTCTGGGAGTGTCGATATCCTCAGCACCTTCAGCCGTAGGCCGAAAACCCCAAATTTGCAGAGTCGGATCTGCACCCGCCGAGACCACGTAGTCGAAAATGGCCTGCGCAGACCTTTGTCGAAACCGAACGGTGGCCGAGATGACCTCAGAATGAAATTCTGAGAACACCGAGCCCTTTGGGCTCACCCACAGGATTTGGGGCCGTGTCTTTGCCTGTCGAATTTCACTCCAATCTGAGCTGGTGACTCTAGCCTCCTACAGTGCTGCCCCGAGCCTCGATCTGAGCTTTGATACCAGTTGAAGGAGTACGAGTGGAAGTGCGACGCGAGAGAGAGTGCGAGAAGAAGAGCACGACGATATGGTGAACTCGCTCTACTGTAATGTGTAGAGCATAGTGAGTTCTTATTAGGTTTTTACAAAAGAATATGTGTACATACCTGGCGGCCCGCCCACTTACCTGGGCGACCACATTGGGCTTTATACCCCAACACTCTCAACTTAAGCATTGGCATCCCATTACAATGATGTCAGTAGCATACAAAATCATTGCCAAGGCGATAGCTTTGAGACTTGCCCCCCTCCTGAGTCAGACTATCTCCCCCCATCAACACGAGTTCATTAAAGGGAGATCTATATATGACAATATCTTGGCAGCAATGGTAGGAATAGAGTATGCATCTTTCTCCACGCAAGAATGCGTCTTACTGCAACTGGACCTTGACAAAGCCTATAATAGGATAGAATGGTCCTATATAGAAGAAGTCATGGGAGCTCTGGGCTTTTGGCCTCGCCTCTGTCGCATCATATGCACACTTGGCGTTGGCAGCCAATCAGAGCTCCTGTTTAATGACAAAATTGTGGGCTCTCTTGAGGTTAAAAGGTCTATTAAGCAAGGATGTCCCCTGGCCCCCTTGATTTTTGCCATCCGGTCGCATCCGCTCATTACAATGCTCGAAGCTAGTGCTGCGCGGAGAGAGATCCAAGGTCTAGCATTACCGGGCAATGACCAGCTACTGGCAAAAATGTTCGCAGATGATTCACTCCTATTCTTGAAGGCATGCCCTCAAGTTGTCAGGAGAGCGCTGGAGATTGTGAAAAATTTTGCAGTGGCCTCGGGATCCAAGTGCAATATAGAGAAGTCAAGACTAATCTCCTTGTTTGTCGGAGAATGACTCTTTTGACCTTGCAGTCTGGACAAGAGAGATCATTTCAAAAGGGAGTATATTTAGACACCTAGGAGCCCCCCTAGGGGTGGACGTAACCCACAGTCAAAGATTTCAATGGGTCCTTGAAAAAATAATCTCAAAAATGAGAAGATGGGAGTTTGTTCTCCTCCCCTTCCAAAGCCGGATTAGAGTGATTAATGCTTTTATGATCCCGTATATTGCTTTCCTCAGCCGCGTGCTCAAGATGGCTAAATGTAACTGGAAGGAATTCTTAAAACCAGTGAAAAGGTTTTTTTGGAAGAACAACACGAAAACATCCCGGCCATGGCAGTGCGCTAGATGGGAGGTAGTTGCTCGCCTGGTAGACCAAGGAGGGCTCATCATTAGTAACCCTGTATCCCATGCTGAGGCCCTTTGTGCCAAATCTATGGTCTCATTGGCTAAACAGGACCAAGCTTGGGCTATCATGACCAAGGAAATGCTTGATGCAGAAAAACTGGGTTCGAAAGGGGGAAAGTGGAAGGGGGTTGTGATGCACAACAAACTTCTTACCCCGAAGTGGTCTTATCTTAGATCTGGTGGACTCTCAGGGGAGCTAATGAGGAAGTGCAAAAGTGCAGCAGCGGTTTTGGAATGGGGCGAAGTAACTAGATACTTTAAGAACTCCATTTTGCACTGGTCGCATTGGCTCTCTAACATATTGGGGCCGCTGCAAAGCCTCTATTGGATAGAAATGGCCAGGAATGTGAACAATAAGGGGCTCATTTGACTAGAGCAATTTTGGGATGGCAATATGAAGTGCTGGAAAACTGCTAACTCTATAGCCATCCAATTTCAATTGAATGGCTTTGAGACCTTACTAGTCCACAGGGTGATGAAAGAGCTTGATAAGGTGGTGATTCCAATTTGTGAATCCAAATTTGAATGGGATGCTCGGAGATGGCCCAGGAGTAGCCTCTTTTGGAAAGGAACCGCCGCGTGTTTGAGGGGGATATGGGTGTGGCAAGCTTTTGTGAAATCATACAAGAGAGCAGAGTGGAGATTCACATGATCGGAGGCAAACAAGCCTCAGAGGATTGGTCTAGAACAATACATAACATCTTGTAATAGGGAAAGCCTAGGAGTTGTAGTGGCTTTTCTGCCAAGCAGATAACGTGCAATCCTGGGACCCTCGAGGCTGAGCTCGAGATTGTTGTATATTGCTGATGTTCTTAATACTATCCACTCACAATTGTGAGTTTTGCAAAATAAAAATAAAAATGTATCTCTTATGGGCACCCCAACTCAAACAAGTTGAGGGACTCATGGTGTTTTTCATAAGGGGGGAGAGAGAGAGAGAGAGAGAGAGAGAGAGAGAGAGAGAGAGAGAGAGAGCTAAGGTATATGCAACGCATGTGAAGATGGTGCATAGAGCTGGTTGGAACTCACCAAAATAAATCATCATTGACTAAAAGATATAAATAAATAACAGACTTCATTATTAGACAAAGGAGATTAGAGTTTTCATAAAGTCTCTCTCTCTCTCTCTCTCTCTCTCTAAAGGAGCTTGTCTCTCATTTAATATCACTAATACTACTAGTAGGAAGTGGGACTCAACTCTTATTTTGGTGAGTGCCAACTCACTCTATACGCTTCTTCACATGCTGCATATACCATCTCTCTCTCTCTCTCTCTCTCTCTCTCTCTCTCTCTCTCTCTCTCTCTCTCACACACACACACACACACACACACACACATTGTTCATTCCTCACTGATGTAGTTTATTTCTAGTTAGTATCAAAGCCCTTAATTATCTTTGACATGTGTTACATGTACCATATTGGTCGCCTCCCTCGCGCCCTCTTTTTCTCATAGAGCTTCAAATTAATCTCTTTTAATTACACACAGTTGCTCACTAGACATGTGCTAGTCGCTTCTCTCTCTCTCTCTCTCTCTCTCTCTCTCTCTCTCTCTCACTCACACACACACACACACACACACACACACACACACACACACACATTGTTCACCTTCTTCAGTCCTCACCTTGTTCACTAATACAATTTATTTCTAGTTAATATCAAATTTCTTAATTATCTTTGTCATGTGCTACATATACCATAGCGCCCACCTCTTCCGTGCCCTCTCTCTCTCTCTCTCTCTCTCTCTCTCTCTCTCTCTCTCTCATAGCCTCAAATTAATCTTTTTTAATTACACACAGTTACTCACTAGACATGTGCTATTCACCTCTCCCCCTCACTCTCTCTCTCTCTCTCTCTCTCTCTCTCCTCCTCCCTCCCTCCCCCCCCCCCCCCCCCCCCCCCAAACAACCCACCACACACACCACAACAACCACCTATAAAGTCCATCGTGAGTCCCTCACCCTTGTAGGGTGGTCCATAATTAAAAGATACAGTTCATGAAGACTCTAATATCTTTTGTCTATTAAGGAAATCTGTTATCTATATATATCTTTTTGTCAATGTTAATTTATTTTGGTCCATAAGACCCTAAGGTCTTTTGTCTATTAACGAAATGCTCTTTTGTCTATTAATGAAATCTGTTATCTATCTATATCTTTTAGCCTCTAAGCTCGTCTAATAATGAAATCTATTATCTATTTATATATTTTAGTCAATGCTAATTTATTTTGGTGATTAGCAACCAACTCTATTCACCTTCTTCACATGGTGCACATACCATCTCTCTCTCCCTCTCTCCCCCAAACCCACAACACCACCCCCCCCCCCCCCCCCCCCCCCCCCCCCCCCCCCCCCCCGCACCCCACAAAAAACAAAACAAAAAAAAACAAAAAGAAAATGAAGAACATTGTGAGTCCTTAAACTTGTTTGAGTTGGGGTGGTCCATAAGAGATATGTTTTAAGAAGACTCTAAGCTCTTTTGACTATTAATGAAATTTGTTATCTATCTATATCTTTTAGTAACTACTAATATATTTTGGTGAATGCCAACCCACTCTATTCTCTTTCCACACATGCTCCATATACCATAGATTCCTCTCTCCCCCCTCTTATGAAGGACATCATGCGTCCCTCACCTTGTTTGAGTGGGGGACCATGTCATAAAAACTAATATCGAACTATTCCAAATGATTCTCTCTTATTAAATTGATCATTTAATATAATAGGAGGATAAAAGAAACAAAGGTTAGAATATTACAATATGCTATGAGACAAGTCAAATGATCAAGAATCTGTTCTAAAAGCTTGATGTTTGTTCTGATGAATTCCTAAGTCAAATCAACTCTAAATTGGACCAAATTTGCATAGGAGGCTTATCTAAGGCTATATGACAGCATGTTATGGTCACAATAGAATTTTGGTTTCAGAATTATGCAGTAGACATCCTACGCGTAGGATGTCTTTTTGCTCAGAATGAACCCAAACTTGGACCAAAGATTCCCCTAGTTTTCAGCAACCCACTGGTATGCTTAGATTTTAATTTGGATGTCAAAAGACCTCAAAACTAGCTACTCTTGTCTTTTTTTCTATTTTAAAAAACGCTAAAGTCTGCTTAAAACCCAATTTTCTCACCCAAATGAGTTGAAAACTCTCACATGCACTCAAAATATCATGTATAACATGCACATGAAGTCACCCTATGGTTTGGTCTCAAAAATTATGCCTTGGACACAATTTGGGTAGGATGTCTGGCAATTTTCGTCTTTTGGTCTTATCCTGCCAAGATATGGTCAAGTTCCCCTTTCTAAGTGAAAATAGGGTAAAACCTACCTTCTGAACACACTGGTCAACTTTGAATTTCAAAATTTCCACCAGATCACCCTATAGACATCCTACGCGTAGGATGTCGTTTTTTCTCAGAATGGACTTCTGTTTCTACCCAAGGTGCTTCTTGATGCATATAACAAGAATATGTGATCACAGTAAATTTTGGATGTCAAAATGTCTCCAAAATCCCCTTGAGACATCCTACGCGCGGAGGATGTCTATGTTTACAGAATTGCAGGTTTTCTTCACAGAACCCTTGCAAATGCTCTTTTATATGCACAACATCAGTCAGTCATACAAAATATCCACAAAAGCTTGTTTAATGCATTTTTACCCTCAAAAGCACACTTTTCTGTGATTTCAAATGCAATCAAGCACTTTAGCAAATAATTCAATGCTGAATAGCTCTAGATCAGAATCGGATCACTTACCTAAAGCTACTCCTACAAATCATATGGGGTTTTGCATCTATGAATAGAAAAACGCTTCAGTGCCACACACGAACTAGTAAACGCTTTTATCACCTCACAAATCACTCGACCACCAACAACTACTCTAATCCAGAGATCCTAACTAAACCTATCTATTCGCAGACCCTCGGCAAGACACACGCTTCCTGGCTATCCACTTGATCGCGGAATATCCTCTTCCGGATCCCCTTAAGAAAAACGCTTTCTTTAGCCGAAACTAAATCAAGCAACCATCACACGAGTGTTAGTAGAAAACCTACTTAGGTCCTTGTGTCCCCGGCAACGGCGCCAATGTTGCGGGAGCGACTCACACACCCATGAAGTGCATGCAAACACTACCTAGATCAACATAATGTCAATCGAGGACACAGATGACACGATAGGCACACGGAGAAAATCTCTTTAGCTTGTCAGGCTGAGACCATCCTACACATACAACACTCTGGAAGGCCAACTAAACCACAATCAAGGACCTCATTGCTCTCAACTACACCACCTAGCCACATATACACATACGGAAGGTAACTCACCTAATCATGCCAGATTCGTACGAAACTTAAGGAACACCATCCCCTCACTAGGATACACCTGTCCCTATGCTTCTACACTCAAAACCCTCACTCTAAACCCATCTACAGAAAACGCGTAGGATGACAGAGCAGAATTTTGAAAGTGCCCGAAACTGAAATTTATGAGTACCTATGCGTAGCTTATGTCGCCACGATTCTATAGAGTACTAGCACGCAGAAAACAGACATCGTTTGATACACTTACGGCCACAAATAGCTCATAGATGCGTCGCCGTGTGTGCTTTGTCTCACGTGGAATGCTTGGCGTTGTCGCGTAGCTCTCCTCGAGCCTACAGCAATGGTGCAGTCGGATCTCCAATGTGTTGAGCAAGCCGGGCGTAGCTAGAGGATAAAGCTCACGCTCACTCTCTTTCTCTCTCACACACAGTAGACGGCAGCGCTAAAGTTTTGATTATGATTAAAGTATGATCCCCCTTACAAAATGACCTAGGTACCTTATATACTAAGGTTACCTTAGGTTTAACCAAAAATGGGGTTGAAAGGGTCAAATGGCTTTGTATTTACAATCTGGAGGTGCCATTGCACCCTGGCTTCTGAAACTAGAATAACTACTCATTACAAATGACGTTTATAGCCATAATCCGCAGCATTTCATAACTCGCAAAAGATAAGACTTCCGGGTACGAAACTTGAGTTATGTTGTGTTGTTGACCCAGCGGTCAACATCTCTCTATTCAATCTTGGAACATGAAGGGATTAAAAACCCAGAAGAAGGGCACTCTCTTCTAGGAAGAAGTGAAGAAAGAGAAAGCAGTCAATTATTGGGCCATCCAAGAACACCATTTGGATGCTCGTTGCAAGAGAAAACAGGTTGTAGGGAAAAAACTTATCTTTTATGGGGAAGGAAGCGACGGTTTCAGTGGTGTCTTCTGCATTGCTGACAGAGATTTGGAGCCAAAGGTAGTTCTAAACCACCCCTCCGAAAGAGTCCTTAGTCTTAGAATTAGATGGGGCAGTCAACCTACCACCATAGTAAATGTTTACGGCCATTGCAACGCAAAGGATAGAGCTAAACTATGGATGCAGCTCAGGGATACTCTGATCGAAGGGGAGTGGCTGATGGTAGGAGACTTTAATATGGTCGAGAAAAGCAAGGATAGAACAGGCTCCGCCAGTCTCCTGGCTAGCTCAGAAAAGTCTAAATGGCTGAGCTTATATGAGAAGTGGGCTATGATTGACTTGCGGGAAGTGGGCCGATGGAACAGCATTCATGGATTCACCTACACAAGCCTTCAATATGCCCGCACTGCCTTCGGGCTGGACAGATGCTCCTTCTCTCATCAAGCTGACTGGATCTCATCATCGTTAGAGATGAAGGTAATCTCAACAAAAAGACTCTCTGATCACATGCCATTACACTTACAACTCAAGAAAGATAAAGGGGGGGGGGGGGGGGGGCAATCCCCAAGAGGGGAGAAAAAGCTTCTTGTTACAGGGACACACCTGTTCAAAGACCCTCTCTTCAGAAGCATCACCAAGAAAGCATTGGGGAAGCTCAAGAAAGATGTGGGGATGAATAAACCTAGTGCTTGGAAGATATTTGTTCGGAGTGTACAAAAAGCTATCAAAACTTCGGGCCCACGGGTTAAAAAATCCAATGAGGCACATATCAAACATCTCATAGAGGAGGTAGCGCAGTTAGCCTCTAGGAAGGCTGCCGGACTGGCTACCGAGGATGAGCACAAGCGATGGCTTGAAGCTAAATCTTACCCGGCCAATGAACAACTGGAGGAAATCAAGAAGGTGAGATTGCTATCTAGGGAAACTTTCCTTCAACCAAAGCCTTCTAACCAAGCACATTTTTTTAGAGCTCTGAAAGTGAGGAAAAGTCGAGGCCGTGTGCAAGTACTCGATGATGAGAAAGGGAATACAATTCAAAACCAAGATGAGATGGCTACACTTACGCTCAAGTACCTCAGCCAGATTATCGGCCAGCCAGAGACCCAATCTCAGGAAGTGGAAGAAGCCCGAGCATCTTTACTTGGGAGTGTTGAGAAGAAGGTTCCCCAGGAGGAAGCCAACCACATGGAAAAAGCCTTCTCTGAGGAGGAATGCTCAGCGGCACTAAAAGCTCTTGGCAATGAAAAGTCCCCCGGATGGGATGGACTAACATCTAAATTCTTCAGGGAATTTTGGGATGATCTCTAGGGTCCAGTCACACGGATGGCCAATCAAGTTGTTTCCGAAGAGTCGTTGGATGCAAGTGTTAAGAGAGGGCTTATCAAGCCCATTCCCAAACAGATCTGGTCCTCTCAACTTAAGCATTGGCATCCCATTACAATGATGTCAGTAGCATACAAAATCATTGCCAAGGGGATAGCTTTGAGACTTGCCCCCCTCTTGAGTCAGACCATCTCCCCCCATCAACACGAGTTCATTAAAGGGAGATATATATATGAAAATATCTTGGCAGCAATGGTAGGAATAGAGTATGCATCTTTCTCCAAGCAAGAGTGCGTCTTACTGCAACTGGACCTTGACAAAGCCTATAATAGGATAGAATGGTTCTATATAGAAGAAATCATGGGAGCTCTGGGCTTTGGGCCTCGCCTCTGTCGCCTCATATGCACACTTGGCGTTGGCAACCAATCAGAGCTCCTGTTTAATGACAAAATTGTGGGATCTCTTGAGGTTAAAAGGTCTATTAAGCAAGGATGTCCCCTGGCCCCCTTGATTTTTGCCATCGGGTCGCATCCTCTCATTACGATGCTCGAAGCTAGTGCTGCACGGGGAGAGATCCAAGGTCTAGCATTACCGGGAAACGACCAGCTACTGGCAAAAATGTTCGCAGATGATTCACTCCTATTCTTGAAGGCGTGCCCTCAAGTTGTCACGAGAGCACTGGAGATTGTGCAAAATTTTGCAGTGGCCTCGGGATCCAAGTGCAATATAGAGAAGTCAAGACTAATCTCCCTGTTTGTCGGAGAATGACTCTTTTGACCTTGCATTCTAGACAAGAGAGATCATTTCAAAAGGCAGTATATTTAGACACTTAGGAGCCCCCCTAGGGGTGGACGTAACCCACAGTCAAAGATTTCAATGCGTCCTTGACAAAATAATCTAAAAAATGAGAAGATGGGAGTTTGTTCTCCTCCCCTTCCAAAGCTGGATTAGAGTGATTAATGCTTTTATGATCCCGTATATTGCTTTCCTCAGCCCCGTGCTCAAGATGGCTAAATGTAACTGGAAGGAATTCTTAAAACCAGTGAAAAGGTTTTTTTGGAAGAACAACACGAAAACATCCCGGCCATGGCAGTGCGCTAGATGGGAGGTAGTTGCTCGCCGGGTAGACCAAGGAGGGTTCGTCATTAGTAACCCTGTATCCCATGCTGAGGCCCTTTGTGCCAAATCTATGGTCTCATTGGCTAAACAGGACCAAGCTTGGGCTATCATGACCAAGGAAATGCTTGATGCAGAAAAACTGGGTTCGAAAGGGGGAAAGTGGAAGGGGGTTGTGATGCACAACAAACTTCTTACCCCGAAGTGGTCTTATCTTAGATCTGGTGGACTCTCAGGGGAGCTAATGAGGAAGTGCAAAAGTGCAGCAACGGTTTTGGAATGGGGTGAAGTAACTAGATACTTTAAGAACTCCATTTTGCACTGGTCCCCTTGGCTCTCTAACATATTGGGGCCGCTGCAAATCCTCTACTGGATAGAAATGGCCAGGAATGTGAACAATAAGGGGCTCATTCGACTAGAGCAATTTTGGGATGGAAATATGAAGTGCTGGAAAACTGCTAACTCTATAGCCATCCAATTTCAATTGAATGGCTTTGAGACCTTACTAGTCCACAGGGTGATGAAAGAGCTTGATAAGGTGGTGATTCCAATTTGTGAATCCAAATTTGAATGGGATGCTCGGAGATGGCCCGGGAGTAGCCTCTGTTGGAAGCCACACTCTAAAGGCATTTACCATGCATTAATACACAAGGCTAATTGGTGTAGCCCCCTGAACAAATTATGGAAGAGGCAATGGATGGAAAAGCAGTGGGAGGGAGTCATGGAGAACATCTGGAAGCCAAGGTAGCCTCAGTATATGAAGATATTTTTGTGGAAAGTGATGTGGGGTGCTCTGCCGACGGGAGTAAAGGTACAAGAAAGAGGCATCAGGTCCGATCGTTGCTCAAGGTGCAAAATGGCTAGTGAAGACCTAGCCCACCTTTTTATGGGATGCCAAGCAATCAGGGGCATGGCTGGGAAATTATGCAAGTGGATTCAAAGGACATGGCAAATTAAGTTCTTCAAGAATGATCTGTTTTTTGGTAGTAATAGGTTGGGAAGTCTTGCTCTTCTTCTCTGCACTCAAATAATCAGGTACTACTTCTTGCACCGCCATATTTGGAAAGAAAGGAACCGCGCGTGTTTGAGGGGGATATGGGTGTGGCAAGCTTTTGTGAAATCATACAAGAGAGCAAAGTGGCGATTCACATGATCGGAGGCAAACAAGCCTCAGAGGATTGGTCTAGAACAATACATACCATCTTGTAATAGGGAAAGCCTAGGAGTGGTAGTGGCTTTTCTGCCGAGCAGATAACGTGCAATCCTGGGACCCTCGAGGCTGAGCTCAAGATTGTTGTATATTGCTGATGTTCTTAATACTATCCACTCACAATTGTGAGTTTTGCAAAATAAAAATAAAAATGTATCTCTTATGGGCACCCCAACTCAAACAAGTTGAGGGACTCATGGTGTTTTTCATAAAGAGAGAGAGAGAGAGAGAGAGAGAGAGAGAGAGAGAGCTAAGGTATATGCAACGCATGTGAAGAAGGTGCATAGAGCTGGTTGGAACTCACCAAAATAAATTATCATTGACTAAAAGATATAAATAAATAACAGATTTCATTATTAGACAAAGGAGATTAGAGTTTTCATAAAGTCTCTCTCTCTCTCTCTCTCTCTCTCTCTCTCTCTCTCTCTCTCTAAAGGAGCTTGTCTCTCATTTAATATCACTAATACTACTAGTAGGAAGTGGGACTCAACTCTTATTTTGGTGAGTGCCAACTCACTCTATACGCTTCTTCACATGCTGTATATACCATCTCTCTCTCTCTCTCTCTCTCTCTCTCTCTCTCTCTCACACACACACACACACACACACACAGTTACTCACTAGACATGTGCTATTCACCTCTCTCCCTCTCTCTCTCTCTCTCTCTCGTCCCCCTCCCCCCCCCCCCCAAACACAACAACCACCTATAAAGTCCATCGTGAGTCCCTCACCCTTGTAGGGTGGTCCATAATTAAAAGAGACAGTTCATGAAGACTCTAAGATCTTTTGTCTATTAAGGAAATCTGTTATCTATATATATCTTTTTGTCAATGCTAATTTATTTTGGTCCATAAGACCCTAAGATCTTTTGTCTATTAACGAAATGCTCTTTTGTCTATTAATGAAATCTGTCTATCTATATATCTTTTAGCCTCTAAGCTCGTCTAATAATGAAATCTATTATCTATTTATATCTTTTAGTCAATGCTAATTTATTTTGGTGATTAGCAACCAACTCTGTTCACCTTCTTCACATGGTGCACATACCATCTCTCTCCCCCCCCCCCCCCCCCCCCCCCCCCCAACCACCAAAAAAAAAAAAAACAAAAAAAATAAAATAAAAAAATGAAGAACATTGTGAGTCCTTAAACTTGTTTGAGTTGGGGTGGTCCATAAGAGATATGTTTTAAGAAGACTCTAAGCTCTTTTGTCTGGCAATGAAATTTGTTATCTATCTATATCTTTTAGTCACTACTAATATATTTTGGTGAATGCCAACCCACTCTATTCTCTTTCCACACATGCTGCAGATACCATAGCTTTCTCTCTCCCCCCTCTTATGAAGGACATCATGCGTCCCTCACCTTGTTTGAGTGGGGGACCATGTCATAAAAACTAATATCTAACTATTCCAAATGATTCTGTCTTATTAAATTGATCATTTAATATAATAGGAGGATAAAAGAAACAAGGGTTAGAATATTACAATATGCTATGAGACAAGTCTCATAGCATAGAATCAAGAAGAGAGAGATGTTAGCATCTCCTATAAAGGTCCAAATGGAGACAGTCTACCAAAGAGCAATGATCATGTAATGGAGCTCAAGGACGTGACGGTTTGCTTCATTAAAGCTTCACAATGATCTATCATCTATGATAAATGATTATGCTATTGATCCCGATTTCAAGGATATAATTTCATCCCTTGCATTAGGGAAGAAAGAAGAACCATTTATGTTCCAAAGGAAAAAGGTTGCTGCTAACAAGCATAGAAGAGCCTTAACCTTTAAAGAAAATGAATGGGTATTACTTAAGTTTCCCAAGGCTCGCTTAAGGCAAACTCCGGGTAAGAATAGACACCAAAAGTACTATGCTAAACTAGCAAAAAGATACTACGGTCCATTCCACATTCTTAAGCCAATCAATGAAACGGATTATAAATTAAAGTTACCCAACCACTGGCTCATTCACAATGCTTTTTATGTGAGCCTACTCAAGCCTTTCAAAGGAGAGCTCCCAACATAAGAAACTATAGAAGATCCTCCCGAGATGGAAGACCAAGAAGAGATACTCCAACCAGAATCCATCCCACGACATGAAGATAAGGTATTAAGAAGTGATAAGACCAAATTCAAAAACTATCCTTTCGAAGATGCTAAGTGGATGCAAGGAGTACAGCTTAAGGATGACATGAACCTTGTCAATGCTTACAATGATACAATCTAGTAAGCATATGTAAATTCAATGTGAATAAATAAACATTTGCCTTATAAGACTCTCTTTCACTTTTATTGTGCACAAATTTAAAATATATGCATGCATAGGATCATGTTTGAGGCGACTACGTCTCCCAAACACCAAGTAAAACTTGTCACTTTACTTTGGAAGTATGATATTGACTAAAGCGCAGACATGCTTACGGCAGCTTAGCCTCTCAAGCACCAAATAGATTAGTCATCCGTTGTGGCATGATGTCGTAGGGTACGATGGGATCCTATACCCACTATGCAACATGGACTAACGAATATGCTTTACCATATATACCTCATAGTCAAGGACGACTATGATTTCAAGGGCGAGGTAATGTCATAAAAACTAATATCTAACTATTCCAAATGATTCTCTCTTATTAAAATGATCATTTAATATAGGAGGATAAAGGAAACAAGCGTTAGAATATTACAATATGCTATTAAACTTGTTTCATCACAAAATCAAGAAGAGAGAGATGTTAGCATCTCCCTAAAGGTCCAAATGGAGACAATCTACCAAAGAGTAATGCTCATGTAATGGAGCTAAAGGACCTGACGGTTTGCTTCATTGAAGCTTCCAAAGGTAAGTGTTCCAAGTCCTTAAGGCTAGGGCCATTAAATAAGAAGTCAGGGTACATTGTAGGCTATAATTTAGCAATTCCTAAATTATAGGGAATCCTCCTAAATTTTAGGAAACACATCTGACTTTGTCAATATACTGGGTGAAGACTAAGTATGTGGTCTAAGGTATTAGGAGCCTACCTAGGACTAATTAAATTGGTCAATCCCAAATTAGCAGGTAACCGCTACCTTGAGGCGACCACATAGCCTCTCCTAAGGTATAGCTAAAAGATGGTCCTAATGATTTATGATATATTCTTTCAGACCATGGTGAATTAAAAGACTATGGTCATTCTAAGGTATAAAGGTTAATGCCACATAAGCAAGCCATGCTAGCATGCCACATAGGATTAGCACATGGACATGCATGGAGCATGCATGGGCTGATGGAGACTTCCAGAAGAAGAGGTGAGTCATATGGCTCAGAGAGGAAGGTTTGACTAAGGTACAAAGGCTCACTCTCACTTGCTATAAGGCTTCATTAAGCTAACCAATAGGAAATAGGCATGCAAAAGGGCAAGGCACGGGCCTTGAGGGCAAGTAGACCATGTAGGTGAGTAAGAGAGAGAAGGGTGAATGACAACCAGGAAGAAAAGTAACTCTTTCACATCCAATTGTCATTGGTTTTATTAGTCTTCTTGAGAGGTGCCTAATACAAGGAAAGAAATGAATATATTAAGGGCATTAAGTATCTAAACGAGCTTGTCTCCTAAGTGTTCTTAAATGGCGTGTGTACTTCTTAATATCATTCACTTAATATGACTAATACTACTAGTAGGAAGTGGGACTGGGCTCCTCATTTTGGTGAGTGCCTATAGGCTTCTTCACATGCTCCAAACCAACTTGCTCAATGCTGATCCACACACACACACACACACACACACACACACACACACACACACACACACACACACACACACACACACACACACAGAGACACACAATGCTCCAAACCCACTTGCTCAATGCTGATCCATTTTAAAAATTTGAGAGTCAGGCTGCATATACGCGCAAGATCCACGCTTGACTATTCACAGAAAGATGGCCGTGTAAAACGATGTTGTCGAAGCTGTGGCTCAGTATATATTTCAGTCACCCGTTGCATTTATATCCAAGCACCCACAATACATATTGCCTGCTCTAGCTGTGGTTATAATAAGCCATGGCCGGAAAAGGCATAGTTGAAACGCTCGAGAGCATCGTTCGATGCACGGTCGCTGCCCTCACATCCAACGACCCCGTGCAAGCTGTCCTTGACCACATCACTGGAGACCGAGATTGTAAGCATCTGCATTAACATGTCACGTGATTGTTGTATTCATCTACTCGGCTTAGATTTGTTCAGAACTTAATTAGAAACCTACATTTTCTCACAATTTTGCACGATCTGCCATCACATCGATCGAACTGCAAATTGTACTCTAATTATTTATACATGGCTTGGATCAACATATTTGCTTGTGATTATACAGACACATGCATATTTTGATGACCTATCTACCCACATGGGAAGATGTCAAAAACTTGTTGGGAATCAGTAAATATAGGCTCTTACATTATGATCTCAATGTGTTTTGCATGACGAGTGCAGTAAACAACATGGAAGAGAACAGCAGCAGCGACTCCGACAGCGATTCAGACGCTAACAGCAGAGAAGAGCATCACAAGGAGTTTGTAGACATTCATCCATTCCTGGATATGGCGATTGCTGCATACGAGGATAAAAGCATGGCCGATGAGTTTCCATTCGTACGAAGAAGCCAGCTAATTAGAGATGTACAAGACCCTTGTGTTCTCAGATGGGGCATCAAAACAGATACAGAGGTTCATGTGTGCGTGTTGGAGGATGGGTCGCTTGCCTTTGCCTTCCGAGGCACAGAGTTAAAACTTGAGGATCTGGATTCCCTGGTAAGAGACCTCACAACTGATGTGATGAAGCGCCAAATCCCTGTGGAGCTCTATGATGCATCTAATAAGATTGCATACCGGGCCGACCCCGCCATAAAGGCTCATGAAGGCTTCCAACTTGCATTTCGAGACGTGACAAAGACTTCCAGGTACAAATGTTAATAGGCTAATGGCTCGATTCTCTCACAAAATGTTTTTTTGGCCCTCTTTCTCCCATGGAATATAGACTCCAGGGCTCCTTTATCTAGATTCTAGGCTAAAGCCTCTTCAAAATGAAAAATGGCCGCCTCTATTTTGGGCAAGAAGGTTCTCAAGCCGATTCAAATTATGAAATTTTTTGTTGCAAAGCCTGCTCCATAAAAGATGTTTCCCGAGCCTTGATTATAGAGCTCTCAGCATCACTTGGACGACGTGGGGCTCGGGAACTACCGCCCCCCTCGTCGCATAGTGGGATGGTGTCCAAAAGCTTCTTGTGGAATTTCCCACGACGTTGTTTCTCCCTAGAGTGATGAACATCATATTGAGCTACAGTACTTAAGGATATTAGGACCGTGCATATGTTGGGTACACAATGTGGGAATTATAGCTCTCGGACATTAATGTGGGAAATCTGATCTGTCGTGTGAATGCCCCTCCCCCCCCCCTTCTCTCCCTCTCATGAATCCATAATTAATGGCTTCTTGATCTTCATCATATTAATAACTGATCCCACCCTTTTTCTTTGAATTAATTAGGCCCGACGAGAACATACGCATGGTGGCCGAACAGCTAGGAGCACATGCAAAAAATGTGCGCCGCGTGATTTGCATGGGGCACAGCCTCGGAGGTGCATTGGCGACACTGTGTGCGCAATGGTGTCAATATGTGGCATACAAAAAAGCACAGATATGGTGCGTGACGGTGGGATCGCCGCGGGTGGGAAACACGGAGTTTGCTCAGGATTTCGACATGAATGTGGTGAAAGACGGCAGGAGCTACAGGGTGGTGAACAAGGGAGATATTGTGCCCTATATACCATGGATTGGGACCCCATGGTCGACTGTGTATAAGCATGTGGGTGGGCTCATGTATCTCATGCGTACAAAAGAAAATATAGTTTCAGCAGCAGCTGGCAGCAGTACTTCGAGCACTAGCGTACATATTACTCTCAAGCGTCGCAAGCGTCGGCTTCATGTAAGTTTCAATGCGCGTAACTTGACGGACCACAAGCGTCACGCCTACAAAGAATCGGTGAGGATGTTGATCTTTGCGTTGCCGCATCTTCATGGCCGTCGATTGTACCGCATCCCACCCTTGGATAGCTATATTACTCGGCCGGTCAACCACAACTGATTATTACACTGTATCCCTCCGCAAGATTGCAGCCACTCAATGGATATAAGACCCCTTTGGGGTCACAAAAATGTCATTGGTCTCTGTCCCTTCCTTTGCTTGGAGTATTGAGATGAAAGATCTCTAATAATTGCTAAGCACTAAAATAATATTGCATGTGCTGGGTCAACAACACGCGTCCACATCCAATGTCCTATAGCTAAGAGAATTGAATATACACTCATATAAGTAAGTGAAACACATCAAAAGCCATAGTTAAACATATTGTACATAGTTCTAACATCAAATGTTAGTTCTTTGATTGCCTTTGTATACTTTTCGTCAAAGAATGCCCGAGTGTTTTTTGCATTCTGATAGTCCATGAGAGTTAACATTGTTTGAAGATTCTCTCGCTCTCGCGGTAAGCCATCGTGAGTCCTCACAATGTTATATTTGTTTGAAAACATTCCAAGCCATGGTACATTTTTCTCTCAGATTATCTTGTTACTATGGGGCAAGGCCTCTCATTTGTGTTATTGATGCAAGATTGTCTTCTAATTAGTGTCTAGTTAGTTGTTGCATGAGATCGAAGTGTGTGTGTGTGAAGGATCTACTCTCTCTCTCTCTCTCTCTCTCTCTCTAAGCCATCGTGAGTCCTCACAATGTTATATTTGTTTCAAACATTCCAAGGCATGCTACATTTTTCTCTCAGATTATCTTGTTACTATGGGGCAAGGCCTCTCATTAGTGTTATTGATGCAAGATTGTCTTCTAATTAGTGTCTAGTTAGTTGTTGCATGAGATCGAAGTGTGTGTGTGTGAAGGATCTACTCTCTCTCTCTCTCTCTCTCTCTCTCTCTCTAAGCCATCGTGAGTCCTCACAATGTTATATTTGTTTGAAAACATTCCAAGGCATGGTACATTTTTCTCTCAGATTATCTTGTTACTATGGGGCAAGGCCTCTCATTTGTGTTATTGATGCAAGATTGTCTTCTAATTAGTGTCTAGCTAGTTGTTGCATGAGATCAAAGTGTGTGTGTGTGAAGGATCTACTCTCTCTCTCTCTCTCTCTTTCTTTCTCTGGAGGCCATCTTATTACTATGGGGAGAAGTCTCTCATTTGTGTTATTGATGCAAGATTGTCTTCTACTCGGTCTCTAGTTAGTGATTGCATGAGATTGGAGTGTGTATGTGAAGGATCTATGCACAAGTAGGATTGCATAATGCTAATTAGAGTTCCATATGTTTGTGTGTACTTGAATAGTGTGATATTATTGGTGATTAGTGAGAGGGTAGTGTCAACGTCCATGTGTGTATGAGATTGAGCCTAGTCCAAAGATAAGCTCTCTCTCTCTCTCTCTCTCTCTCTCTCTCTCTCACACACACACACACACACACACACACGTACACCCATGTGGCATTACATAGGCCCTTGTGAGATCCTCACCTTGTTCATGTTGTACTGAACATCATGATCTTGTTGGGGTAAAGGCGATGTGCCTCTTATCCCGATCGGATGTGCCAGAGGCGTATGACCGCCCATCATTTGTACACACCTTATAGGAGAATCAGGGGCTCTCTCATGAATAGTGGAGAGTAGCTCCACCCACACACAAGTCACCTTCTTCTCTCACGCACGCACACTCGTACAATTGCATAATCGCTCTCAATCCTCACAATTGATACCACTTGTGAGGATCGGGGAGCAAGTGCGAGTATGTGAGAGTGTGTGCATGAGAGAAAAGAAGATGCTTGTAGTGGTGGAGTAAGCCTCACCAAAATCTATGAAAGAGCGAGGAGAGAGCCCCTTATTCTTATATCTACTAAAGAATAAGGTGTGTACAAAGGATGGGCAGTCGGACGTGTTTAGCGCATCCGGCCGAGTAAGAGGCACACTACCTTTATTGCAACAATCTCCCACTTAAAGGTGAGTTTTCCTGATAAGTGGTACTACTGAAGGACCTAGTTGTATGTACATGAGGTATAGGGAGGAATCTCATCTCAACATATGCTCACAGGCTCTCTTGAAGTCGATGCATGTTCCCTTATAGGCTCTAGCGGTGTGCGGAAGAGTATATCCCCCCTAGAATCAACATGCATACCATGTATGTATCTTCTAATGCCCTTCCTTACTCTATGGTGCATCATGCTAGTGTCAATCATCGCACAAGTGGCAATCCTAACTGCAAATACTCCCATTATGGCTGATATATCAGGTCTCGACATTAAGAGGTGGTACATGAGAGTCCCAAAGTGTGATGACAAGCACATTATCTCTTTCAGCATATTTGTGGCAATTGCATCAATGCCATTCTGAGTTGAGTTTATGCTCCTTGTACACAGGAAACTTTGCCAGAATTTCCCCAGGTTTCTTACCTTTCTCAATAGTGGTCGACTTTACTCCCACTTTGATGGGCATACAATTGTTTTGGACACAGGCAAGTGTTCACGTAACCGCACTTACAAGAGTGCATATGAGATGTATGCTTGTGTGGCTACGAGCTGAGAAATTACTTGATCATTCCTCAAGCAATTTTAGCATGATCATGTGCATCAAAAAGCCCTTGAAGAATATGCACATACATAAATCAAACATGCCAATTGCACCAATGTAAGAAAATTAGACAGTGTGACAACATGCAAAAAGAAAAATAAAAACTACAAGTTAAGATCTAATATTGCATATAAAGTTGGTAGAGATAGCCTAGAAAACTAGTGAATTAATTAAGCAATTACTTGATCATTCCTCAAACAATTTTAGCATGAGCAGATGCATTAAAAATCCCTTGAAGAATATGCACATACATAAATCACACATGCCAATTGCACCAACGTAAGAAAATCAGAGAGTGTGACAACATGCAAAAAGAAAAAGAAAAAATGCAAGTTAAACCTCAATCTAGTTACTTTAAATCATTGGCTAGGATAGTGGCCATGTAGACATGCCCAAATGCAACTGTAATGCCAAGAGAGGAGCATTAAGTCTAGCATATAGGATCTAAGAGTGATTAGGAAACACATCAAAAGCCATAGTTAAACATATTTTACATAGTTCTAAAGTAAAATTTTAGTTCTTTGATTGCCTTTGTATACTTTTTGTCAAAGAATGGCTGAGTGTTTTTTGCGTTCGGATGGTCCATGAGAGGTTACATTGTTTGAAGACTCTCTCTCTCTCTCTCTCTCTCTCTCTCTCTCCCCGGAAGCCATCGTGAGTCCTCACTGTATTATATTTGTTTGAAAACATTCCAAGGCATGGTACATCTTGTTACTATGGGGCAAGGCCTCTCATTTGTGTTATTGATGCAAGATTGTCTTCTGATTAGTCTCTAGTTAATTGTTGCATGAGATCAAAGTGTGTGTGTGTGTGTGTGTGTGTGAAGGATCTACTCTCTCTCTCTCTCTCTCTCTCTCTCTCTCTTCCCCCCCTTCTGTAAGTCATTGTGATTCCTCACCGTATTATTTGTTTGAATACATTCCAAGGCTAGATATGGCACATTTTTCTCTGGAGCTCATCTTATTACTATGGGGACAAGTCTCTCATTTGTGTTATTGATGCAAGATTGTCTTCTACTCGGTCTCTAGTTAGTGATTGCATTAGATTGGAGTGTGCATGTGAAGGATCTATGCACAAGTAGGAACGCATATTGCTAATTAGAGTTCCATATGTTTGTGTGTACTTGAATAGTGTGATATTATTGGTGATTAGTGAGAGGGTAGTGTCAACATCCATGTGTATATGAGATTGAGCAATGTCTAGTCCAATTTGAGCAATGCCTAGTCCAAAGATTAGCTCTCTCGGAGAGAGCTCATTTGGCCAACTTACAAGCACGAGCAGAGACAGAGAAGAAGGCGGCACAAGGTAAAGCTCAAGCCACCCAACAAGCAAAGGCTGGGAGCTCAAAGCCTTCAAAAATCCCTCAGAGAGTCAAGCAATGTGAAAAAAGAAAAAGGGACCAGGTAACACCAGAAGAGCAACAAACCCAAGAGGAGAGGATGAAAAAATACAAAGATGATGCTCCTCAATGGGCGAGGCAGGCGGTTCCTCCACCACCACCACCAACACAAAAAAAGCGGAGATGGAAGCCAGGCCCAGTGGCTCTGCGTGAGATCAGGAAATATCAAAAGAGCATTGAGCCAATCTTACCAAAGCTACCTTCTCTCGGGTGGTGAGAGAGATGATTGATAAATATAGCGACTCCGTTACAAGAATACAACGCACAGTTTTACTGGCCCTATAGGATGCCGTCGAAAACATTTTGGTGCAGCTTTTTTAGGATGGCGTCTCCTGTATGGCGCATGCAAAGGTGTAACATTAAAAAATACGGATTTAACCTTAGCATTAAATTTAAGAAATGAAGGATGCTTCATAATATGTAATTTATCCCATGTACTATCTCTTTATGAGATTAGTATCTTTTTCTATAATATCAAATGGTGAATTTCTACCATTCCATGCAATTGTTAAATTTTAATTGGTACATTGTGCGGGCGGGGTCGGACGGGGCAAAAAAAGTCCCTGTGTGCCACGACGCGTAGGGGCTTTTTTTGCCCCTTTCGACCCCGCCTGCAGTGACAGAATTGCTCCCTGCACGTCGTGGCGCACAGGGGCTTTTTTTGTCCCGTTTGATCCAGCCCAGCGCCACCAAAGGATCACATGCTCTTCTTGATCCCGTACGCCCCCCCCCCCCGTTTCAAAAATTATCGCCGAGATGCTCCTCCCAATCGCCCGATGGTTGCATGTTTGAGGTTCTATGCATGTGTGCCTTGCTGGGAAAAAATGGAAACTATTGAACAATATGAATAAAAAGATACTGAATGGTGACAAGAATCATTGACAAAAACAATTATTCTTTATTGATTTGGATGTTACATCATGGTCGATTGTTTTTTTTATGAATTACATCTTTGGGTATTGGGCGAATGGCCGAATTGACGCCAAGGGATTTTACAATTTCCTTTGGGTTTGTCAACCCTTGACCTAGGCTCAAGGCGTAGTGGGAGAGGACTAAGCCTGGGTGTTTGCTTGTAAAGGCATACAATGCTACCTCTCGGTCCACCAATATACATTTCTGAGCTTTTAGGGTGAGAGAATCTTCAGCGAGTATGCCACTTAATGCTTTACACTTTAGTAGCTCTACAAAACCATTCTTGGAGAACTCTGTGTGAGAAACTCTAAGAATCAATGGCCCCAGATGGATCACGTAGTGCCAAAGAGAGCTATCCCTACCCGTGGAGACGTTGCGCGAACCTCCAGTATGCATTGCAAACTTATCAACATGATAAGCCGTCTGCAAAGCATTTTAATTGATATTAACACTTGTAGTAAGGAATACTAGAAATTCTACTAGGTTAAGATTTATTTACTTCATTTTCTTCATCCCTATCTTCAAGATTTTTCTTTGTAAGATCGATGCTAGATCAATCATATCTACCAATCGCGATCAGTGGTTTGTGTGGATGAAATGCACTCTTCGTTACGCTTTCATAGAAAGAGGCACATGGTTTTATTTCCACTAGTGTACTTGCTACTGTTTGCACAACTGTTGTTCATTTTCACTGGGAGGAAAGAGAGGCTTGCTGGGAGATCTTGGTCTTCAAAGTCAATTTGAAAATTGACTTTCTCTTCCTTTTCACTAGGATCCTTCATGCCCGCATAGATAGCAAGCACTACAAGCGACTCATCTTCTCTAGGCCCTAAAGTTTTGGCAATGTCGTCACTGAACAGAAACTGACGATCATCCACCACCACTGGATGCAAAGTGAGAATTTGGAGGTCTGAAAGCTCTTCCAGCACCTCATCTCCCTCTATCATTCGATCTTCCTCCTCAGTGGTGCTGGGATCTTGCAAGAGTACGAGTGCCATAGATGCTTCGGCCTCCTCATTTATCTCTTTGATAACTTCATTTGATTCCTCCACAATGGGCACAGGAGGTCTTTGGTTGACCCTTTCCTTTGATTTTCCCTTGTCCATGCCCTCAAGCACAAGTAATTCCAGAACCATGTCCCATGAAATAAATTGGGTGCCTATGCACCCCATGCCCAAATCCATGAGATCATCCTCATCCTCTATCCTGAAGTCCCGTTCCATGAGGCCTTTAATAAACCTCAACAAGAAAAACCGGAAGTTTTTGTCAGCCACATAGAGATGCTTCCAGAAATCCACTGGCAACCATGCCGTGTCAAATCCCTCAAAGATTATGGCATATTCCTCCATGTGATGCACCATGTAGTCAAGAAAGATTTTGAATGCGTCTGCATGAAGGTTGGCAGTAGCCTACATGTCAATTGCCCCCTTGAACACACTAAGTAGTTCATGTGCTCGATCTGCAAGTCCTACCTTTTCTAATTGTGTGAGAAGTGCATCAATAAGCGACGTTGCCATGGGTTTGTTCGCAAAGAAGATGTGAAGAGAGCTTAGAGCTAGAGTTTTGTGAATGTGAGAAATGAAGTTTAAAAACTAGAAAGTCACTTATCCACCCAAAGTCACTTATAAATCCAAGCTCACTTATAAACCCAAACCCACTTTTTGAAATTCACTTAAATTAATGTCAAAATAACTTAAAACTTTAATTTTAAACAAAATCCCGTGACAACGCATTGAAAGACACCAACATTGAAAACATTTGTGTTCCACAACAAATAAATTGCACATTTCAATCAAAAACTTGAACAAGTTGAGAATAAAAAAGTATGCGTAGAAACGAGATTCAAAACACCGTATGTATTAATGTGGACAAAATCCCTGTCAGTTACAAGCTTTTACAAAAATACATCACAAAAACGGAACGTTTTCACACAGAAAGCTCTTCTCTTTCTTGGAGCGAACAATCTTTTCATTGATTACAAAGAGATATTGCTTGGGCAAGGTATATCTGAGATTAAGATACTCGCGAAGGTGACTGAGATGCCAGTCATTGTTCACTGTAATGTTGTACACTGCATCATCGTGGAGATGTATTTGCAGGTCAACTGATTCTCTAGCAGCAACCTCAAAATCTAGTGCCTCCCATTCTCCCATCGTCAGCTTCCATCTTCTATAGGGAAAGACCATCGACAAGCTTTGCTTCGCAATATGGTATCTAAAAACCACCTTGTCAACAACTACAAAGCACTTGATTCTATCTCCCTGGTGGTTGAACACCTTAGTTTCCCATCGCACTTCCCCCTTTGCAAGTCCACTTTGTTGGTGTCCCGTGAACACTCTAAATTCGAACTATAAACACAAACACATGAAGAGACATAAACCATGTTACCGTGGCTTTATGGGAACCATAGGTGTACTTCATTTCTACTTGCACATCCACCTCGATTCTCCTTTTGGTTGCTGCGATCAAGGCACTGTCTGGCTTAGGCCATTCCAAACTCTCCAAGGTTGGAGAGGGTGTACTTCATTTCTACTTGCACATCCACCTCGATTCTCCTTTTGGTTGCTGCAATCAAGTCACTGTCTGGCTTAGGCCATTCCAAACTCTCCAAGGTTGGCGAGGGAACTAGAGATAGATTACCATATCCATTTCGCCTAGGTGTGACATAAGTATGATCATAAAATTAAATGTCACGTGAGGCAAGCTCAGAGGACTGACACCCAACATAGAGCAACTTGCCAAGCTCACTGTGGATGGCCTCAAAAGTTCCTATGAAGGACTCTATTGGCTCCCACTCTACAAAATCGGATGGAAAAACATCTGTAAACATGAACAAATAGCAATGGAAATCTTACAGTCATCAAAAGAAACACGCAAGGCACACAAACACTTATGATTAAACATTGCACATCCATGTTCTTAGTTGTATAAAGAGTAGGATTCTTGATGGTACACAAAGGTGAAGGATGTCACTTACTGCTATACTGCTCCACCTACAGCTTGTTGGCCTAATGTGAAAGATAATGTTGCAAAGATTAAGAGGGAAGTATATCCTCTCTAAAAAGATTAATGGAGAAGGATCAAGAAACCTATTGAGGAAAGAAAGAGGGATGATGTAGCAGAAGGATATGTTGTAGACTTCAGCTTTAGTTATAGGTGTTTAGTGAAGCCCATGGAGAAATGGAGAACTTTAGCTTGAAGAGAATGCAACCCTCAAGAATGCAGTAATCTTGAGGAGGGAAAGGAGGTTCAAACTTCTAATGCAGAGCTTTTGGGAGGGAAAACTGAAAGGAAGGAAAGAGAAACAAGGTGAAGTGAGAGATGGTACAATAGAGAGAGAGGAAGGGAATGATCAACATGTTTTTGGAGGGACCCCCTTTTAGGAGAGAGGGAGGGAGAAACTGGCAGCCACCAGTAGAGACAGAAAGGATTGGTTTCTACTCAACTATTTTGAGAAAAGTTTCCTTTCTTAATTTAAAAGAGATTTTCTCTTTATATTTTATAAGAGAATACAAGTTTGACCACTTACTTTTAGGCCCTGCCATACCCACCATTTCAGTACACATGGCATCCACCCATTTGCCCCTTCCATAATCTTCTTTTTAATCCCATGGCAAATAAAGAGGCCCCCTTAGACCCCATTCCCTTCCTAATGTATAAACGGAATCCCTAAAGTGGAATGGCAGGTCTGTTGCAATCCTAAGGCTCTGGGGGGATTAGGTATTCTAAACATCCAACAGCTTTCCACCAAATTGTCAAGAAAACGATCTCAAGAGCTGCAACTTCCAATGACTTTTGGGCTCTCCTACTTAAAAGGAAGATCCATTTTTTATATGTTAAAGGATATAGAGCATGGACATAGTTATCTCTTCAAGAGCTGCAACTTCCAATGACTTTTGGGCTCTCCTACTTAAAAGGAAGATCCATTCCTTTTATGCTAAAGGATATAGAGCATGGACAGGGTTATCTCTTCAAGAGCTTCTAATTTCTAGCGTTGATGTTGTCCCAAAAGGCTCTGTTATTTCATGCAGGTTTTGGAAGGCTTGGAACCTCCAAAAGAAACACTAGAAAACCTCCTGCCCTCTGGCTTTACTCAACTCAATTTCTATTGCGAAATCCATTTGGTTTCATACCCGTGGATCTAAGGATTCTCAAGTGCTCTCTACAAGAGCCCACAAATGTTTCATAACTGGTATCATATGCTAAAAAGATGTTTATAAAGATGGAAACTTTCTCACAATAGAGGAATCATTGACCAAATTTCAGATTTCATAGGGATGTGATGAGCTCGTTTTCTCAAGGTGCTTAAACTTTCATACTAGATTTCAGATGTCCTTTAAAGGATGTGCAATCTCGTTATCACAAGTCTACTCTCACGTGTATTTGCATACTCAGCATATAATAATGGATAGACAATTGGTTAAGAAGCTCAATCTCAGGTGGTCTCTCTCATGGTCTCCACAACAATGGAGTTATGACTTAAATGCATATCAAACACAATTGTCTAATGTGGTTAACCATCCATCAAGGTATCTAGACTGGAGCAAAAGCAAAACCCTATGAATTTCAAATGGCATTTGTCCCAGATGCAAAGACTCTGAAGAATCTCTGGGTCACTTATTTTACTTTGTCATTGTAATACTCAGTTCACATTCAAAATGTTTTTTGTGTATCTATGGTTAAGATTATTTGGAGATCAATCCTGATAGGTGAATGCAGCTTCAATGATGTGCCTCTATGAACCTGCATCAGAGGGGTTTTTCTTTTTAACACTTGGAGAGAAAGAAACAATGCTCTTTTTGGTCAATCCATCTCTTCCTCAAGCTTATCCTTAACCATATGTTTCAAGGCTGTTATGAAGGAGATCATAAATCATGTATCAAGGGTTTCAGAATTTGATGTAAAAGCCTGCAAAAAGTTCTCAGGTGGCAAAAATGAAGAGTGTCTATCCTCTCAGATTCTCATTCACAATTTCTTGTCTTCCTGTGAATGAGTTGTAACTTCAGTGTTCTGGGTACCCCTTTCCTTCCCAAGGGAAACTTTGTATCTGCTTCTTCTTTTTAATACATTCCCTTATTTCTCAAAAAAAAAAACCTCAAATACTTGAGTTTACTTTTATACTCGAGTTTACTTTCGCGACAAAATCTACGGCTCATGCTTAATGTCAAGGCTCTAGATTCATGGGAGCCTTTGATCTTATATCCCATGCACATGTGAGATATAGCTAAGGTCTCGTGTGAGGGTACCCTAATAACTTGACCTCAAAAGGCTTCAGTTGGAAAATAAAAATGTTAACCCCCTCCCATGCGTGTGAATGTGTGAAGCAAATGTCACATCAATCTTATCAAATCGGGAAATAACAATTACCCCTTGTTATTTTAAACACATATTTGACCCTCAATAATGTCAACGATGCTTTGTATTTGGTCTTGGTTTCTTTTTTCCAACCTCACATAGATGCCGTCCACATGGGATGCTCTCTCTCTCTCTCTCTCTCTCTCTCTCTCTCTCTCTCTCTCTCTCTCTCTCTCTCTCTCTCTCTCTCTCACACACACAGGGAGGGGACAAAGACCAAGTCTAATTGCACCTTAGTTAGAAACAAAAGTGCATCTCACCTTACAATTGTGCAGCTTTTAAATTCAGAATTGACGATCGAAATAGGAAAAGGAAAAAACTCGATTAGATTTTGGAAAAAATAGTGTAAACTTAGTAAAAGTTGACTCAAATTTTTAAATTTTCCTAAAAGAAAATAAATAAATAAATTTTGTGGATGGTTGCAATAATATTTTTTCCAACATTATTGTGCCCTTTTCGGGTGTAGTAGGTGTCCCCAAAGAGAAAGGGATAGGTAACTCATTATGGAGCTACCCCCCACACGGAGGGTGGTAATCAAATATGTGGTTAGAGTTACCTCCAACATCTCATGTAGCTAGGGCCATTTGAAGCTAGGGCCATTTGAAGTTGTAAATTGTTTGGTTATGATAATATAAACTACTCACAATTGTGAGTTTTGAAAAAAAAAAAAGTGAAAGAGTCACAGTGGCTTTCTAAAATAATAAGAAAGCGATAAAATCATTAGGTTGAGTTGAAGCATTGTTCGGGAATCTCTCTTTTAATAAGCGATCGAGTGTCCTCCTCACAGAGAAGCAAACCAAAAATACTAGCAAAAAGATTGAAATTTGTAGGAATTTTGAACGAAGTTATGACATATTTCATCATTTTTTCTTCTTTTACAGACAATGAATCCAAACTTGGAGGACCCAACTTCTACTGTCATTAGGGATTATGAAAGACAAAGAAAGAGGAAACAACGAGAGAAGATAAAACTTAAGCAGGTTCAGGTTTGAGAGCTTGCCTTTGAGGAGGAAAAGAAGAAGAAAATTTCATCTGAGATTGTGGCACTGTTCAAAAGGAGGACTGAAGGAACTAGTACAGAATACAAGCAAGAAATTTGGAATCTAGTATCTCATCATCTTGTCATGCAAGCAGTGTGTCCAGAGGAGTCTACTATTCAAAAAGCGATCATGTGCAATGTTCGTAACACCTTGGCGCTTGTGAAGTAGCCAAGATATAATGAGGAGTTGTATTTGAAGCATAAAACATTGTCCATGATGTTGAATTCAAAGGACAACATGCATATGTCAAAATTCTCAAGACTCCTTAAAGTTTCGCGTCAATCCTTGTAGAAGGCTAAATTGCGGGTGACATCGAATGCTGACGGTGGAATGTTTTCATTGACTACATTTCAAAAACATGCTGATCGTAGCACAATCACATATGAAATGAAAGAGCTGGATTACACATTTTGGAGGGAAGAGACCCGTGTATCCCCCAACAAAAAAAATGTTTGTCTAAAGAGGATGGGGAGAAAAAATTACATAAAGCACCCTGTACACCTCCTTGATGAACCTCAGGTAATTGATCTAACCAAAGCACCATTATTCGAGTACACTAAAAATCATGTGAAACTTTATAGTTAGCATACTGGTTGTTATTTACATTGTGGTTGTTTATGGTTTATTCTAACCAGAACATGCTATACTGTATATGCTAGTGTAAATCTTCAATATGTTGATCACCTTACAGAGTGTGTTATTTATCATAGTAGTAATGCTAATTAGTATACAAGCCATACCTAGAGGTACACTGTAAATGCTAGTTAGTATACGGTCAATTCTAGTTAGCATATGGTAGGTGTTGATTAGCATACTATAAGTGCTAGCTAGCATATTCTAAGTTTAATTCCCCTTTGTACTCAAGGTGCTAGTTAGCATAATGTAAGTGCATCTTAGCATAATGTAATGCTAGTTAGCAATTTTATGTGCTTACTAGCATATTGTAAGTGTATCTTAGCATACTATAAGTGCTAGTTAGCATATTCTAACTTTAAATCCCCTTTGTACTGAAGGTGCTAGTTAGCATAATGTAAGTGCATCTTAGCATACTATAAGTGCTAGTTAGCATATTCTAAGTTTAATCCCCTTTGTACTCAAGGTGCTAGTTAGCATAATGTAAGTGCATCTTAGCATACTGTAATGCTAGTTAGCACTCTGTATGTGCTTACTAGCATACTATGAGTGTTGATTATCATACTTTAAGTGCTGGTGAGCATACTGTAAGTGCTACTTAGTATATTGAATGTGCTAGTTAGCATAATGAATGTGCTTGTTAGCATAATTTGTGATAGTTAGCACTATTTGTGCTAATTAGCATACTGAATGTGCTAATTAGCACACTAATTGTACCAATTAGCTAACTGAATGTACTACTTAGCATACCGAATGTACCAATTACCCTATTCAATGTGTTAGTAAGCATACTATCAGTTCTAGTTAGCATATTCTAAGTGCTAGTTAGTATATTCTAAGTTCTAGTTAGCATACTCAAGGTGCTAGTTAGCATAATGTAAGTGCATCTTAGCATACTGTAAGTGCTAGTTAGCATATGATTAGTGCTAGTTAGCACTCTATATGTGTTTATTAGCATATTGTGAGTGCTAATAATTAGCATACTTTAAGTGCTACTTAGCATGTGACAATGTGGTTGTATCGGTGGTAGACTTTGCCAAAAACTATGCATTTAAGGTGCAAAAAACTATGCATTTAAGGAGCAAATGAGATTCAATCCATTCATTGGCACTCAAGTCAAGTAACCATTTTTGTGCACATAACATACTACAGCAGGGAAGGGGAAGTAGTCAAGCCAATCCACTTCTTCATATTAGATGACAAAGTGCATGACAGATTGTTTGTTCAACATTGTTTTATGCTGCATTGTGGCTGGTTACAAAAAGAAGAACTATTATACGATATATGCTAACTAGCATATACTGTATGCTAAATCGCACAATATATGTTAATTGTATACTATCTACAGTGTATCAATTGTAACTAGCATACAATATATGCTAATTAACATATAATGTATGCTAACTAGCACAATATATGCTGACTGGATACTCACTACCATACAATATATGCTAACTAGCATGTAGTGTATGCTAGCTATCATAGTATATGATAATTGTTTACTAACAAGCTTCTACATACTGTTTGCTAACTAGCAAACAATATGTGGGAGGCATGGCTAACCTCACCATCCTATCTCATTGCAGTATTAGCGAGAACCACGATTAATTTGTCAAACCATGGGATGAAGCTGACTCGACTAGTGCATATAGGCTACAAGAGGTTGTCAATCTCTAAAAAAACAACTAGCAACTCGCATCTAACTCAAGCTACACTCAAGTAACTGAAGTCACCAAAAGCCAATCGATCATCGGCAAACAATTCACATCCATTACAGCATCAAATGGCATCCAAACATAACGAAACTTCTAGGACAATTTTATAAGACCTAAGCACACATGCTTATGGTCTCAAATCCCACTTTAGGTCAAGTTCCAAAATCGTGATTATTAACAGTAGTGGATTTTTGACCTAGTCGTTTTCGACCTAGAATGCATCTAAATTCTTAGCAATGATGCCCAAATACCCCGCCTATGCTTAGTTTTTGATTTAAAAGTGTAAATTCTTAGTTATGAAGAAATTAGGCCGCGGGTCGGCGACGCTAAAAGCTACGAAATACTGTGAATGGCTTACATCAATGCGTAGAGCTCTTACCTGCGGTTGCAATGCAACAAGAACAATCGCAATGTGACAACTGGAGAGGGAGTATGAAGTGCGAGAAGGAGAGAAGTGAGCACCGTTAGCTCACTCTGTGTATTTCTTATCCAAAAACTTATAAAAAACTTACAAAAATTGGCTTTTATACCTTAGCCAAGGTTTTTGGGTGGTCAAAACTAATAATATGGAGTTCTACCAAAGTTGGGTGATGACTGGCTGATACAATCTGGAAGCTTGTAGCCTCGGCTCATTAATTACAGAGTTTATCCGAGAAAATAGGAGAAATAATAAATGTTCTACAAAGAGAACTCCGAAAAATGGTGTTCGTGTTAGCTTGCTACTAACATTCCCCCCTCCTCGACTGAGTCGTCCCTTGACACAGTTTTATGGACCGAAATAGTCTTCGTGTTGACGGTTGGCGAGGCGGTCTTTAAGTGCGTCCAGTGCCTTCTCGTATCTGATTCTTCTTTCTTTGTCGGGCAGTTGCAAAAATTGCATTGTCACTTTATTCTTCAGCTCCACCGCTGAGTAGCCTACAAACCTGGATGTTAGGTTGCTGATCACCGATGCAAATATCTTCATTTTCCAAGTGAAGAATCCAGTGTAGAAAGCTTCCTCAAAGGCCAACATATTATTCGATGGCAAGAACATACATATGGCATAGAATCCGTAAAGGACTTCTTCTGAAGGTTGCCCACTTAGATCGTAACATAAGCCTTCGTTTCCTTCCAAAAATGATATCCATGGGGCTCCTATTTGCTCAGGCTCATCAAAAACTTGTATACATGTTAGCAGCATCCTGCAGATCTTATATAACATGGCATAGGAGAGATCTGGTACACTGAAAAAAGACATGGCGCCCGTTAGGGTTTTCACCATATATTCCTCTGTCACTTGGCCTCTCTCCGGAGCTGGCAGCCTGGGGAAAATAAGCCAAGTTGGCCTCTTCTTTTGTAGTGCTTCATGCGCTTGCCATGTCCTTACTCTGGGTACAGGATATAAGGTTGGATCTCTTTGAAGGGCTGCAGGTGCTCTTGTGAACAGAATCAGGTATCTCGGATTCTTGTTCAACCAGCTTAACCTCCACTTTGGGTGGTCTTTATCTGCTCCATCTTCTTGCATATCTTTGTACAACCTCTCTTTGACCTGTAATAACTCCACTTTGATGAGAGGGTACGATAGGGATTGTTGGTGCCATTGAGCATTGATCTGATTGGGAGTGAGTTGAGTGAAGTTGAAAGATTGTAAAACTCTCAACTCCCAATCCATTGTGGCTTTCCACTGCTCATCCACATCTAGGGTGATCTTCTCCTTCAGTGCATCTTCTTCAGCTTTTGACAGCTGGACCATTGGCACTGTGTCTTCATACGTGATGTTAATCTGAAAATCTTCATCACCACTCGGCTCTGCTGTGGACTGTGTCTCAAACTCAACAAATGAAACCGAGGGTATGTCTATTTGTGGCGTCTCTGAAGTGCCTGCCTCTTCTTGCGTGTCTAGTTTCCCATCTCCGAGGAGTTGATTAATTTGTTTGAGTTCTGCTATCTCCTTTAGGAGCTCCTCCTCTCTTTGAACCCGCATCAGTGCCAGGTCCCTGCGTTGTGATTGTTCTAGCTTTAATTCCAATTCAAGGTCTGTTTTTCTTCTCGAGTGCCTTGTACACTTCGTCAGTTCCTTTGATCGAGGCCACAACTAGATTTTCTCTGATTTACCATAAGAAAATTGCACGATCATTGATCCACTGTTCAGAATACTGCAGAGAAGCATTGGAAACATTTGATTGCACCTGAATTTTTTGAGCTGAAAGAGATTTTTTAAGAAGTTCATTTGTAACTTCTATCAGCTGCTCATCTTTTGCTTCGCAGGCATCAGATAATTTGGTGAGTAGATCACCTAACTCCTCCATTTCTTTTTGTTGCCTATCTCTGGCTAATTGATGCTGTTCTGCTTCTGCCTTCATCTCTTGCACCTGCCTAGATCAGTGATGACAGTCATCCTGTCTTCTAACTCTCCTTGGAGAGCGTCGATCACCATCTCAAGTTCTTTGGCCTTCGTGCTATAGTTTAGTGCTGCTGAACGGAGTCTCTCCTTCATTTCCTGCATCTTCCGTGCATATTCATTGACTTGTACTATTACCTCATCGTTTGACTGCCACTCCTTCTGCCTTGCCAACTGAGATGTGCCTGCAGCCTCATGTGTGGCTTCCTGTTGCATCGTAACTACTGGTGGTTCTTGTGTGGAGGTAGATGGTTGGTCTTTTTCTTGGTCATCCTGAGGCTTTGATACCTCGGCAGTTTTTGGCTGAGTAGAAGTAGAAGGTGTTATTCCGATTAGAGATCCAATCATGGGTCATTAGTTCTTTTTTGGACTGGACTGATTCATGAAAGGAGGTAGAAAGGTGAATCTTTGGGTCGATATCTCTACTTTTGGGATGGACTGATCACATATTTGATTCACCGTTATATTTGCTTGCTATTCTGATTAGAGCTCCAATCATGGGTCATTAGTTCTTTTTTGGACTGGACTGATTCATGAAAGGAGATAGGAAGGTGAATCTTTGGGTCGATATCTCTACTTTTGGGATGGACTGATCACATGTTTGATTCACCGCTGTATTTGCTTGCTATTTCGATTAGAGCTCCAATCATGGGTCATTAGTTCTTTATTGGACTGGACTGATTCATGAAAGGGGTAGGAAGGTGAATTTTTGGGTCGATATCTCTACTTTTGGGATGGACTGATCACATATTTGATTCACCGTTGTATTTTCTTGCTCATGTTTGAGTAGATTGAGGTTTATTCCCTTCAGGCTTCACTACTACGCTTGTGTGTGATATTGATTATAACACTAATGTTTGGTTTGAATAATACTTGAAAGAAGAGATAGCATACTGAGCTATGTTTATTGGTATTGCATGCATCCAATAAGTATGTCTTCCACCGGGAATGTGAGCGGTGATGTTGGTGTCTCAAGCCTGGCTTCCTTGAGAAGACCTCCTACCTCGATGCCAGGTCCTGCTTCGCAGGGCACCACTTCGCAAGGCAAGTGAAAGGCAGGTGGAAAAAGTCTAGGACCCGAGTGGAATTTTGCCACAAATTTAAATAAGTATCAAGATTGGAAATGTAACTTTTGTGGAGAAGAGAAATCTGGAGGAGCACCAAGAATAAGGGATCATTTGCTAGGTGGAAATACTAGAATCCAAGGAGGAAAGTGCAAGGGCTTAGTTGCAGAAGAAGCAGCTATGCGCTTAAAAGCTTTAATTGGTAAGCTAATTTCCACGAGCAAAAGATCAAAACTCTCTACTTTCGACCATCACACCCCGGTATCGATAAGATCAAACCAGTATGAGGGATCATTGGGTGTAACGCCCACCAATGGAAGCACTCAAAGCAGGGAACAAACTTCTCATATCGATGGAACTACACCTCCAAACCATGGATCTCCTGACTTTCAAGTAGGATCGTCAAAAAGTAGACAATAGGATCCCACCCTTAAACACCTAGATGTTAGAATCCTAGCCCAATGTGCATCCAATTCAAGTTCTGAGAGAAACTGGAGTACATATAAATATGTACATTCCACCATCAGAAACCGCCTTCTAAATTCATAAGCTGAAAAATTGGTGTATATGTACTGCAACCATTGGCTATTGGCAAGAGTGCAAGCTGAGAACTACAAAGAGGAGATGCCGTGCTGGACTTATGATGTAACCAATGATGAGGTGGACGAAGACAGTGAGCTTCAAGGGGAATCTCATGAAGTAGAAACTACATGTACTTTAGAAGAGATTGAAGAGAATTTGGAAATTGAACCAACTTTGACCCGTTGCAGCAAGCGACGGTGGTTTAATTAATAGATTATCGAATCCATTGAGTGACTTCTGTTTAAGTTCAGAAACTGTTTATCTTATAAGATTTTTTTTATATTTAGTTTAAGGTTTAGACATTTGCTTAATAATAAACGAAGCCCTTAAAAACCTTTACAAGGCCACAAATCACTATTAAAGCTTCATAATATACAAAGCCCTAACAAATCTTTGCATTATCACATATCATAATTGAAGCTGAAGTGAGGACAATTCACAATTCACTAATAAATTCTCGTAAGACAACGAGTAAATGTTTTCAAATGTTACAAAAACTATCCAAGTGATAGTCAAATATTTGTGAGAATATCTTCATTCTCCTGTTCACGCTGACCTTTAAGCTTATTATAGTCTTCAGACATTTTGAACATTGCATATAGCTTTTTGGATATCTCATACTCACATATAGCACAATGAAAGTTATTCATCATGCTTTGCATCAAGCATGATATATGGTACATATGTCCGCATGGCAAGCTGAAGTGACCACACCACTCATGAAAGAATGATCTACATATGGGGCAAGGACCATCGTGCTCACCAGAAGCTGGAGGGGCCTCAATAGATGTTGGGTGCTCAATCAATGTGGAAGCATTTTGTTTTTTTATAGTCGCCTCTAACTCTTTTACGTGGCGAGATAGCACCTTCACCTCCCTTTGCAAGTCTCTATTTAGGGTTGCTTCTGCATGAGAGCCTTGTGTAGCTTGTATGCTTGCCTCATTTGAGTTTGAAGCTCCTCCTTAACTTGGTGCACTTACATTGATGCACCTTCTAGTGCCAATGACATCTCTTGCCGTGTGACGGTGATTGCACTACTGCGAATGTCCTCAACCGTCATGTGAGGTGTCCTTGAGCTGAAGTCCGATGCTTCACCTAAGACATAATGCATGTATAACATCTTGGAAAACCACAATGGACAATCCATATGATGCATAGGATGACCCATAACATCGAGATATATGTTCTCTCCATTGTCTCGTATGTCTGCATTAATGCATTGTGATAGCTTGAGTCGGCCTTTCTTGATGTTGTCATCTGCAACGCCTGGCCATATGGATTTGAACATTTCTCAATCAATCCTAGTGTTCACCTCTTTCCATTGTGTACCCACTGGGTTGGCCCACTGGGAGCAACGAGCTGCAATTCGAGCGGCGTCGTTCACTCCACCGCCTTGACACATGGATCTGAGACGCTCAAAATCGCGCTTAGCCCTTTGATTATCATTATCCATATCCTGATTAAACGCTATACTTCAGTTACGACATACAAACTTAATGATAATCAATTGCTATAAAAGTAACCACCATTTTACGACAATCAATTGCTATAATTTTAACCACCATTTGACGACAATCAATTGATATTAGAATAACCACCATCTTACGACAATCAATTGATATAAGAGTAACCACCATTTTTTAAATCAATGAATGACAATCAGTGATTCCACGTGGATTATTGCTTGAAACTTAAGAGAAAAAACAAAACTCATAAAAAAATTTGTTGTCTATTGAGATATAACAAAGTGTTTTTATTACTCATACATCATCCATGGCGCATAAAACCCAATTTTTAAAAGTGCTTTTATAAGAAACCCTACTTCATAAAGTACATCATATATCCATCAAAAAAAGGCTACACTCGTTTCAGAGGGAGGGCGTAAGCATCGTTCTGGATGGGCTTCAAATCTTTCTAATCGTCCAAAAGTGCCAAGGTCTTTCTGTCTATGTATTTCTTCATCACCCAACATTCCACAACAATCCTAGATATGGCTTGTACCTCCTGAAGGGGATCGGGGAGCACCATAGACGGAGAGTGAGAGAGAGAGAGAAGGAGACACACACGATGTGGGTGGGGGGACTCCAAGAGTGAGCAGCCCCCTATACACTTATGCTATGTATAAGGTATACAAGTCAGTGGGCGCCCAGACTCTAGGCGGCCGGGCAAGGCACAGACGCCTATACCCCAACAACCTCCCACTTAAATGCGACTGTGCCTTTAAGCAAGAGAACCTAGTCTAAAGACTACAAAAGGCGAGAGAAAACCGCTCTCAACCGATGCCCACTGGCTGGCTGTGATCGTATGCATCCGGTTGTCCTGCTCCCGTGTAAGTCCATACACCACCAGATGTACCACACACGTACTGCAAGTATGTATGCAATACCTACATATCTCCCTCGTGCACTATGCCATCATCAATCAACAAACGACTGACAACCCCAACTGCAAATTCTCCCACTGCAGCTGCGATATCCGGTCTCAAGATCAACATCTCATACATGAGACCACCGAATGCCGATGCAATGCTAGCGGGCCCTGCTAGCTCTATGGAGCATGCATCAACATGTATATCCCTGGGAATAGGCATCTCTGACTGACAAGGCGTTTTAGCCACATGCATCTCCTGACTGTCCACAAAAGACGCATCAACCTCTCGTGCAACCTCAGAGCAAACCAGCTGCTCTAGGTCTCTGCTAGAAGACATATCCTGCACAACTATATCCCCATGCTCACTGTCGAGCATAGAAAGGAATGACTGCATAATCGCTGACACCTCAGCCTCCTCTGCAATCATCCACTGCAAACGTGACCACTCAATCTGCTGTGACTCACTAGAGCTCTCATGCTCTAACTCCGTATACATAGACTCTTGCACAACGTCCTCCTGTCGTGACACACTAGAGCAAGACCGCTCTACCTGTCTATCCTGCATAGAAGTAACTCGCACAGCTGACTCTCTGCTTTGCTCAGTCACTAGTAAAGCATGCATGTCTGACTCTGTCACCTCTTTGTGTGACTGCTCAAGTCGTGCCCCAACTGTGTGCACAACGAGCTCACTACTCTGCACTCCATGCAAAGTACCCTGCAACCCATGAGCAAAAGAGACTCGCCTGCTCTCTCGCTGTCTACCTGGCTGTGTGATCACAGAGACAACACCGTCTCTCCCGTGATCCACATGCAATGGGTAACCTATACCACTCCTGGCACCTCTCACAATCACTAGCGAACCCAAATGTATCACAAAATCTCGCTCTCGTAGCGAAATCTGACATCCACAATCTCTAAGCTGACCAATCGAGATCAAACTCACTGTCAAATCTGGTACATAGCGCACATGTCGTAACAAGTAAGATGCATCACTCGGTAATGATAGTCTCACATCTCCTGCACCTGCTATCGCATGCACCGATCCATCGGTCAAACGTACACTGCCAAGCATCCGGCTAGAATAGCTACAAAACCATTCACGATGCGACGTGACATGAAACATAGCATCTGCGTCTAGCAACCACTGCGAAGGGAGTGCACTATCCACATGTATAGCATCTCGTGCATAGCTCGAGGTAAAAGTGACATCCCTTTCACTAGTATACTCCGACACTACATGTGCCTCAACTGTCAAAGAAACTGAGTCCATGGCATCACTACATACATCTCTGAGAGTGCCATTTCTCCTACGATGTTGCATACGACGAAAACAATGCCTTTTAACGTGTCCAGAATGACCACAATACCAACATGTCACCTGTCGGCGTGCTCGTGAATGTACATCTCTCACACGAGTCCTTGATGACTCAGATCTATCATACATATCATGTAATCTGCGCCAAAGTGCTCTCGAAGTAGTCTCATACATAACAAGAGCATATACAGATTCCGCAAGGTGCAAAGAGAGCGTAGATAGTGCCATCTCTTCTAGCTCCTACCATTGATCATCAGACAAGTTTGACGGTCTACCTGCATCACCACTCAATGGTCGATGCAACCCTCCCTGTGTCAATGCATCAAGCATACACTCTCTCCATGCCGCAAAGTCTGACCCATCAAACATGCACATTTCGGAGAGATCATAATCTGAGCGATCACCTGTCTCTACCATGAGCACAATGTAGCAAACTAGAAAGCAAAACCACCTCACCAACAACACCTGAAAGCTGTCTACAAATATGGCCAGAAACACAATGTAAAACCTGTGAGACACACTCCAAAATAGAGCTCCCGCAATGTCAATACAAGCCTCGCATGCTCTAGTATCACACTGCAATCTGTGAGCTAATCACCAAGCCCACACTGTGCGGTATCGATGCATACACACGCACAAATCTCCCACCTGCAGAGAACACCGCACACAAATGCTGAGTGCGACCCGCAATCTCTACCTAGATCACATAAATGATACGCATAAAACTCCTGGGAAAATTTTGTTAGAGTTTCGACGCACAATGGCTATCAACACAAAATAACCATTGTCCTGCAAGCTCAATACAATGAGCAATCAATGCGCATCAAACTACACTCAACATACATGCATAAGCTCTGCAAAACTATGGCAAACAATGCTCGAGATCACAAGACTCTCCCACCTGAGAGCAAACCACTGTCTCAAGCTCTGATACCAATTGAAGGGGATCGGGGAGCACCACAGACGGAGAGTGAGAGAGAGAGAGAGAGAAGGAGACACACACGATGTGGGTGGGGAGACTCCAAGAGTGAGCAGCCCCCTATACACTTATGCTATGTATAAGGTATACAAGTCAGTGGGCGCCCAGACTCTGGGCGGCCGGGCAAGGCACAGACGCCTATACCCCAACACCTCCACTGAAACCTTATGTTTGAACCAATCTGTGCTGTAGTAGTCAGAGAACTTTCCACAAAACTTAAAAAATTGCCATATCACCCATCCTATGGCGTACACATCTGTGGCCTTGGTCCATGGGCACGTGTGATTGCCATCTAGTAACTCAGGAGCTCGCCAAGGATGAAGCTTTTGCCAGTTTTCATCGGTATTGTTGGTCTTTTGTGTCTCTACGCCAACACACAGAGCCAATCCCCAATCAATTATTCTAATACGGGGAGTGAGATCCTTGGTAAAGTCCAACATGATGTTCCATGGATGGAGATCATTGTGGATCACTCCCTCGTCATGTGTGAATCGCAATGCCTTAACCAAGTCATGGATCAACGAGGGAGCATGATTGCAAAGGCTCTTGATACATGTTTTCTTGTCTTCAGAGGGCTGCTCCCATTTAAAGTCTTCAGGGATCTTTCCTTTCCCCTCTTGATGCGCTACAAGCGTCGTGAAAGAGCCATGTGGAAGGGGCACTGTCTCCATAAGATCACCTAAAGTTCCCCCATTGAAGTAGGGGAATATCAGAAACCATGGCAACGTTACAGAGTGGGCAATACTCCTCAAAATCCCTCTATGGTTGAGATCTACCCCACTTTCTGATGCAAAGCTTTTCCACTGATGCTTGGCCTGTCCTTTGAACTCCTTGGCACAATAAGTATTCGTTGCAAGAAGGAAACTGATCCCTTTGATTTGAACTTGCCACCCTGTGCCATAAGCCCCTGACCCAAGTTTCTTGATCTTCTTAATGGACTTATTTGGAATGCCCAAAGTCATACTACATTCAGAATTGTATATACTGCTCTCCAGGTGACTGGCAGAAGTAGTAGAACCCGATGTTCCCTCAATGGCAGCCTCCTCAATAAACGGTTCTCCAACTTGGCTGCTCCCCATAACTCTGGTGATAGCCATTCGCATTTTCTTGCTTAGGCTAAACTGGGTGTCTATGCGGGATGCTCGCCTTGACCTCTCCTTTTCAGCTCTCCATCCAGTGTTCCAATGCTCTAGCTTACCCTTGTCTACTTCTTGAGGGCATTCCTCTTTCAAATCAGAGGCCACCTTGGGCAAATTGCCCACCCAACTGCTCAGTAATGGGATTATTGATTCAATTGTTTTATCTGGATATAACAACAACATTTTGCGGGAAATCTCACTGTATAATGATTGCAATCTAGACTCATCTGCAACAATCTACGCTATATCGTCGGGATCTAGTGCACTGACGATCGTAATCAACAATTGTCTAATTTTCTTTTTGAACTCTATCATTGAAGTAGCAGAAGGATCCATTTTTCCTGCAATGGTATTATTGCAAACAACACATTGTGAAATATAACTATGTGCCACTGCATTTGGATCTTTTCTACGTGAAAGAAAAAGTGCAGTATAGACCATAGATCTTGTACGCTTTTGCAGTGACACACCTAATCACAATTGCAACCATGTGCCAATGCCTCACCGTACGACAACTTACAAATAGATGCTCCTGTCATTCTAGCAGCAACACACCTAGTCACAATTGCAACCATGTGCCAAAGCATGAATGACTGGGAGCAACATAAAACATAGTCACCCTACGATTTTACAATGACACACCTAGCCGCAATTGCAACCATGTGCCAGTGCATCCACGCATGGTGACTTCTTTCAAATAGATGCTCCTGTCATTCTAGAAGCAACACACCTAGTCGCAATTGCAACCATGTGCCGAAGCATGAATGACTGGGAGCAACATAAAACATAGTCATCCTATGCTTTTGCAATGACACACCTAGTCGCAATTGCAACCATGTGCTAGTGCATCCACGCACGATGTCTTCTTTCAAGATTCAAGCATATGAAGCATTATGAAATTATTTGAGCACACATTCATGCATTAGATGCTACCGTCAATCTAGCAGCAACACACCTAGTCGCAATTGCAACCATGTGCCGAAGCATGAATGACGGGAAGCAACATAAAACATAGTCATCTTGCGTTTTTTCAATGACACACCTAGCCGCAATTGCAACCATGTGCCAGTGCATCCACGCACGGTGACTTCTTTCAAACAGATGCTCCTCTCATTCTAGCAGCAACACACCTAGTCGCAATTGCAACCAAGTGCCGAAGCATGAATGACTGGGAGCAACATAAAACATAGTCACCCTACGCTTTTGCAATGACACACCTAGCCGCAATTACAACCATGTGCGAGTGCATTCACACACGGTTACTTCTTTCAAACAAATGCTCCTTTCATTCTAGCAGCAACACACCTAGTCGCAATTGCAACCATGTGCCGAAGCATGAATGACTGGGAGCAATATAAAACATAATCATCATACGCTTTTGCAATGACACACCTAGCCGCAATTGCAACCATGTGCCAGTGCATCCACGTATGATGATTTGATAAAAGAAATTTTATACCTTTAAGTTTTAACGCAAAAAACTCAAAAAAACATCAATAAAATAAGGAAGGGTTGAAAAAATTACTGCTACACTGCTTTGAGAATGTGGAAAGCTGCCAGAAAGTTTGGTGAATACTTTTCAATGCACCTCTTTTGTGAAAAAGACAAGCACCGGTGTCGCCTTTATATAGCCACGGCGGGCCCGACGGGGAAATAGCTTTACCCGGCGGGCAAACTAATTAGCCCGGTGGGCTACGAGCCGGTTTCCAAGTCTCCCTAGAGGTCAAAAGAGATGAATGTCAATTAACATAATATTTGTTATTTTCCATTTCTATTGTTATTAACCTGAAATTATAGTGTGATCATGTCATTTTGAAATCCCTAGGGAGGTGTCATAAACTCTGAAGGCCTCTCAACAAACAGGTGTGTGAAAGTGAAAGCTCCAAAGGAAGGGGGGGGGGGGGTGTCAATGACAAGGCATGCTAATTGGAGGGGGGATTTATATAGCACCAGTAGGAGGGTGTCTGAGATTTAGCACACACCTTCCCATCTCAGACACCCTCCTACTGGCGCTATATACCAGTAGGTGTGTGCTCAATTCTTAGGTCAAAATCTCAAAATTCCAATTGTACACACCTAAAATGGATATAGTGACCAAGATAGTAAGTTTTTATGCTTTATAATTTCATCTATGCAAGTGGGTATGTTACACACTTGGTCCATTTCTCGAAGTCCCAGCTTATTTTTTCCCTTTACCTCTAATTATTGTGCACCATCCCTCCTTTTCTAGGGGTCTTATTTATACATAGTTGGTTCCCCAAGCTTGCCTTGAGACTCAAATTATATAATCTATTCACCTTTCCCCTTCCAAAAGACCATGCTGCCCATTTATGGAGGCATTTGAACCTCGTTGTAAAGTCGTTTTGGTCCCATAAAATCATGTCAGTAGCCTCTCAAGAGAACTTTGAAGGTAGCATAAACTTTTGAGCATGTTTAGGACCTTAGATGTACCTCACGACCACATTAATTGCCTTGTCCTCTCCACCATTGTGACTTTGTCTCTCTTAGCCTTGGACTCTCCACCATTGTGACTTTCTCTCTTAGCCCTTCCACTATTGTGACTCTCTCTCTAGCATGACCATTCTAAGGAAAAAAGTATTTTAAGTAAACCAAAATTTAGATTTGGTGGCATGATAACCTCAAGAGATTATTAAGAGAGGCAACATATTAAGGCACTTGGGGGTGCTTGTCGGGGAAGGAACTACTCACAAGCAAGCATTCAATTAGACTCTTGAGAGAATAAAATGAACATGAAGCGCTGGGAGTTTGAACTTAATCCTTTTCACTGCAAGGCTATGATAATTAACACCTTTTTTTATCGCGTACATATCCTTTGCATCACCCTTGTTGCAACTATTAAAAAAAAACTAGAATGCCTTCCTAAAGCCTATAAAGGAGTTCTTGTGGAGGAACAAATTGAAAGTAGGAAAACCGTGGCAATGGGGTAAGTGGTTGGCAGTTGCTAAACCTAAGGCATAGGGTGGCTTAGGCATTCTAGACTAGGTCGTGCATGGTGTGGCACTGTGTGCAAAACTATTTTGCACCCTAGCCTACTCAAAAGAGAGTTGGGCCTGTATGGAAAGGGATATGATTATAGAGGCCCCTATGAAGTCTAGAGGTGGGTCTTGGTTCAACCTCAACATTAATAATAGGCTTCTACCCCCCTTTGGGGGGTAAAGGCTAAATTGGGAGGCTTTACTAGGAAGATTTTCAATATAAGTGTTGTAAAGCCACAACCACACTATTCTGGAAGGAGGAGACCAGATACAAGAAAGGAACGGTGATACTCTCATCTCCTTGGAGCCCCATTGTGGAAGGCCTGGGTCAAAAGAATCACTTGATAGAAATAGCCCAAAATATCAACAACAAGAGCCTGGGTACCTTGGATGATTGCTCAGATTCTCAAAATGGAGAGTGGAAATCCTTGGAGCAATTACAATTGAGCAGCATTCTCTCCCTCTAGGAGGTCGTCCTAGTAGGAAGGCTATTGGATAAAGTCTCAAACCTGAGCATTCCCCCCTACTCTTCATCTAGGGACTAGAAATCTTGGAAATGGCAAGGTGGAAGGTTGTTTGTTGCACGCACGTCTAAAACAGTCTATCAAGAATTGTGCGCCTCACAAGATTAGGTTGGGGACCTCAACATGATCTAGTCCAAAAAGTGGGCAGCTAGAAAGTTGAGCCAAGTAGTTGGTATTATTTTGAAGGCCAGATGTGGGAAGAGAAACAAAGTGATTCTTTGGAGAATGTTGTTTGGATCCCTGTCAACGGCGGATAAGGAAAAAGTTAGAGGCTTAGGAGAAGGCACCTATGGCAGATGCAAGTACTTGAACGAGACACTCTCACACGTGGTATGGAGTTTCCCATCCATCATAGCTTTTATAAGCAAAATCTAAAGGTTGATCTACACATAGTTGGGCACCCCCTTGTTTTGAAGGGACCTCACCTTGGGATTCAGATGGCTAGATAGTGAGGACCTTATAACAGATATGTGTATTGTAAGAGCTACGGTTTTGAGAGTATTCTGGCACTCCAAAAATGTGCTTCTTTTTCAAAAAAAGATTTATTCCCTTGACGCTAGGGAGATTTTAGATACCTGCTGGTGGGAAATTATTAAAAGAAAAAAGCATTAATGTAATTGTGGTGTGGTTGTTGTAGAACCCTGTGCAAAGGATATACCAGGGCTGGGTTGTAATTCTTGATGATTAATCCAATTCAACCTCATCAAAGCATTTTTTTTTATAAAGAGAGATTCTGGTTGTGGTAGATGCCATGCCTCAAAGGACATCATACGTGAGCTAAGTATCCACTCGATCCTTGTTTTCACATGAGCTTGTAACCTTCATCTACCCATTAGGGAAAGGATGGGATATAGAAGGGCCACTTATCTTGGCAATTTAAGAAATCAGTTTAAGCCTAATCAAGATTTGACCACTGGGCTTGAATGGCGGGGCTAGTAGGCTAGAGAGGCCTTTTAAAATTTCTTTTTGCATTTTTTTCTCAAAAAAGAAGGAGATTTTACCAGATCAGGTTGGAGGTAACTCTCCCCCCCCCCCCCCCCCCCCCCCCAAAAAAAAAAAAAAAAAGTTTTAACTTTTCAAATATAAAATGGTCTTCTCTCCCCTTATCCCCTCTCCCCTCTCTCTCATCTCTTATCCCTCCACCCAAAAATTGAGTAGCCTCTTTATTTCTCTCTCTTGAGATGTTGTAAAGTGCAGATTTCCTCTCTAAAATGCCCAGTATTCTCTCTCTCTCTCTCTCTCTCTCTCTCTCTCTCTCTCTCTCTCTCTCTCTCTCTCTCTCTAAAAACGCAGCCGTTTTTTGACCTAGTAGACAGCAGTCCACTCTTTTGATCATAACTTCTTCATCCGAACTCCGATTTGGGTGATCTATAGCCTCAATCGAAGAGCACGAAGTCCTCTACGCATTTATGTAAAGACAAAAATTTTCAGAGTTATGGAAGGTGTTTCTGTAGCAACATTTCTGAAGTGAACAGGTTCAACAAAATTGATTCTCATCTCCTATTTTACATACAATGTCTTCCGGCACTCGCAGGGGTTCTTCTTCTTCAACAAGGTCCACAACCATTGTGGAAAATGATCCAAAATCTCCTAAGTGTGGAGATAGCAACACAACCACCCAACCAACGACATCGGAAACCATGATCATGGCATACTTGGTATCATTGCAAGAGACCGTAAACAAACAAGGCGAAGACTTACGAGCACTTGCGATGGAGAATGGCACATTAAGGGTACTTGTGGTTGAGAATGAGAATCTCAAGAGGACACTTGAGATGCAAACAACACGTTTGATGCAACTTGAAGAGGAAGTCAAGGAATGTAAACGCTCTCTTGTGGACTTGAATGCTTTGAAGGAGCGGATGAGCAAAGTAGAGCATGACCATGCATTGAAAGAGGAGAAATTTGACACTATGAGCCGGGATGTATGCGACATGAAAAATGTATGCACAAACAAGTCTTGGGCTGATGTATGTGGTAGCAATGTGGTTTCTAATTCCTCACTCATGCAAGCTATGGTTCAAACAAAGAATGTTGAGAATGTGGATGTTGAGGAGTTGAAGGAACGGGAGCGACGTTCCAAGAACATTGTTATTCGTGGAATTTCCAAAGAGAAGTTAGAGACACCTCCTTCTCTTGCCATTGTTATTGAAGATTTCTTCAAAACCCACTTTGGCATGTCCGGAGTTATGGTCTATGGAGCACATAGAGTGGGGAAGCAAGGAGCTCCTCGCTCGGGAGAACGGCCAATTGTATGCACCATGCCGGATGAGACCAAGCGAAAGATTATCCTTGATAATAGTTGGATCTATTTGAGGGATACAAAATGTTTTGTATGTGAAGATCGCACTGTTAAGCAACAAAATATGCGTCGCAAGGCATATGAGGAAAAGAATAATAAAAACAAGGAGATCTCTCATGAAGAAAATGTGCCCAAGGAGGAGGAAAGTCTCTCAAGCAAATAGGGATGCGTGACCTATGAGACCGAGTTACAATTGAAAATATGCTTTTGGAATTGTAATGGATACCCATGGAATGCGGGGGTTGGCATTGATGAACTAACAAGCAAAGCCGATGTTGTACTTCTTGTTGAAACTTGGGAGCATGATACACAAAGGATTAACGGCTTGGAGGATTACAATGTACATTCATTGATGTGGTCAAAGAATCTCAAGCAACGAAGAGGACAAGGAGGGTTAGCATGTATGGTTAAGAAAGGATTGGAAGATTTTGTATCAATTGTGAAAGATGACAAGTACAAACGTTATGTATGGCTGAAAATTATGACACCAAAAAGAGCACCCATTTTTGTAGCCGGTTGCTACATTTCTCATCATGATTCTCCCTTTTATGCTTGCATGGATAGAGATCAACCATTTTCTGATTTGGAAGAGGACATTGCTTATTTCAAAGGTGAAGGTGATGTTATTGTATTTGGGGATATGAATGCTCGCACAAAAACATTGCAACATGATACTCAATAATTTGATATGCCATACATTTCAAGGGAGTTGGAGGAAGTTCACTTGTATGATCGTACTTCAATGGATGAGAAAGAGCCGGATCACTATGGAAAGTTACTTTTACACATGTGTAATAGCACGGGTATGCTCATTGCCAATGGTGTATCTTTGTGGAGTGGAACCAATGGATTTACATGTAGGAGACATAATGGGGATAGTGTGATTGACTATATGCTACTCTCTGAAGCCATCATGTATTGCATAAAGAGTTTTATGTTTGGTCAATGGACCCCGGAATCCGACCATCGCACCTTATGTATTGACCTTTCATGTGGAGAAGCAACTAAGCATGATAATCTCAGCCAAAGGAAAGAGAAGTTATCACTATGTATGGATTTCAAACGGGCACCAATGTACATTGAAATGGTTGAGCAAAAATTATGGATGACAAAGCTTCAATGTGATGCACCATTGGAAACTAAATGAGAAGATTTCAAGAAAGCTATTTGTTCTTGTGCGGAAGAATGCTTTGCCATAAAGCATCTCCATGGTATCAACAAAGATAGATCACGCAAAAGGTGGTTTTGATAAAGAATGTCAAGATGCTCGAAAGTCCTTGATAAAGCTTGATGCAACTATGGACAAAGACAACTATCAAAGTCATTTGCATACATACAAGGCATTGATTCAAAAGAAGAGAAGAAGATGGGAAGTAAAGCAACAAGAATTTCAAGTCCAAGAAAAGGCACATGCATGTGGAAGATTTTGGAGAAACTTGAGAGGCAAGCGGGTTGAGAATTTTGGTAACTTGAGTCTCGTGGATATGTACACACATTGTAGGCAATTATATGAGCAAGCAAATACTGAAAAAATGTCATTTTATGGTTCACTCCCATGTATGCCGTCTTTTTTTACTATTGAGGATGTATGCGGTGGGCTTGAAAAGTTGGCCACTCGCAAAGCGGGAGATCTTCAAGGTATCAAGCCGGAGATGATCAAATGGACGGGAGATTTTACCCATGAGTGGATGTGTGATATGTTCAACCTTGCACTTCAACATGGTATGCCTTATGATTGGAGTACTAATTGGGTTAAGCCTTTGCATAAAGGAGGGGATGTAAAGAATGTAAGCAACTACCGGACTATAATGATTGGGTCTCTTATGGAAAAGTTGTTTGGGTGCATAATGGAGATGAAATTGAGTGATTGGGCTGAAGAGAATGACAAGCGTGCAAAGGGACAAGCGGGTTTTCGTCGATGCCATAGCACCATTGATCATCTTGTCACTCTTCGTGTTCTCATGGAGGAAAGTCGGTTGAAAGGCAAGCGATTGTATTGTTGTTTTGTGGACTTTAAGAAAGCCTTTGATATGATTCCACTTAACAATTTGTGGAGAAGGATGGAAGAACTCCAAGTGCCAAGTGAGTTTATGCTTGCGGTTTCTCGAATCTATGAGAAGGTGATTTGTCAATTGCGCATGGGAAGAGAAATTTCAGAAATTTTTGTAAGCACTATTGGGGTTAAACAAGGATGTCCATTGTCACCAACTCTCTTTGTTCTATGCATCGATCAATTGGAACGAATGGTACTTGACTTTATGCAAGAAGAAAGCATTGAAGAGGTCACTATTTGCAATGCGGTAATCATGCTTTTGTTGTATGCGGATGATGTAGTGCTTCTAGCACACACTTTAGAAGATGCACAAAAGCTTATGGTTGTCCTTGAGAACTTTTGCTTGCATAGTGGGCTGATTGTAAATGAATCCAAAACAAAGGTTATGCTTGTGAAAACCAACCATAAGGAGAAGCCATGCATTGTGTACAACAACGAGACACTTGAAGTTGTTGAGAGCTTTAAGTACCTTGGCCTTGAGGTTCCATCCAATCGCAAGTGGCATGAATGTGCTATGCGTCGTTTGGAAGCGGGAAAGAGAGCATATTATGCATTTGAGAACATGTGTAATGCCGGAAACATCAAGTGTTGGGTTCTCAAGAAGTATCTTTTTGATGCATTGGTGACACCGGTTCTTCTTTATGGAGTTGAAGTGTGGGGCGGGAGCATCTCAAAGTGTACTTGGAAAGAGTTTGAGAATGTCCAAAAGAGTTTTCTTACAAACTTTCTCCAAGTTAAGACACAAACACCATATATGCTCCTACTTCTTGAGTCGGGATCTCTTCCAATTGAGGTTATGGACATGGAAAGGGTTGTGGAGTACATGATAAAGATGCGTCAAAACCCCTCACATCGACTTCCTACAATTGCATGGGAAGCAAGCAAAAAAGTTCAAAAGACATATAAAAGCAAGATCTTGAGCACGGGATGGATGCAAGACATAAAGAAGTGGTTTGGGAGATGGGATGCATTACACTTTCTACATGATGCTTCAATTGACTCTCAAGTGAATGAAGCTTTTCTACAACGCCAATGTATTACGGCTCGGGAGAAATCCGGTGGGTCACGCTTCATACATTACACCACCTATATTGCCCCCAACTACAAAACCATGTTCTTCGCTGAGAGAGGAAACCGTACTCACACTTACATGCTTGAGCCTATTCCCTTGTCTGCGATACACACTATCGTAGCAATTCGGCTTAGCTCCCATTTCCTTCGATGCGAGATAGGGCGTTGGGGCAATGGAGAAGAGTCAAATCGATTGTGCACATTATGCTCACTGCAAGTTCGAGAGTCTGAGTACCACACACTACTAGAGTGCTCAGCTTTTGATCACATCCGAACTTGCTTCTCTCACATTTTCAGCTATAACTTAGACCTACACACTTTCCTCTCCCAGCCAAAGTGTGGGCTCTCCATTGCGACTCTCATCACTACAATTTTGGAGCATCGAGAGTCACTCATCAGCCATACACATACTACATCACATGTAACTTTGGTCCCATAGGTCATATTTGACCTCCGAGGACGATAATAAAATCTATCTATCTATCTATCTCTCTCTCTCTCTCTCTCTCTCTCTCTCTCTCTCTCTCTCTCTCTCTCTCTCTCTCTCTCTCTCTCTCTCTCTCTCTCTCTCTCTCTCTCTCTCTCTCTCTTCTCCTCCTACTTATGTAGGTCCTACCTTCCCATTTATCTCTCCCCACCACCACCTTTTCTTTATCTTACTTCATAACTATCCCCAGCTCAGCATTCTATGCCATCATGTGCCGACAAAGAGAATAACCTCCCTCCATTTTTACACACTCTCTCTAGAACATGTTTCCATCACTCTTCTCTCATATCATCCTCTTTTGTTGTAAGGAATGATTGACCTTGTCTCTCTATGAGCTTCATCTACATCTCCATGAGACTTGCAGGTGAGTCCCCCATGGATAGCCGCTATGAGCTTCATCTCCATCTTCATTAGACCTGTCGAGGAGTCTCCCATGACTAGCCTCCCAAAATTCGCTCTTTTTCCCTCAAGGATTCATATTTAGCTCCTCCAGATTCTCTAAATTGTGTCTCCATCACTCTCCTATCATATCCTCCTCTTTTCTTGGTAAGGGGTCTACAATAATGGACCTTATTTCTCTGTGAGCTTCATCTCCATCTCAATTAGACCTGCAGGTGAATTCCTCCAAGGGTAGCTTCTCTAAATGCCATGGAAGACTTACCTATGGTCTATGAATTATGTGTAACCATCAGCATCTAATGAGCCACCATGAATTATGTGTAACCATCAGCATCTAATGAGCCTCTAAGCATTAAGCTTAGATGCCCATGTTCTTTTTCTACTCTGTATCACTTTTTGTGTTTATTGTCTTTCTTGCCATGGATCTTTCAGACATAACTAATGCTCCAATCTTGCATCTATACATGGAGATGGGATCGGCAACATTGATGAGTGCATATAGAGGACATCTTTGCTCAACTGCAGATGTAGGGTTGCAAACATGGATATGTTTTCCTATTGATGGCTTCTCCATTTTTTTGTGTCCTAGAAGCCATATTTTCTACAAGGTGTATGTGTTATTGTGTTTCTTGCCATGAAAGATTATTGTAGGTATTAGGAGGACATTAATGATTTCTTTCTGATTTTGTAGAAATATTTTGGACAAGCCTTATGGTTTAAGATTTATTCAATAGAATATTGATACTTTTGAAGCGGTTCAGCAAGCATTTAGGTGAGCTCCTTTATCTAGGCTTGTTCTTTTATAGTTTGGAAGATATATTGTCTACCTTAGTATGATTTGGAAGCACATTGAGTTAGTTGGCCTAGATTAGTGGGTTATAGACAAGTCTATGCAATCATTAGTCACTCTAAGATGGAATCATGAAGGAGGATTGATCGTGATACATCCATAACTATTGGATACATAAGCATGGATTGAAAATGCTACAATACTTGTTTTGAGAAAGAAAAAGAAGTTGGTAGTGTGCTTGCTGCAAGAAAGTTTACATATGGCATCCATACTCAAAGTTGTTTAGTTGTTTGGTATGTACACTTATATTTCTTTTTGTTCATGTTTCCTTTTGCAAGAGTTGCAACATAAATTCCAAGTCTCTATTCACTCTGTCAAGGCTCAATGGCCAAGAAAGTGTGACTCAAATGCATCCATAATCATTGACCACAAGCATTTATTAGCCTGATTTCACAATGCTACAATATTTGAATTGAAGACATGGGAGGCCTTAAAGTGAGGTGTGGCAGTCTGCAGGAACATTTCCCTTTGCATGTTTCTTCAAGATTAAACAGTGTATGAAAAATGACAAGTGGGTATGTGTAGAACACAACACTAAAACCCATGGACATGATCCTAGAATTAGGTATTCACTTAGAAGATATCCTACATAAGATATAAACATCTTACAATCCATTGTAAAAAAATTGATACACACATACTGTTGTATCCCGTAAATACAAATGAGGAATTTTTGTTGATCTATTGATGGTCTATATATTCAACTATGCTAAAGTATTGTCTAGTTTTGTGCAAGTGTTGTTGATAATCTATGAGTGTTGTAGATGTAGGTACAATTGTCTTTCAATAGTCTTGCAACATTAAGAATGGTAAAGCCTTGGAGTTTCCAAGAAAAGGAGATTGTCATTCATAGCTCGTGTATCTATTTTCCACCAACTTGGAAAAAAATTATGCTCTACAAACGACTCTAACAACCACAAAAATGGATTTCTCTCTAGAAGGCTAATGTTAGCAGGTTTATTCTTTGTAGATAGTGTCTCTCAGCTACTATGGATGTTTTAAATATAGAAGAAAACTAGTTTGTAATGGTATGTTGCAGGCTTCAAATGGAGAGCACATATTGAGAGAATGTTTTTACCTCTACATTTACCACTTTCACATTGAAAAAAAAAAACAAGAAATGAGAATCACTCCAGTAAGATTTCCCCTAGTTTCATATGGGAAAAAATGAAGGATACATACAATAAGGGATTCATAGTAGCATCATGATATGTCTGATGGGCTTTACTATGGATGGAGTGTGAATCAAGTGCATTTGTGACAATACACATTGGGGTCTCCACATTCTCTTATTCCATTGACAACATCTCCTCTATCACAACTTTCATCAAATGTGCCAAATATTTCTTCAAGATATAACCATTAACACGATACTGATGCTCTATACCATCCAAATCAGCCAGTTGATAAGTTTGTACTCTTTCTCATGAGGAGTTTTTACCCTGCTAGCATAATAGACAACTTCGTATATTGTGATTCTTTCCCTCTTTGCAATAACATGGCTCCAATGGAATTATCTCCCACTAAAGGATTGACATAAAAATCCTTTTCCCAATCAAGATCTTGCATAATGGGGAGCGTACTCAAAACTTCTTTGACCTTCTCAAATACCTCCTCACAATCATGTGTCCACTCTAATGGGCCATTCTTAGCCACTTGCTATAATGCATACACAGTAACTGAAATGCCAAAGGGATAAACCGAGATAGATATTTAACCTTCTAAATGAAAGTAGCTAGTTGTTTAGTATCTTTTGGAGATGAAAGCAATAACAAAGCTTCCACTTTCTTTGGGGCTGCCGCAATTCCATTTTTTGAGATCACATGCCCAAGAAGCTTCACTCTAGGCTCTCCTAAATGAAATTTCTTAGGGTTCAACTGACCCCTGCATTCATCATACCTGGAAAAAGTCATTTCTAGCTTCTGAACATGTCCTTTCTATGAGCTATATACACAAAAGTCATCAATAAATCCTTTGACAACCTTTCCAAGAAAACGAATAAAGACCCAAACCATTTTTCATTCAAAAGCTCTTGGCCCATTTCTCAGCCCAAAAGGAAAAAACAGCCCCATGAAAGTAGTTTTCTTCCGATCTTCAAGAGCAAGGATAAGCTAAAAATACCCTGAATAGCATCACAAACACTATATCTTTCAAAGCCAACCATTGAGTCTAAGAACTGATCAATAAAAGGCAATGGATAAGGATCTTTTTTGGTCAATGCATTCAATGGTTTGTAATCAATACAAACTCTCCATCGCCCATCTTTTTTTGGAGTGACCACTACAGGGCTCACCCACTCAGCATTGTCAACAGGAACGATAAATCCTGCATACAAAAATTTGTCTACTTCTTCCTTCAAAGCTTCTTAATTTCTATCTTACTGGCTTGGCTCCTTCAATTAGCCCAATTTTCATAGGATCTCCCACAAAACCCCATAACTCTTGATATGAAGTAATGAAAAGATTTGGAAACCGATCGAGCATCGTCAAATACTTCGTTCTCTTCTCTTGTGTCGAATCAATACTCAACATATTTTGAATTAGCTCTTTCTTCACAAACAATTCTTGCTTAAGCTACATGAATTCTCAAGTTGTTCCAAGTGGCTTGAAACATTATATCCTCTAAAATTTGTAGGACTTCACCAACTTCTTTCTCCTCCTCTTCTACTAGCAAAAATGACACCTCACGCTCATCTCTAGAACTAGAAGTAGTGCTACTTTTCGTGTCCTCTAATCTCTTGTCACTGGTAACTTTAGATTCATCATATTCACTCACATCCTCTAATGCCAAGGTCTGCTTAGTGGTCATATCAAACACCCTCTTCTCACCCTTCTCACTAAACATAGTGTGCCCTTGCCCAGATCTTGCACAACACCTACAACTCTTAACCAAGTCCGGCCCAATATAAAAGGAAAAGCTCCCAATCCTATCGGCATAACATGAAAGTTCACCATAACCTTCACATTGAAAACATCAATTTCAAAGTTTCTTATCAACCCCACACACTTAACCTTGGTATGGTTTGCTAGTCGATTCCTGAACCCAAATCTTCCACACATAATTAAACCCAATCTCTCAACACATGACTATGTGATCACACAAAATTGAGCACCTCCATCAATGTAGGCCTCTCCCATGGCCACACCTTTGTGACAAGCGTTAACTACAAGACATAGGTATGGTAATTCTCCCAATGCCAAAACTTTGACATGTCCATGCTTCGGCTCTTTCTCAACCGGATTCACTAAAAATTTCACTGCCTTTTGAGTTTGGGTGCCATGTTTATCAGTTTGTCCAAAAGTACAATCTAATTTTCTCCCAATCAAGTCTTCCTTTAAACTGTAAGCTATTAGGCCTTCTCCCAATGGCAAGTCTGCTACTTCAAATCATCTACGAGGTCTCCTTTTCCTCTTAACTTTTTCATCCTCACCCTCTTTCTCTTTCCCTTTCTTCTTATTGGGACCAACACCATTTTTTGTTCTCTTTCTCTTTCCCAACGGCATCATATCTGCCTCCTTTCTCTCAATCGGCATGAACACCTGAAGTTGAAGCTTGATTCTCTTACTTTACACCTTGATCTCCTTGTATATCCAATGCATAATCATTAGCTCTATTAGGACTTTGTTGCGAAAGCGGATACATATCACCCCCCATTCTCATTGGTTTAGTGCATTGAGTTCTGAGATGACCAAGTTCACCACAATTATAACAAGTAGGAAAGAACCTTTGCAGTGGCTCAAAGGCACGTCGTCCACGACTCACATTGGCATTGGGTTGAGCTTCATATGGCTGGGCCACTCCTCTACACCACCACCACCATGACCACCTCCAAGAACATTGAGCCGTAATTCCTACATCATCATCACCATTTCTTGCATATTTTGTTGTAATTGTTCATTGTTTGTAACCTTTTGAATAGGTCGAGCTTCAACCTTTACTTGGGTCTCTCGCTCCTTACCTATACCACCATTAACCAGTATATTAAGCACTCTACCATACTCATTAAGTCTTTGAGCTTTCCATTCCTTTTTCCAAGCAAATGTAATTGCTTCCTCAAAAGTGGTAGGCCTCTTCAACTCAACTTTGAACTTCAAACTCTCCTTTAGGATTGCCACAAAGAGTTCCTTCTTTAACATAGCCAAAGGGATTTATTCTCCTAAAGCTTGAGACTATCTGTCCCATATATGGGTAAACTACATAACATAATCATAAACACTTTGATTAGCCCTTTGGGTATACCATAAGATCTCATGCCAAACTTCATCAGTTACTTCAATATTCTTGTATTGTGCCAAAAAAGCATGCTTCACATGATTATAATCCAACACAACCACTGGTGTTTGTGCATGTGCTACCTCTTCAAAATTTTTCAACCAAGTCTTTACCTCATTCTGTAAACTGTATTGCAACAACCACAACAATATGGCTAGGTATTGTATACCCCAAATCAATTAATTAACCTCCAATTTTTGAATAAAAGCCGAAGAATTCTCATTAGGAAATCCATGAAACTTTGGGAATTTGTCCGCCATGGGTGATTACTATAATTCACTTACATGTGACGTCGTATGTCCAAGGAATGGTGATGGATCACTCCACACCTGTATCACCGAAGGGATTTCAACATTTAAGAATCCCCTTCAAAACTCCTCACAACAAAGTACCCAATGGCTTCGGCCCATTTTGCATGCACAAGTCCTATCCGTTCACTTTGCAAACCCATTTAGAGTTGGATAGACTATACTTGAATTCAATTTTCCAGGTTTATGTACATCATAACAATATTAAACTCAAAATAAAATAAAATGTGTACAACAAGGCAAAGACACATTGATAAAAACTTATCACATAACAAGAGCTTGTGATGCAAATTGTGACATAGTTTATTTTTTTATTCAAAGTTCTAATTTACATCTTTTAAAAAGAAATTATCAACATGGGCATCCAGTGTCTCTATTCAACAAGGAATTTATCATGGTTGGTTGTCCTATGTTTGCAAGCACCAGACCTTTGTTAGTAACTGAATCAAGCATGTATTAGTGCTATCCATGACATAAGACAAAGATGAAAGAGGGTGAGGAGAGCGCAAAAATTGAAGGAAGGGAAAGATCAAAGGAACTTAAGAAACATAAAAAATCATACCTTTAGTCCCATGTCTCAAAAGAAAATGTTTGATCATTGACTTTAACTTAGAAACACCATTTAAATCAATGACAATAGAGTCAAATGAGAAACAATTGATCTTGATTACCATCACATTGGACATGATTACAAAGTGAGACTTTGAGGTACCAGACATAGCAAACTACTTTGAGATAATTACATTGGCATGAGCTATTTCGTAAATATACAACATCAAAAATAAAATTTCCTTGCACAAAAGGGAGTTTTCCTTTTGGTTACACACAACGTTTCCATCTACAATAAAATGGAGGCCTCCTTGGAGCCAAATTAAAGTGCCAAGTACTCTCACAGGTTTGCCACAAACGCAATGTCTAGGATTGGCTAGTTAAATGTACTAAATGTTGGTTTAGGCATTTGGTGCAGCTTTCCAAAGCCCTTGCTTGTTGTCATCACAATGTATGTTTTGAGACAAAAAAACATGTCTTTCTCCAATAGGTCTGGCGTAGATGCACCTGCAATTAAAAAAAAAATCCAAAATCAATGTGGAGTGCTTCAAAGTTTCCTATGAGTAACATCAACACACAAAAAAAGTGTGATGCTTTCCATTAATCTCAATACAAGACCAATCCTATATATTCAAGGCATTGTTGATCAATCAAGTAGCATTATTTTCAATCTTAGTGGGGGAGAACTCATGCACAATAGCCAGGGATTAAAATAGATGTATAACACAGTGGTAAACCCTAACCATCATACCTTTTTAACAAAGATTTTCATTCTTTCCAAGACACAATTTGATGGGAAGAAAGTTTCAATAGAGAAAAGACTACATATAATCAACACAATTTGTTGGATATCAACATTGGTCCTCCTTTGATTGCTTGACCTACGACACTTTGTACTCATGTTGAACTTTCACCATCTTCCCTTCCACATAGTTCTTCATCTTTCCTAGCGGTAATGGTGGTTTCCTAGCAAGAGTGTAAACCTTCACCATTCTTGCCATCGGCAGAGTGCTTTAGCTCTAATATTCAACCTTTCCAATGGTGGATGCAAAGCCGAATGTGGTGACGAGACACTTTGTGAGTGCGTTTAGTACTTAATTATATAGTGACTCACATCCACTTTGAGAATACCTATGTAACCCATTGCCATCATCTTCTTGGCCATTACTACTACTAAAAGAATGGCTTGTAGATCAAGGCCTACAGTTGAGAGATGCTGACATATTGGAGCTACTACAAGCTCTACCCCTAATGATAGAAGGAAGAAAGTCTATGATAGAGAAGAAAGCTATGGAAGCAATAGCTATAGTTGGAGATGGAAAGGCTATAGTAGTTGGAGAGCAAAGCTAAACATTGAAGAGGTATGTAGAGAGGGATTATAAGTATACACGAGCTCACATAGCCAAATCTACTCTAACAAGTGAGAGACGAGGGAGAGGAGTGAAGAGAGAAGAGGAGGAGTGTGAAATGGAGAGAAAAGAGACCTACAATGTAGAGAGAGAATGAAATCTGTGTTGCAACTTCTAGAGAAATTATTTTTAAGAAGGTAGCAAATAGGCCATGGGAATCAAGCCTCTTACAAGCCTCTTATAGGAGCTCAAGGATTGGAAAGCTTCTATGAGAAAATGGCATAAGCGTGAAAGCTAGGGCTTAAATAGATCAAGAGCTATAGGGTGAAGGCTGAATGCACAAACAATACCTTACATAGCGATTGAGGGAATGAACAACATTTTATGGCATGGTCACATTTGGATTTGATTAAGCTGTGAATAGACTGAGGGGATTGGCCAGAAAAATCTTGGATTAGTCAAGTTAGGATTGTTGGCATCGATTTGCTAGTTGGTGAGGTATGTGAACGGTTGCACATATGGATTTGGGAAACTTAAATGGCTAGGCGATGGAGCTGACCACTAAAATTTTTTGGCCAATGGACAATGACTAGGAAGGTCAAACGGGACAATGTGAGTTGATTCTAATACCTTCGTCCAATCCTTTTCTAGACACACCCGATAGACTCCTAAAATATATGGCTTGAATAAACCAAATGCCAAATAAGGCCAGCTAGCTCAGTTTGCAAAGCTTCTTTAGGGGGTGGATCCAACATAGATTGACACACACATAGACATCCAAAGTATTAGCAGACGATGATTAGAGGCTTGATATCTTTTAGGGGGTGGATCCCACATATACTGACACACACATAGACATCCACAATATTAGCAGAGGGTGATTAGAGATTGTAGGAGTCAAAACAGAGATTCTCCAATAGACTTTGATCACAGACTCCGTGTTGACGGCTATGATCATTACAAATCTGTCGCTTACAAGACACTTGATACTTACACCCCATGCATGCACAATGGAATTTCTCCTCCACGTTCCCCTCTTCCATCTGCATTGCATCACAAACAGTTGTCTCCCTACAAGCTCTCCGAGACTCTCTCTCTCTCTTTCCTCCACACACATAGTATCTCTCTCTCTTTCTTTCCTACATCCCTCTATCTATCTCTCTTTCAATTCCTCTTTCTCTCCCTCTATCTCTCTCCCTCTCTCCTTCTCTCTCCCTCTCTTTTTCTCTCCCTCCATCCCTCTCTCTTTCTCTCTCCCTCTCTTTTCCTCTCTCTCTCTCTCTCTCTCTCTCTCTCTCTCTCTCTCTCTCTCTCTCTCTCTCTCTCTCTCTCTCCATCCCTCTCTATCTCTCCCTACCAAGGGTGGAAAATCCACACTCGCATGGAGAATGATGTTAAATCTCCAAGGAGTTTGGATGCTAATCCAACCACATCGTCTAAAACGGAAGCAATGATCATGGCTTACTTGGTCTCATTACAAGAATCCATCAACAAGCAAGGTAAAGAGTTTCACGTACTTGCAACGGAAAATGGCACTTTAAGAGTTCTTGTTGTGGAAAATGAGCACCTCAAGAAGGTTCTTGAAATGCAAACAACACGCTTGATGCATCTTGAGAATGATGTTAAAGAATGTAAGCACTCTCTTGTTGACATGAATGTATTGAAAGAGTGCATGAACAAAGTTGAGAGTGATCATGTATTGAAAGAGGAAACAATGATGTATGTGAGATGAGAAATGCATCCAAATCATGGGCTGATATATGTAAGGATAAAGTGGTTTTCATCTCCTATCACACAAGACGTTGTCCAAACAAAGAATGTAGAGAATGTGGACACTCAAGAATTTCATGAACGGAAAAAACGCTCAAAGAACATCGTCATTCGTGGAATCAAGGAGGAAAGCATGGAAACACCCCAATCTCTTGCGATTGCTATTGAAGAGTTTTTTGCTACATACTTTGGCATGTCTGAAATCATGACTTATGGTGCACATCGAGTTGGAAAACTAGAGTCCCTCGCTTGGGAGAAAGACCTATTGTATGTACCATGGTTGATGAGGTAAAGAGAAAGATCATCCTTGACAATAGTTGGATCTACCTACCTCAAAGGAACGGGTTGTAATGTATATGAGAATTACACTCTTATGCAACAAAATGCACGTCGCAAAGCATATAAGGAAAGAAGCAAGAAGGTTAAGGTGTCATCTCAAGAAGAAAATTCACTTGAGGAGGATGCAAGTCCACCCAGCAAATAGGAACACATGATCTATGAGACCAGCTCACGCTTGCGAATAATCTTTTGGAATTGTAACGGATATCCATGGAATGTGGGAATTGGCATTGATGAGCTTACCAATGACTATGATGTGATACTTCTTGTCAAAACATGGGAGCATGATGCGCAAGGAGTTCTTGGATTTGACAAATACGATGTGCATTCTTTGATGTGGGCCAAAAATGCAAATCAACATAAAGGCCAAGGACGCATAGCATGTATGATCAAAAAGGGTTTGAAAGATGTTTCCATTGTCAAAGAAGATGAGTATAAACACTACTTATGGTTGAAAATCAGTCCACCAAATGGTCAACTCATGTTTGTGGTTGGTTGCTACATTCCTCACTATGAATCCAACTTTTATGCTCACTTGGATATGGATATAGATCAGCCCTCTGTTGAACTAGAGGAAGACATTGCTCATTACAAAGACCAAGGTGAAGTCATTGTCTTTGGAGACATGAATACTCACACAAATACATTACAACACGACACACAACAAGTCGACATGCCACATATCTCAAAAAGAATGGATGACTCATACATGTATAATCGAAGTTCTAATGATGCAAAAGAACTGGATCATTATGAAAAGTCACTTATACATATGTGCAATAGTACCGGAATGCTCATTGCAAATGATGTATCTTTATGGCAAGGCACCAATGACTTTACATGTAGAAAGCACAATGGTGATAGCGTGACTGATTATATGTTTTTTTCAAAAGCCACTCTAGAATGCATACAAAGCTTTACACTTGGTGAATGGAATTCATAATTGATCATAGGATTTTATGGATTGACCTCAAGTGTGGTAAAATACCCGAGCATGTAGCCTCCAATCATGATATAAATCATTCGTACCTACGTCTAGACTTCAAACGAGCACGTATATATGCTGATATGGTGGACCAAATGTTAAGCATGATAGAGCATCAAGAGAGTCTAACATTAGAATGCAAGTGGAAAGTTTTCAAAGAAGTGATTTTCTCTTTTGCGAAGGAATGCTTTTCGGTGAAACACATATCCTGAAAAATGTCTAAGAAGGGTAGCACCAAGAAGAAATGATTTGACAAGGAATGTATTCAAGCCCGAAAACACTTGCTAAGTTTGGATGAAAGCAAAGATAAGGAATTTTACTTGGAACGTTCACACACATACAAAGCACTTGTTCAAAAAAAGAGGAGAATATGGAAAGTAAAAAAAAAACTTCTTTTAGCGCAAGAGAAAGCACATGCATGTGGCAAGTTTTGGCAAAATCTAAAAGTCAAGTGTGGAGAGCTTTGGTGACTAGACTCTTGAGGATATGTATACGCATTGCAAGAACCTCTATGAGCAACCCAATGATGATAAGATGGAGTGTTGTAGCTACCTTTTGTTTATGCCTCCCTTCTTTACCATTGAAGATGTATGCCGCGCGATTGAGAAACTTGCTACTCGCAAGGCAGGGGACCTTCAAGGTGTCAAGGCTTAAATGATTAAATGGACAAGCAAGAAAACACGATATTGGATAAGCGATATGTTTAACCTTGCACTACAACATGGCATGCCTCATGATTGGAGTGCAAATTGGATCAAACCTTTGCACAAAGAAGGAGATGTAAACAATGAGAACAACTATCTCACTATAATGGTTGGTTCTTTGATGGCAAAGTTATTTGGACGTATCATGGAGATGAAGATAAGTGAATGGGTTGAAAATAACAGCAAACGTGCACTTGGCCAAGCAGGTTTTTGAAAGCATCGTAGCACTATTGATCACCTTGTCACTCTTTGAGTTCTTATGGAAGTGTTTTGATTGAACGGAAAAAAGTTGTATTGTTGCTTTGTGGATTTCAAGAAAGCTTTTGACATGGTACCGCGAGGAAATCTTGGAGATATATGCAAAGCCTTCAAGTGCTGAGAGAATTTATGCATGCAGTCTTTTACATCAACCAAAAATTGATATGTCGACTATGTATGGGAGAGGGAATTTCAGAATTTTTTGCAAGCACCATTAGTGTCAAACAAGGATGCCCACATTCCACAACCCTCTTTGGGATACTCATTGATGAATTGGAATGCATGGTTCTTGATTTATGTAGCAAGAAGTCATAGAAGAGGTTAAGATCAGAAATGCGGTGATCATGCTTTTGCTTTATGCCGATAATGCAGTGCTCTTGGCACATACTTTAGAAGATGCACAAAAGCTTATAAGTGTCTTTGAACGCTTTTGCCTACATAGCGGGCTGATCGTGAATGGATCCAAGGTTATGCTTGTAGGTGACCCTCAATGATGAAAATCCATATGTTGTATACATTGTATACAACAATGAGCAACTTGAAGTGGTAGATAGCTACAAGTACCTTGGCCTTGAGGTTCCAATCATTTATAAATGGAAGGATTGCGCAATGCATTGCTTGGAAGACAGAAAGAGGGCTTATTATGCATTTGAGAACATGTGCAATGCTGGAGAGATCAAGTGTTGGGCTGTAAAAAAGTACCTCTTTGACACATTGGTGACATCGGTGCTTCTTTATGGAGTGAAGGTGTGGGGTGGTAGCATCGGGAAGTCTACTTGGAAAGAGTTTGAGAATGTCCAAAAAACTTTTCTCACCAACTTTCTCCAAGTCAAGACACAAACATCCCACATGCTCTTACTTCTTGAGTCCGGATCGCTTCCCATTGAGGTCTTAGGCATGCAAAGGGTTGTGGAGTACATGCTTAAGACACAATGTAGCTCTTTGTATCAACTTCCTAGAATCAATATGAAGCAAGTCAAAAGGTCCAAAAGGCATGCAAGAGCAAAATACTAAGTTAGGGGTGGATGATTGACATCAAGAAATGGTTTGGAAGATAGGATGCATGTCACTTGGTCAAGGATACGTCAACTGACTCCCAAGTTAATGAGGCCTTCTTACAACACCAATGTATCACGGCTTGGGAGAAATCCGTAGGTTCTCATTATACCACACACATTGTCCCAAACTATAAATCTCTCATCTTCTCTAAATGAGGTAACCAAACCCATCCCTACATCCTTGAGCCCATCTTGTTGAGTGCAATCCGCAGTACATTAGGAAGGGAATGGGGTATAAGAGGGCCTCTTTATTTGCCATGGAATTAAAAATGAGAGTAAGGAATGAGCAAATGGGGGACTATCATGTGGACTGAAATAGTGGGTGTAGCAGGTTCTAAAAGCGAGTGGTCAAACTTATAGGCCTAGAGGTGGAGGGGTCTTTTCTTTACTAATAAAATAAGAAAATAAAAAATTTGAACATTTTTTTATGAAGATGGGAAAAAAACCCACTCTTTATCTCTCTAGAGGCTATTGACTCCCCCCACCTTCCTCCCTAAAAGGGAGTCTTTCAAAAAATGTGCTGACACACTCTCTCTCTCTCTCCTATTTACTCTCTCTAAGGCTGCTACATCTTCTCTCTCTCCTCTCTAGCTATGAGACCTGCATATCCCTATTAAAGCCCACTTTTCCCTCCAATACCTTTTGCAGCAGACGTTTGAAACCTCCCTTCTCCATTGATCACTCAGCCTCATCTTCACACCTTTACAGAAAGCTCTAGATCTACAACATTGCATACTTCTATGATATCTTCATCAACACCTCCCTTAGCCTCACCTTACACCTCTATGAAAAGCTACAGATGTGCAACACAACTGCTTTTGGAGTATCATCATCGACACCTTCTTTTATCCTTCTTCCTCATTGTGGGAGTTTTATAGACTCAATAAGTTGCAACAATATGCAAGACGATAGTGATTCTTCGCTTGCTATCATGACTACAAATGATTTATGTGGGTGAAAATGCAGCCAAGTTCATGGAGTTTACACAAGGTGTAAAGAAAATATATGGCTTCTTAGACACATCATTGGAAAGGGAAAGATTGCAGGTTTCAAGCAAACTCAAGATGGAAAGCATCTATGAAGGTACACCATGTGTATATAGCTTCTATGTTGGTGCTTGACATGTCTTTGCCTCAACCTAGGTTTCTTGAAAAGTGTACATGTTCTGCTTCTATTTAAATGTTTTGCATTGTACCATTTATGCTTTTACCTCTTAGGTTGTTTCAATATATGCATAATTTGGTGTGTTTTTCCTTCATATATCTTCCATCTAACTTTGCAGAGTGGGAGCCAATGGAATCTTTTGCAGGCGGCTTTGAATCTATCCATGCACGCGTTGGCAAGTTTTTATATGCAGAGTGTTTACGTTGAGAGATTCCCTCACAAGAGAGATTCTTATATGGCCATGCTTATGCCACATCGAATGCTCTATTATTGGTAAAAATTGTATGCAAATACCAATCTGTAAATCAAGGCTTGTCAAAGAAATTTCCATACTGAAGATGAAAGCCAACAATGGGAGTATGGAAGGCCCTCGACTCCAATATTGTTTTTGAAGAGCTTGTGGACCTTTAAATATTCCCCCACACTGATATTGTGCCCAATAGTTGTGTCAATGATGACTGATATCTTTACAATTTTTGCAAGTACCATAGTCCTTGAATAGTATTCCTTTTGTGTGAATAGAACAATTGTAAGGTCAGGAGAAGAGAAGGGTTGTACTTGTAAGGACATCTCATTCCCATGATGTATCATTGTACAAACTCAACCATAGGGCATTATCTTAATGAAAACTTGTATTACATCCCAACTCTGTGCATAACTATTTGTAAATTTTAATTTAAGTTCTTTTAATTTTTAATTCAATTTTGGTGTGATTATTTTGGTATTTCATGAATTTTTCAAGTTCTAGGTGTTTCAATCTTAAAAGTAATTAAGTTTTAAAGAATGACATCCAAGAGTTGTATTATTGTGCAAGTACACAAGTTTAGTTCTCTATTTATCTTCTCCATAAAAAAAATATTTTTAAACTCAATTTTTAGTAATTAAGTGAATTCTAATTAGTACTACATGGAGGCACACATGTGTGAACACGAATCGTTTTAAAGGGCTGACACCATATAATTATCGATTGATTTTCTAAAGCATATGTACAAAGCTCACAATAATTTTTTATATTGCATGTTGAAATTTGTCAAAGGGATTTCTAAGAGGGATTGCAAGGTAGATGATCCCAATGGCCTCATCGACTTGGGCATGAGGTGTATAGGTATCCAATTTCCTAATTGGGACATGGACCTAGATTTGCTAGTGCTTGAGGACACAAAGAGAAATAAGAACAAAGGAAAGAGCATGAAGAGAGATAGGGAGGTTGAAGATCTATAAGTGAGCATGAAGAGGCCTCAATGAAGCTTGCACTCCTACATGATTCTAACCTGACGGACAACATAACTTAAGTACTAGATAAAGAGAGGTGATGGAGGAGGTTCCACACTTTCATCTACTCACTTTGTATGCAATGGTGATAAAGGGTCATCAATTTCTTTTTGTCAATGACATTCCAAAGACTGTTGGACTCTAGTAGTATAGGAAAATTCTTAATTATTTCACGATTCAGTCTTTACTACGGAGCTTTGGGTATTATGGGATTCACGCTCTTTAATATTTTTGTATATCATGCAAAGCCACTATGATGACTCTCCATTTCCTATTGTTCTTATTCAATGGTGGTGGAGAGGAGGTGATTGTTGTTTTCATGCAAGGACACCGTTCTTGTACTTTTTTTTTCTTCACTCTCTACAACTGTTTGTTCCTCTATGGTTTGAGCAATATTATACTTCCTCTTTTAAACTTTCTTTGGCATGTTCACTAAGGGTTTAATCTTGTGTACCCTCTTTCTAAGAAGTCTACTTATCCAAGAAAATGGGGTCACTTCGAAAAAGATTTGGAAGAATGTGTTGCATTGGAGACTTTTTGGGTCCATCAAAGTATGAGATTTTTTTGCACCACGATCAAGGTACATGCTACATTTTTGGAGAGAAAGAATGGAACTTTCCATGTGAGGTCATGTTCCCGAGGTAGATTACGGCCAAATCACGCCTATTTTGAACCAAAGAACCCGGCCGGGTGGGTTTTCAAGACCCGAGGGCCCCGGATCTAGCCCCGTGTGCCACGACGCGAAGATGGGTCAAGGTCAAACATGCCATTTTCGCGTCGTGGTGCACGGGGCTAGATCTGCGGCCCTCGGGTCTCGAAAACCCACCCGGCCGGGTTCTTTGGTTCAAAATAGGCGTGATTTGGCCATAATCTACCCCGAGAATATGACCTCGCATGGAAAGTTATGTTCCTTCTGCCACAATCCAGCAAATATATTCTTACAAATGGGAATATTTTGGTGAGTCTTTTTGGTTTCTTGACGAGTTATTTTAGTTTTCCAGTGAAAGATTTCTCTCATGTACGATGGATTCTCCTCATTATGGGGGTCTTACAAATGTGATTTTCTAAAATAAAAATTACAAGGGTAAATCAAGGTCCATATTTAATGCATTCCCATGTTCATCTCCAATGGAATAATTAGTTAAATCGCAAGGATTTTCACTAAGTCATGAATTTAGGTCAAGTATTTCTTAAGTTGGCTCAATTTTTTTTGAAAATACCATTTTTAGGTATGTAGAACAAATGTAAAGCTTCTACGAAATGTCAATAAAAATTGATGGAATTCAATACTCATTTAAGCTCAGCAATAAACTGTAACTATTGTATAAACTTTTATTTTTTCAAAATTAATATTTTTTGGGTCCTTTGAAATCAAAATATGAGTCTTATCCTGTTTTTAACATATTAAAACTATACTTCCATGAATATTTCATATTGTATACATAAGTTGTGGTGCGATTACCAAAATCTACCATGACCTGCGTGGTCTAAGCCACTAACTTGATCCAAGGAACTTTTGTGCATATGTCCTAAAGTCCACCACCTCCCCCACCATTTTAAAATTTGCACTACAACATAACCCAAAGTTATCGACGCTTTATATATCGACGCCCGTGCCTTTCCACGCTCATATCGACGTACTTACCGTCCGTCGATATATGCGTCGATATGACTGTGGATATACGCGTCGAAAAACTAATTTTCCCACACGTATATCGATGCAGGTATCGACGCATATATCGACGCAGGTATCGACAGAAGTAATTTGGGGGGGAAAAGGCGAACCCGCGCGAAGGGGGCATTTTTGCCCTCAACGCGTGCGTTCTCAGATCTTGGCCGAAACCTGCTACGAGGTATTATGGCACTCTTCCCCCCTCCTAACCCCTCTCTCTCTCTCTCTCTCTCTCTCTCTCTCTCCACATCCTGTGTGTGTGTGTGTGTGTAGGAAAGAGAGAGAGAGAGAGAGAGAGAGAGAGAGCGGTGTGTGTGTGTGTGTGTATGTATGTAGGAAAGAGAGAGACAGAGAGAGCGGTGTGTGTGTGTTTGTGTAGGAAAGAGAGAGAGAGAGAGCGGTGTGTGTGTGTGTGTGTTTGTGTAGGAAAGAGAGAGAGAGAGCGGTGTGTGTGTGTGTAGGAAAGAGAGAGAGAGAGAGAGAGAGCGGTGTGTGTGTGTCTGTGTGTAGGAAAGAGAGAGAGAGAGAGAGAGAGAGAGAGAGAGAGAGAGAAAGAGAGAAGTGTGTGTGCGTGTAGGAAATTAAAGAGAGAGATAGAGAGCGGTATGTGTGTGTGTGTATAGGAAAGAGAGAGAGAAGTGTGTGTGTGTGTAGGAAAGAGAGAAGTGTGTGTGCGTGTAGGAAATTAAAGAGAGAGAAAAATGTGCGTAGGAAATTAAAACTAGAGAGAGAGAGAGAGAGAGAGAAAGAGAGAGTTATGGTTTGCGTAAAAAATTAAAATTAAATAAAGAAATGAAATGAAATATTATGTTAACTCTTCAAAAGTCCAAAGTGACCTATGAGACCAGAAAGTTACAATGTGGTAGACTGATACTAGGTTAGAATAACAAAATGACAAAATAACATATTATGGAATCCTAAACTACTGGGTGTGGACTAAGCAGCTAAAATGACTAGCTGAAACTATCCGTAGTTCATTAGGTAGTCTTAAAGCAATGTCAGTAGCGCGTATGGCAAGCCGTAGGTGAATGGGTTTAAATTAACGTTAAATACACCAAGCTGTAGGTCAAATCCGGTTGCGTTTCTCTACGGAAAAACGCAAACGGACTTCGGAAATGGCTTCTATGCCTTCTGAAACCATCCAAACGACGATTACGTAGTCTTTAGGCAATGTCAAGAGCACGTATGGCAAGCCGTAGGTCAAACGGATAGATAAACGCCAAATACACAAGCCGTAGGTCAAATCCGGTTGCGTTTTTCTACGAAAAAACGCAAACGAACTTCGGAAATGGCTTCTATGCCTTTTGAAACCATCCGTAGACGATTAGGTAGTCTTTCGGCAATGTCAAGAGCGCGTATGGAAAGCCGTAGGTCAAACGGATAGAAGAAACGCCAAATACACAAGCCGTAGGTCAAATCCGGTTACGTTTCTCTACGGAAAAACGCAAACGGAGTTAGGAAATGGCTTCTATGCCTTCTAAAACCATCCGTAGACGATTAGATAGTCTATAGGCAATTTCAAGAGCGCGTATAGAAAGCCGTAGGTCAAACGGATAGCAGAAACTCCAAATACACAAGCCGTAGGTCAAATCCGGTTACGTTTTTCTACGGAAAAACGCAAACGGACTTCGGAAATGGCTTCTATGCCTTCTGAAACCATCCGTAGACGATTAGGTAGTGATTAGGCAATAACAAGAGCGCGTATGGCATGCTGTAGGTCAAACGGATAAAAGAAACGCCAAATACACAAGCCGTAGGTCAAATCCGGTTGCGTTTTTCTACGGAAAAACGCAAACGGACTTCCGAAATGGCTTCTATCCATACCGAAACCATCCGTAGTTCATTAATTAGTCTTAAAGAAATGTCAAGAGCGTGTATGGCAAGCCGTAGGTCAATGGGTTTAATTTGACGTCAAATACATAAGCCGTAGGTCAAATCCGGTTGCGTTTTTCTATGGAAAAACGCAAACGGACTTCGGAAATGGCTTCTATCCATACCGAAACCATCCGTAGACGATTAGGTAGTCTTTAGGCAATGTGAAGAGCGCGTATGGCAAGCCGTAGGTCAAACGGATAGAAGAAACGCCAAATACACAAATCCGGTTACATTTTTCTACGGAAAAACGCAACGGACTTCGGAAATAGCTTCTATGCCTTCTGAAACCATCCGTAGATGATTAGGTAGTCTTTAGGCAATGTCAAGAGCGCGTATGGCAAGCCGTAGGTGAAGCGGATAAAAGAAACGCCAAATACACAAGCCGAAGGTCAAATCCGGTTGCGTTTTTCTAGGGAAAAACGCAAACGGACTTCGGAAATGTCTTCTATGCCTACTGAAACCATCCGTAGACCATTAGATAGTCTTAAGGCAATGTCAAGAGCCCCTATGGAAAGCCGTAGGTCAAAGGGATAGAAGAAACGTCAAATACACAAGCCGTACGTCAAATCCGGTTGCGTTTTTCTACGGAAAAACGCAAACGGAGTTCGGAAATGGCTTCTATGCCTTCTAAAACCATCCGTAGACGATTAGGTAGCCTTTAGGCAATGTCAAGAGCGCGTATGGCAAGCCGTAGGTCAAACGGATAGAAGAAACGCCAAATACACAAGCCGTAGGTCAAATAGCTTCTATGCCTTCTGAAACCATCCGTAGATGATTAGGTAGTCTTTAGGCAATATCAAGAGCACGTATGGCAAACCGTAGGTCAAACCGATAGAAGAAACGCCAAATACACAAGCCGTAGGTCAAATCTGATTGCGTTTTTCTAGAGAAAAACGCAAACGGACTTCGAAAATGACTTTTATGCCTTCTGAAACCATCCGTAGACGATTAGGTAGTCTTTAGGCAATTTGAAGAGCATGTATGGGAAGCCGTAGGTCAAACGGATAGAAGAAACGCCAAATACACAAGCCGTAGGTCAAATCCTGTTGCGTTTTTCTACGGAAAAACGCAAACGGACTTCAGAAATAGTTTCTATGCCTTCTGAAACCATCCGTAGACGATTAGGTAGTCTGGAGGCAATGTCAAGAGCGCGTATGGCAAGCGTAGGTCAAACGGAGAGAAAAAACGCCAAATACACAAGCCGTAGGTGAAATCCGATTACGTTTCTCTACGGAAAAACGCAAACGGACTTCGGAAATGGCTTCTATGTTTTTTGAAACCATCCATAGATGATAAGGTAGTCTTAAGCAATTTCAAGAGCGCGTATGGCAAGCCGTAGGTCAAACGGATAGAAGAAACGCCAAATACACAAGCCGTAGGTCAAATCCGGTTGCGTTTCTCTACGGAAAAACGTAAACGGTGTTTGGAAATGGCTTCTATGCCTTCTAAAACCATCCGTAGACGATTAGGTAGTCTATAGGCAATTTCAAGAGCGTGTATAGAAAGCCGTAGGTTAAACGGATAGAAAAAATGCCAAATACACAAGCCGTAGGTCCAATCCGGTTGCGTTTTTCTACGGAAAAACGCAAACGGACTTCCGAAATGGCTTCTATGCCTATTGAAACCATCCGTAGTTCATAAAGTAGTCTTAAAGCAATGTAAAGAGCGTGTATTGCAAGCCGTAGGTCAATGGGTTTGAATTAACGTCAACTACACAAGCCGTAGGTCAAATCCGATTGCGGTTTTCTACGAAAAACACAAACGGACTTCGGAAATGGCTTCTATGCCTACTCAAACCATCGGTAGACGATTAGATAGTGTTGAGGCAGTGTTAAGGGTCCGTATGGCAAGCCGTAGGTCAAAAGGAGAGAGGAAACGTCAAATACACAAGCTGTAGGTCAAAACCAATTGCGTTTCTCTACGCAAACGGACTTCGGAAATGGCTTATATGCCTTCTGAAATCATCCGTAGACGATTAGGTAGTCTTTAGGCAATGTCAAGAGCGCGTATGGCAAGCCGTAGGTAAAACAGATAGAAGAAATGCCAGATACACAAGCTGTAGGTCAAATCCGGTTGCGTTTTTTAACGGAAAAACGCAAACGGACTTCGGAAATGGCTTCTATGCCTTCTGAAACCATCCGAAGACGATTAGGTAGTCTTCAGGCAATGTCAAGAGCGGGTATGGCATGCCGTAGGTCAAACGGATAGAAGAAACGCCAAATACACAAGCCGTAGGTCAAATCTGGTTGCGTTTCTCTACGGAAAAACGCAAACGGAGCTCCGAAATGGCTGTTATGCCTTCTAAAACCATCCGTAGACGATTAGGTACTCTTTAGGCAATTTCAAGAGCGTGTATAGCAATCCGTAGGTGAAACGAATAGAAGAAAAGCCAAATACACAAGCCGTAGGTCAAATCCGGTTGCATTTTTCTACGGAAAAACGCAAACGGACTTCCGAAATGGCTGCTATGCGTATTGAAACCATCCGTAGACGATTAGGTAGTCTTGAGGCAATGTCAAGAGCGCGTTTGGCAAGCCGTAGGTAAAACGGATAGAAGAAACGCCAAATACACAAGCCATAGGTCAAATCCTGTTGCGTTTTTCTACGGAAAAACGCAAACGGACTTTGAAAATGGCTTCTATGTCTTTGGAAACCATCCGCAGACGATTAGGTAGTCTTTAGGCAATGCCAAGATCGCGTATGGAAAGCCGTAGGTCAAACGGATAGAAGAAACGCCAAATACACAAGCCGTAGGTCAAATCCGGTTGCGTTTTTTTACGGAAAAACGCAAATGGACTTCGGAAATGGCTTCTATCCATACCGAAACCATCCGTAGTTCATTAAGTAGTCCTAAAGAAATGTCAAGAGCGTGTATGGCAAGCCGTAGGTCAATGGGTTTGAATTAACGTCAACTACACAAGCCGTAGGTCAGATACGGTTGCGGTTTTCTACGAAAAAACACAAACGGACTTCAGAAATGGCTTCTATGCCTACTCAAACCATCGGTAGACGATTAGGTAATGTTTAGGCAATGTCAAGAGCGCGTATGGCAAGCCGTAGGTCAAACGGAGAGAAGAAACGTCAAAAACACAAGCCGTAGGTCAAATCTGATTGCGTTTCTCTACGCAAACGGACTTCGGAAGTGGCTTCTATGACTTTTGAAATCATCCGTAGACGATTAGGTAGTATTTAGGCAATGTCAAGAGCGCGTATGGCAAGCCGTAGGTCAAACAGATAGAAGAAATGCCAGATACACAAGCCGTAGGTCAAATCCGGTTGCGTTTTTCTACGGGAAAACGCAAACGGACTTCGCAAATGGCTTCTATGCCTTCTGAAAGCATCCGTAGATGATTAGGTAGTCCTAAGGAAATGTCAAGAGCGCGTATAGCAAGCCGTAGGTCAAACGGATAGAAGAACCGCTAAATACACAAACTGTAGGTCAAATCCGGTTGCGTTTCTCTACGGAAAAACGCAAACGGAGCTCGGAAATGGCTTCTATGCGTTCTAAAACCATTCGTAGATGATTAGGTAGTCTTTAGGCAATTTCAAGAGCGCGTATAGCAAGCCGTAGGTCAAACAGATAGAAGAAACGCCAAATACACAAGCCGTAGGTCAAATCCGGTTGCGTTTTTCTACGGAAAAATACAAACGGACTTCGGAAATGACTTCTATCCCTTTTTAACCATCCGTAGTTCATAAAGTAGTGTTAAAGTAATGTCAAGAGGGTGTATTGCAAGCTGTACGTCAATGGGTTTGAATTAACGTCAACTACACAAGCCGTATGTCGAATCCGTTTGCGGTTTTCTACGAAAAAACACAAACGGAGTTCAGAAATGGCTTCTATGCCTACTCAAACCATCGGTAGATGATTAGGTAGTGTTTAGGCAATGTCGAGAGCGCGTATGGCAAGCCGTAGGTCAAACGGAGAGAAGAAACGTCAAATACACAAGCCGTAGGTCAAATCCGATTGCGTTTCTCTACGCAAACGGACTTCAGAAATAGCTTCTATGCCTTCTGAAATCATCCGTAGAGGATTAGGTAGTCTTTAGGCAATGTGAAGAGCGTGTATGGAAAGCCGTAGGTCAAACAGATAGAAGAAATGGCAGATACACAAGCCGTAGGACAAATCTGGTTGCGTTTTTCTACGGAAAAACAAAAACGGACATCGCAAATGGCTTCTATGCCTTCTGAAACCATCCGTAGACGATTAGGTAGTCGTAAGGCAATGTCAAGAGCACGTACTGCAAGCCGTAGGTCAAACGGATAGAAGAAATGCCAAATACACAAGCCGTAGGTCAAAACCAATTGCGTTTCTCTACGCAAACGGACTTCGGAAATGGCTTCTATGCCTTCTAAAACCATCCATAGACGATAAGGTAGTCTTTAGGAAATTTTGAGAGCGCGTATAGCAAGCCGTAGGTCAAACGGATAGAAGAAACGCAAAATACACAAGCCGTAGGTCAAATCCGGTTGCGTTTTTCTATGAAAAAACGCAAACGGTTTTCAAAAATGGCTTCTATGGCTTCTGAAACGATCCGTAGACGATTAGGTAGTCTTTACGCAATGTCAAGAGCACGTATGGACAGCCGTAGGTCAAACGGATAGAAGAAACGCCAAATACAGAAGCCGTAGGTCAAATCTGATTGCGTTTTTCTACGGAAAAACGCAAACGGACTTCGGAAATGGCTTTTATCCATATCGAAACCATACATAGTTCATTAATTAGTCCTAAAGCAATGTTAAGAGCGTGTATGGCAAGCCGTAGGTCAATGGGTTTGAATTAACGTCAACTACACAAGCCGTAGGTCAAATCCAGTTACGTTTTTCTACGAAAAAACGGAAACGGACTTCGGAAATGGTTTCTATGCCTTCTGAAACTATCCGTAGACAATTGGGTAGTCTTTAGGCAATGTCAGGAGCACGTATGGAAAGCCGTAGGTCAAACGGATAGAAGAAACGCCAAATACACAAGCTGTAGGTCAAATCCTGTTGCGTTTTTCTACGAAAAAATGCAAACGGACTTCGAAAATGGCTTCTATGCCCTCTGTAACCATCCATAGATGATTAGGTAGTTTTAAGGCAATGTCAAGAGCACGTATGGCAAGCCGTAGGACAAACGGATAGAAGAAACGCTAAATACACAAGCCGTAGGTCCAATCTCGTTGCGTTTCTCTACGGAAAAACGCAAACGGAGCTCGAAAATGGCTTTTATGCGTTCTTAAACCATCCGTAGATGATAAGGTAGTCTTTAGGCAATGTCAAGAGCGCGTATAGCAAGCCGTAGGTCAAACGGATAGAAGAAACGCCAAATACATAAGCCGTAGGTCAAATCCGGTTGCATTTTTCTACGGAAAAACGCAAACGGACTTCCGAAATGGCTTCTATGCCTATTGAAACCATCCGTAGACGATTAGGTAGTCTTGAGGCAATGTCAAGAGCGCGAATGGCAAGCCGTAGGTAAAATGAATAGAAGAAACAACAAATACACAAGCCGTAGGTCAAATCCTGTTGCGTTTTTATACGGAAAAACGCAAACGGACTTCGAAAATGGCTTCTATGCCTTCTGAAACCATCCGTAGACAATTATGTAGTCTTTAGGCAATGTCAAGGGCCCGTATGGAAAGCCGTAGGTCAAACGGATAAAAGAAACGCCAAATACACAAGCCGTAGGTCAAATCCGGTTACGTTTCTCTACGGAAAAACGCAAACGGAGTTAGGAAATGGCTTCTATGCCTTCTAAAACCATCCGTAGACGATTAGATAGTCTATAGGCAATTTCAAGAGCGCGTATAGAAAGCCGTAGGTCAAACGGATAGCAGAAACTCCAAATACACAAGCCGTAGGTCAAATCCGGTTGCGTTTTTCTACGGAAAAACGCAAACGGACTTCCGAAATGGCTTGTATGCCAATTGAAACCATCCGTAAGTTCATAAAGTAGTGTTAAAGTAATGTCAAGAGCGTGTATTTCAAGCCGTACGTCAATGGGTTTGAATTAACGTCAACTACACATGCCGTAGGTCAAATCCGGTTGCGGTTTTCTACGAAAAAACACAAACGGACTTCGGAAATGGCTTCTATGCCTACTCAAACCATCGGTAGACGATTAGGTAGTGTTTAGGCAATGTCAAGAGCACGTATGGCAAGCCGTAGGTCCAACGGAGAGAAGAAACGTCAAATACACAAGCCGTAGGTCAAATGGATAGAAGAAACGCCAAATACACAAGCCGTAGGTCAAATCGGTTGCGTTTTTCTACGAAAAAACGCAAACGGAGTTACGAAATGGCTTCTATGTCTATTGAAACCATCCGTAGATGATAAGGTCATCTTTGGGCAAAGTGAATAGTGCCTATGGCAAGCCGTAGGTCAAACGCATAGAAGAAACGCCAAATACACAAGCCGTAGGTCAAATCGGGTTGCGTTTCTCTACGGAAAAACGCAAACGCACTTCGGAAATGGCTTCTATGCCTTCTAAAACCATCCGTAGACGATTAGGTAGTCTTTAGGTAATTTTAAGAGCGCGTATAGCAAGCCGTAGGTCAAACGGATAGAAGAAGCGCCAAATACACAAGCCGTAGGTTAAATCGGTTGCGTTTTTCTACGAAAAAACGCAAACAGACTTCCGAAATGGCTTCTATGCCTATTGAAACCATCCGTAGACAATTAGGTAGTCTTTAGGCTATGTCAAGAGCGCGTATGACAAGCCGTAGGTCAAACGGATAGAAGAAACGCCAAATACACAAACCGTAGGTCAAATCCGGTTGCGTTTTTCTATGGAAAAACTGAAACGGACTTCGGAAATGGCTTCTATGACTTCTGAAACCATCCGTAGGTCAAGAGCACGTATGGAGAGCCGTAGGTCAAACGGATAGCAGAAACGCCAAATACACAAGCCGTAGGTCAAATCCGGTTGCGTTTCTCTACGGAAAAATGCAAACAGACTTCGGAAATGGCTTCTACGCCTTTTGAAACCATCCGTAGACGATTAGGTAGTCTTTAGGCAATGTCAAGAGCGCGTATGGCAAGTCGTAGGTCAAACGGATAGAAGAAACGCCAAATACACAAGCCGTAGGTCAAATCCGGTTGCGTTTTTCTACGGAAAAACGCAAACGGACTTCGGAAATTGCTTCTATGCCTACTTCAATCATCTGTAGACGATTAGGTAGTCTTTAGGCAAATTCAAGAGTGCGTATGGCAGGTCGTAGGTCAAACGGATAGAAGAAACACCAAATACGCAAGCCGTAGGTCAAATCCGATTGCGTTTTTTTCGGAAAAAGGCAAACGAACTTCGGAAATGGCTTTTATGCCTTCCGAAACCATTCGTAGACGATTAGGTAGTCTTTAGGCAATTTCAAGAGGGCGTATGGCAAGCCGTAGGTCAAACGGATAGAAGAAACGTCAACTACACAAGACGTAGGTCAAATCCAGTTACGTTTTTCTACGAAAAAACGGAAACGGACTTCGGAAATGGTTTCTATGCCTTCTGAAACTATCCGTAGACAATTAGGTAGTCTTTAGGCAATGTCAAGAGCACGTATGGAAATCCGTAGGTCAAACGGATAGAAGAAACGCGAAATACACAAGCCGTAGGTCAAATCCGGTTGCGTTTTTCTACGGAAAAACTCAAACGGACTTCGGAAATGGCTTCTATGCCTTCTGAAACCATCCGTAGACGATTAGGTAGTCTTTAGGCAATGTCAAGAGCGCGTATGGCAAGCCGTAGGTAAAACGGATAGAAGAAACGCCAAATACACAAGCCGTAGGTCAAATCCGGTTGCGTTTTTCTACGGAAAAATGCAAACGAACTTCGGAAATGGCTTCTATCCATAGCGAAACCATCCGTAGTTCATTAAGTAGTCTTAAAAAAATTTCAAGAGTGTGTATTGCAAGCCGTAGGTCAATGGGTTTTAATTAACGTCAACTACACAAGCCGTAGGTCAAATCCTGTTGCGGTTTTCTACGAAAAAACGCAAAGGGACTTCGGAAATGGCTTCTATGCCTACTCAAATCATCGGTAGACGATTAGGTAGTCTTTAGAAAATATCAAGAGCAAGTATGGCAAGCTGTAGGTCAAACGGAGAGAAGAAACGCCAAATACACAAGCCGTAGGTCAAATCCGATTGCGTTTCTCTACGGAAAAACGCAAACGGACTTCGGAAATGGCTTCTATGCCTTTTTAAACCATCCATAGATGATTAGGTAATCTTAGGCAATGTCAAGAGCGCGTATGGAAAGCCGCAGGTCAAACGGATAGAAGAAACGCCAAATACACAAGCTGTAGGTCAAATCCGATTGTGTTTTTCTAGGGAAAAACGCAAACGGACTTTGGAAATGGCTTCTATCTATACCCAAACCATCCATAGTTCAATAAGTAGTCTTAAATCAATGTCAAGAGCGTGTATTGCAAGCCGTAGGTCAATGGGTTTGAATTAACGTCAACTACACAAGCCGTAGGTCAAATCCGATTGCGGTTTTCTACGAAAAAACACAAACAGACTTTGGAAATGGCTTCTATGCCTACTCAAACCATCTGTAGATAATTAGGTAGTGTTTAGGCAATGTCAAGAGCACGTATGGAAAGCCGTAGGTCAAACGGAGAGAAGAAACATCAAATACACAAGCCGTACGTCAAATCCGATTGCGTTTCTCTACGCAAACGGACTTCCGAAATGGCTTCTATGCCTGCTGAAATCATCCGTAGACGATTAGGTAGTCTTTAGGCAATGTCAAGAGCGCGTATGGCAAGCCGTAGGTCAAACAGATAGAAGAAACGCCAAATACACAAGCCGTAGGTCAAATCCGATTGCGTTTTTCTACGGAAAAACGCAAACGGACTTCGCAAATGGCTTCTATGCCTTCTGAAACCATCCGTAGACGATTAGGTAGTCTTAAGGCAATGTCAAGAGCGCGTATTGCAAGCCATAGGTCAAACGGATAGAATCAACACCAAATACACAAGCCGTAGGTCAAATCCTTTTGCCTTTCTCTACGGAAAAACGCAAACAGAGTTTGGAAATGGCTTCTATGCCTTCTAAAACCATCCGTAGACGATAAGGTAGTCTTTAGGCAATATCAAGAGCGCGTATAGAAAGCCGTAGGTCAAACGAATATAAGAAACGCCAAATACACAAGCCGTAGGTCAAATCCGGTTGTGTTTTTCTACGGAAAAACGCAAACGGACTTCCGAAATGGCTTCTATGCTTATTGAAACCATCCGTAGACTATTAGGTAGTCTTTAGTCAATGTCAAGAGCACATATGGCAAGCCGTAGGTCAAACGGATAGAAGAAACGCCAAATACACAAGCCGTAGGTCAAATCCGGTTGCGTTTTTCTACGGAAAAACGCAAACGGACTTTGGAATTGGCTTCTATGCCTTCTGAAACCATCCGTAGATGATTAGGTAGTCTTTAGGCAATGTCAAGAGGGCGTATGGAAAGCCGTAGGTCAAACGGATAGAAGAAACACCAAATACACAAGCCGTAGGTCAAATCCGGTTGCGTTTCTCTACGGAAAAATGCAAACAGACTTCGCAAATGGCTTCTATGCCTTCTGAAACCATTCGTAGACGATTAGGTAGTCTTTAGGCAATTTCAAGAGCGCGTATGGCAAGCCGTAGGTCAAACAGATAGAAGAAACGCCAAATACGCAAGCCGTAGGTCAAATCCGGTTGCGTTTTTGTACTGAAAAACGCAAACGGACTTCGAAAATGGCTTCTATGCCTTCTGAAACCATCCGTAGATGATTAGGTAGTCTTTCGGCAATGTCAAGAGCGCGTATGGCAAGCCGTAGGTCAAACGGATAGAAGAAACGCCAAAAACACAAGCCGTAGGTCAAATCCGGTTGCGTTTTTGTATTGAAAAACGCAAACGGACTTCGGAAATGGCTTCTATGCCTTCTGAAACCATCCGTAGATGATTAGGTAGTCTTTCGGCAATGTCAAGAGCGCGTATGGCAAGCCGTAGGTCAAACGGATAGAAGAAACGCCAAAAACACAAGCCGTAGGTCAAATCCGGTTACGTTTTTCTACGAAAAAACGCAAACGGACTTCGGAAATGGCTTCTATGCCTTCTGAATCCATCCATAGACGATAAGATAGTGTTTAGGCTAAAGCTGGTTTCATAATGTATCCTCTGAGAAGGCCAACTCACTAGGAAAATCTAGGTTAAGAATAGTGAGGAATGAAAAAGTGGGATCGCTGCTGCTGCACGCTCCCTCCCCCTGCGCCATCGTTGCCCCTCACCCCCCCTCTCTCTCTCGCCCTCGCGCTGCCTCTAGCCCCCCCCGCGCTCCTCCCTCGCCGTCGCGCTGCCTCCCCTCCCTCTTGCCCTCGCTCTGTCTCCCCTCCCAGCCCAGCCCGCCACCGCTGCCCCAGCTGCCCGCTGCTCTCGCCCCTAGCTGCCCTTTAACCCGCCACCGCTGCCCCCCTGCCCTAGCTGCTCTCGCCCCTAGCCCCCCCCCCCCCCCCCCCGCCCCCCCATTCCCTTTTTTCCCCCCCCCCCCCCCCCCCCCCCCCCCCCCCCGAAGCCTTTTGTTCCTTTGCTCGCCACTGTATCCTTCCCTCCATCCCCCGCCCCTATCCGATTGCCCCCGAAGGTTTTCTGCACCTGGCTCTGCATCTCTTTTTCTTCGGAGTAGTGTTCGGCGTACTCGGTTGCAGTTCTTCTTCACCATCCGCTTCTTTGACTCAGCAGTAGACACAGATGGAGGCTCCAGCTCCGCACAGAGGGACTCGCCTGAAGCCCCCTCGCCCGACCCCGCTGAGCCCACCATTCGACTTGCTCTTTCGCCGACAGAGAAAGAGAGCCTTGCCGCAGAGGTAGAGCGCTAGCAGGCGACTTCTGTCATCTAGAAGGTTCTCGGCACCCGTCCTAGCAGAGGAGAGCTGCGAGACCTTCTCCAGGCCCGTCTTCTCGTAGAGGTGGGCAAGATTTTGGATGTCCAGATCCTCGGACAGGGATACTACTAGATCGAGTTCGAGACTTCCGAGATGGCCTCCAAGGTCATAGCTATGAGTCCACTGGCCATCTAAGCATCACACGCCCACTTTCGACAGTGGCGACATGGTTTTGACCCGACTTTGGATGTGCTAGTAGAGGAGGCAGACATCCCCATCTCAGTCTGCTTTCCGGGTTTACGGAGGGAGTACCTTCCACTTCTCTCCAGGATTGGCTCCGCCATCGGGACTGTCCTAGAGACACCTCGTACGACAGCATCAGTAGCTGCCAAGGCGGCTGGCATCCCTTCAGTTCGAGTTTTGGTCAAAGATACCCACACGCTCGCGAAGGTCATCCTTCTGCCTCGGGTGAGTGGGGGTTGGTTTAGACAGAGTGTGGAGTACTCGGGTCTCCCGAACCAGTGCTTCATTTGCAGACAGATGGGCCATCTAGCGAAGGCCTGTCCACGGAGGAGGCCACGACCTGCACCTCAGCCTGAGCCCCAGCCTGCCAAGGCTGGGCCGCAGCCACAGCCAGCAGCACAGCGCACAGATTCTGAGCCACCCTCCGAGCCTGGGGCTCCAGCGGATGAGGGTTGGCAGCAGGCCTGTGGCCATCGACGCCAGGGGCCACAGCAGCAGCCTGGCACTCAGAGTGGCCCTCAGGTGCCTACTCAGCAACAGTGGGTTCCCATGGGGAACCGCTTTGGTCCTCTTGAGGAGGAGGAGCCCCCTACGCCAGCCTCCACTTCCGCTTCACCCTCGCCAGCCACCCCACCTTCAGATTTCCCCTCTTCCTTCTCATCCCCTCCCCCGCCCTCTGCTCCTGCCCACTCCCCACCTCGCCCCCCTGTCTTTGTCGCCCCACCCCGCTTCTCTTCTCCTCCGCCCCCCTCAACTCCTTCTCCCCCTCCTCCTGCTTCAGTACCTCAGTCGACTCAGGAGACTGGTCCCTCGCCGGCGGCTAGGAGATCTCTTGGCAGTGCCTTTGCCACGAGTCGCCTAGCGAGAGAGGGTCAGCCCTTCTTGCGGCCCCCTCTGCAGATTCAGACATCTTCCCTTGCAGCTATCCCTCGTGGTCTGACGAGCATTGACCTCCGACGCCGCTGGGATTTCTTCGATTATGGATTCACTCGCTTTCTCGGCGATTCCGCAGCAGACCACGAGGTAGCCTGCTTCAGGGTCCACGCTCTGTTCCTCGCCACTAGGGAGACAGAGGCCTTGGACTCGGCAGTTGGTTTCTCCTTTCCTCTCTGTGGTCGGACCGAGACAGAGTGGTCCCTAGACTCAGTGGTGGGATGGTTGCATACATAGGTTCTGGAGTTCTCTCACCACATGGGAGAACTTGGAGTTACAGATTTGCTGCAGACTTTGTGGCCACTGGCCAAGTTTGCGGTGACACCCCCAGACTCAGCAGGATGTAGACACATTGTGGTGTACTTTTTTGCTGATACGCAGTGTTTGCCTTGCTATGTATACATTCATGAGGACTCCTGGACAGAGGAGGTTGCTTTGCACACGGCTCTCTCTGCTTGGGCTTGGGCCAGGCACTCACTACAGGCTCGCCTATCTAGAGGACGCTCGGATGCAGATTACTCCCCATCCAAGCCTGCCTCTAAGATAGCCCGTCTTGCTGCTGGGGCAGCATCTGTTCTCTCTCGCTCCCCATGAGGATCGTCTCGTGGACCGTGCAGGGATTAGGTGGGCCCCATTTTCAGCGACAGCGGGGCCGATTGCGTCAGGAGCTTCAACGTTTCCTTGTGGGAGGAGAGATTGATCTCCTTATGCTTCAGGAGCACCATTTGTCTGAGAGCCGTATTCGGTGATGTGGTCAGATTTTGCGGGGACGTTATGATACCTTTTGGTCAGCTGCTTTTGGACCTGGAGGTATCCAGGGTGGGGTATGTATGACTATTGCGGACTCATTGCAGCAGGCCATTGTGGGCAGAGGGATTATTGTGCCAGGCACGGCTCAGTGGATTACTTTGCAGGTTCAGGGTGGACTTGTGGGCTTCCTGAACATCTATGCACCCAATGTGGCGAGTGCTCGTGCAGAGTTTTGGTCACAGATTGTTGAGTCCTTGCCACAGGTTGACCATTGGTGTGTAGGAGGGGACTTCAACATGTTGGAGGACCCCTCTGACAGGATCGGAGGCAGCCATGCTACTGTACATGGAGTCGAGTTAGCAGCTTGGGAGAGGTTGTGTATGACTTTGAGGGTCTCAGATACATGGCAGCATTGTGGCTTTGTGAGGCCTCCAGAGAGTCTTGCCTTCTCTAGATCGGACCGCAGAGTGGGAGGAGTGAATCTATCGCGGATAGATTGCTTCTACACTAGTGACCACTTCAGTGACTTGGGGGGATCAGTGAGCATCCTGGCAGGGACATCCTTCTCGGACCATGCACCAGTGATTCTCACAGTGGCAGACAGGCAGAGAAGTGGGAGCACGATGCTTCGCATCCCCGAGCGGGTCTTGTTGGACTCAGCACTCAGAGAGAGGGTAGAGGCTCTCTGGACAGAGGGCATGGACAGCCAGGCTCTTCCTGCAGACAGAGTGGCCTTAGGCCTAGCTCAGCTTAGCAACTTTTTTCTCCAGGAGTCTTTGGCTCGACGGGCTACAGCGAGAGAGGAGGAGCAGCGTCTCAGACGAGGCATTGCTTCACTACAGAGGATGCAGGAGCAGCATCCAGACAGTCCATGGTTGGAGGAGCAGTTACAGCAGGCTCGACAGGAGCTTGCTTGCACAGAGGAGAGGTGCCGTGAGTTTGCCTTTCACCAACGGGCATCTCAGTGGACTCAGGTGGGTGACAAAGTGACAGGTGCTTTTTTTGAGACAGTGGGACCTCGGCACTCGCATGCCAAGGTCAATCAGCTGAGGAGACCCGATGGGTCAGTTGTTTGTGAGCCTGAGGATATGCGTGCAGTTGCTACTGACTTTTACTGTGAGCTACTGTCGGCTGAGCCCCAGTCAGAGAGACAGGATGCATGCAGGAAGCAGGTTTGGGCGCAGATGCCTTGTCTTGTGACTGAGGAGATGCGCTAGAGGCTAGAGATACCTCTTCAGCTTGAGGAGCTGCACACGGCTCTTAGGGCCCTCCCTCGTAGTAGCTGTCCAGGTGAGGATGGGCTGACTCCCAGCTTCTTCTTGGAGTACTGGGACCTGCTTGGCCCAGATCTTTGTAGTGCCTTTCAGTACATTCTGCACACACGAGTGATGCCGGATCACCATCCTCGACAGTAGCGCCCCATCACCATCCTCAACTCAGCCTACAAAATTCTTTCCAAGGCTCTGAGTTTGAGGATTTAGCCACTTTTGGAGAGCCTTATACATGGGACTCAGACAGGTTTTGTCAAGGAACGCAGTATCCTTGACAACATCTTCACTTTCTGGGAGGCTTCTGCCCTGGCACGTCTCCGTGGGGAGGACCTTGTGATTCTTCTTCTCGATTTTGAGAAGGCATACGACAGAGTTGACTGGGACTTTCTAGAGGTCACGCTTCGCAGGATGGGCTTCTCAGATGCTTGGATCAGAGGGGTGTCAGCTTTATACAGACAGGCTCACAGTCAGGTGCTTTTGGCAGGAGGTAGAGGTGAGCACTTCATGCTCACACGATCGGTCAGACAGGGTTATCCTCTTGCCCCCTTTCTCTTTCTGTTCTATGCGGAGGCGATGAGAAGATTTTTGGTGTCACAGTAGGTTGGTTTGAGGGGCTTAGCACTCCCTATACGGGGAGATGAGCTCCTGGACGCTGAGTTTGCAGACGACTCAGCCTTGTACTTAGAGGGCCAGGAGGCCAATTTATACAGATGTGGGAAGGCTTTGGAGACCTTCTGCTGTGCATCGGGCGCACTGATCAACTAGAGAAAGACAGTGGCTTTCTCGGTTGGTAGTGCTCCTGTGCCAGATTGGATGCCAGGAGAGGGTTTCAGGTGGATTCCTCCAGGGACTGCAGTTCGGTACTTGGGTTGTCAGGTTGGTTTGGACTTGTCTCCCGAGCAGCAGATTTCTCCTCTTCTCCTATCCATCAGGAGAAAGCTGTTACATTGGAGCTCAGCATGACTTTCGCTGGCTGGTAGAGTAGTAGTTGCCAACCAGGTGTTGTTGGCGACTATGTGGTACATCACTTCTTGCTTGATCTTCTCGAGTTCTTGCATTAGCCAGGTAGAGAGGCTGATCAGGAACTTCCTTTGGTTAGGTCGCGACACTCAGATTGCCCGAGCCAAGGTGGCTTGGTCGGTCATCACACTTCCTTGTTCGCAGGGAGGGCTTGGGATCATTGATCCAGCACACCAGAGCAGAGCCCTTCTTGGGAAGTTCGTCGTCAGAGGACTTCTTCCAGGCGAGAAGCCCTGGAAGGAGTTCTTGCTGTAGAGGCTTCATGCCAAGGTGCCTCAGTCAGGAGGCCCTTGGCAACCTTCGACCAAATGGATCTTTACAGAGTTGCGCCGAGTTGGTTTGAGCAGGAGACTGGAGGACCGATTCGCTGTGAGTTTTCTGCGTTCTTGGGAGCTATTACGGCGTGGCCTAGAGCAGAGACAGTCGACGTGCACGGAGGAGCGCCTACAGCAGCCCCTTGTCTAGAACCCCATGGTTAGCACTCAGAGAGGCCACTTGATTGGGAGTAGGCCTCATGTTTCTTGGGGTCCCATGGCAGGAGGTCCAGCGCGCTCTCTAGGTGACTGGCTAGAGTTCACAGGTTTGTCAGAGGAGGTGCAGGCTATCCAGCTACAGGGCATGAGAGGGGTTCAGAGCATGTGTCAGGACATCTCAGAGTCAGTTCCAGTTGAGTGGCTCACGCCTCTCGAGCCAGTAGCACCCCGGTGGATGGGAGCCTTCACACGATTGGAGGTTCTCATTTCAGTCAGGGCTTGCTCAGAGACTGTCCTAGCCCTGTTCTTCGAGCTTCAGGGTGGGGGACGATTACAGCGAGTTGCAGTAGAGGCCCCGCAGGTAGCAGAGTGCTGTTTCCAGAGGATCCGAGTTGTGGGCATCTGTGGGAGGACTTGCGTCATAGACCCTGACCCAGCAGCTCTTGAGACAGGACACTGGAGGCTATGGGCTTGGGAGTGCTGTCCACTGGCACGAGTACAAGGGGATCCTGGTGAGTGGCTTTGGAGGGACCCCTTCTCTTCTGCAGACCGCCCAGAAGTCCCTTTCTTTCAGTACACTGTTCGGCTTGGACGTCATATACTTGCAGCACAGAGAGAGGCCCGCCACGCTGCAGCACGTCATTGGCCGGAGGAGGGCCTCACAGTTGAGTTCTTGGTAGCTTTTTGGCAGAGGCTATGGGACTCCACACAGCCGAGGCGCGTCACTTTGTTCTTGTGGTTGGTTGCACACAGAGCCACAGTAGTAGGGAGCTGGCTTGTGCATAGTGGTTTCTCGGCCGCATATACAGCCTGTGACCAGTTGGTGGAGAGTCAGCGACACTGTCTTTGGGACTGCCCCTCGGCCCAGCAGGTGTGGCTACGAGTTCTTCGGCTGATGCCTGCCCTCTCCACGGCTCGACAGTACACTTGGGGGGCAGCGGCTTGGTCCACCCTCCCGGGCCCGACACTTCAGTTTGAGCTATCTTCCACCAGCAGGATGATAGTGATATAGGGGGGGCGACCTACACTCCAGCCTGCTACAGACCTTACTCCACAGGAGTGGTGCAGTGAGAGAGAGGGCTGTTAGGAGCTCATCAGCGGCCTAGCTTTCTGGTTCATCTGGCGGGCCGGTTGTTTTCGCATCTTTGAGGCTCGCCCTGTGCCACCAGCAGAGACTGTTCGTGACTTTTGGCTAGAGCTGATCCATACTCTCAGAGGACAGCTTGAGGGACTACAGGGCAGCTCCGACCGCATGCGGGAGCGCCGCGAGGCTTTCCTTCAACTCTGGCGCCCTGGGCCATTCTACACCATGGTCCAGGGGGTGCTCAGATGGCACTACTGTCCACCTGTGTGGCTATTCCCTCCTCCCATCTCTTGATTTAGCCCCATTGTATATATGCTGTGTTTTCATTGGGAGAGTCTCCCCATCATGCTTGGTGTAGCCCTCTCTTGCAGAGGTGGATGTAGCCCTATGGGCAGTTTTCATTAACTAATAGAAGGATCTTTTTTGCGGAAAAAAAAAGGTAGTCTTTAGGCAATAACAAGAGCACGTATGGCAAGCCGTAGGTCAAACGGATAGAAGAAACGCCAAATACACAAGCCGTAGGTCAAATCCGGTTGCGTTTTTCTACTAAAAAACGCAAACGGACTTTGGAAATGGCTTCTATCCATACCGAAACCATCCGTAGTTCATTAAGTAGTCTTAAAGAAATGTCAAGAGCGTGTATGACAAGCCGTAGGTCAATGGGTTTCAATTGACGTCAACTACACAAGCCGTACGTCAAATCCGGTTGCGTTTTTCCACGAAAAAAATGCAAACAGACTTCAGAAATGGATTCTCTGCCTACTGAAACCATCCGTAGACGATTAGGTAGTCTTTAGGCAATGTCAAGAGCGCGTATGGCAAGCCCTAGGTCAAACGGATAGAAGAAACGCCAAATACACAAATCCGGTTGCGTTTTTCTACGAAAAAACGCAAACGGGCTTTCGAAATAGGTTCTATGCCTTCTGCAACCATCCGTAGACGATTAGGTAGTCTATAGGCAATGTGAAGAGTGCGTATGGCAAGCTGTAGGTGAAATGGATAGAAGAAACGCCAAATACACAAGCCGTAGGTCAAATCCGGTTGCGTTTTTCTAGGGAAAAACGCAAACGGACTTCGGAAATGGCTTCTATGCCTATTGAAACAATCCGTAGACGATTAGATAGTCTTTAGGCAATGTCAAGAGCGCGTATGGAAAACCGTAGGTGAAACGGATAGAAGAAACGCCAAATACACAAGCCGTACGTCAAACTTTGGAAATGGCTTCTATGCCTTCTGAAACCATCCGTAGACGATTAGGTAGTCTTTAGGCAATGTCAAGAGCGCGTATGGCAAGCCGTAGGTCAAACGGATAGAAGAAACGCCAAATACACAAGCCGTAGGTCAAATCCGATTGCGTTTTTCTACGGAAAAACGCAAACGGACTTCGGAAATGGCTTCTATGCCTTCTGAAACCATCCGTAGACGATTAGGTAGTCTTTAGGCAATGTCAAGAGCGCGTATGGCAAGCCCTAGATCAAACGGATAGAAGAAACGCCAAATACACAAGCCGTAAGTCAAATCCGATTGCGTTTTTCTACGGAAAAACGCAAACGGACTTCGCAAATGGCTTCTATGCCTTCTGAAACCATCCGTAGATGATTAGGTAGTCTTTAGGAAATTTAAAGAGCGCGTATGGCAAGCCGTAGGTCAAACGGATAGAAGAAACGCCAAATACACAAACCGTAAGTCAAATCCTGTTGCGTTTTCCTACGCAAAAACGCAAACGACTTCGGAAATGGCTTCTATGCCTTCTAAAACCATCCGTAGACGATTAGGTAGTCTTTAGGCAATGTCAATAGCGCGTATGGCAAGCCGTACGTAAAACGGATAGAAGAAACGCCAAATACACAAGCCGTAGGTCAAATCCGGTTGTCTTTTTCTACGGAAAAACGCAACGGACTTCGGAATTGGCTTCTATCCATACTGAAACCATCCTTAGTTCATTAAGTAGTCCTAAAGCAATTTCGAGAGCGTGTATGGCAATCCGTAGGTCAATGGGTTTGAATTAACGTCAACTACACAAGCCGTAGGTCAAATCCAGTTACGTTTTTCTACGAAAAAACGTAAATGGACTTCGGAAATGGCTTCTATGCCTTTTGAAACCATCCGTAGACGATTAGGTAGTCTTTAGGCAATGTCAATAGCGCGTATGGCAAGCCGTAGGTCAAACGGATAGAAGAAACGCCAAATACACAAGCTCTAGGTCAAATCCAGTTGCGTTTTTCTACGAAAAAACGCAAACGGACTTCAGAAAAGGCTTCGATACCTTCTGAAACCATCCGTAGACGATTAGGTAGTCTTGAGGCAATGTCAAGAGCGCGTATGGCAAGCCGTAGGTAAAACTGATAGAAGAAACGCCAAATACACAAGCCGTAGGTCAAATCCTGTTGCGTTTTTCTACGGAAAAACGCAAGCGGACTACGAAAATGGCTTCTATGCCTTCTGAAACCATCCGTAGACGATTAGGTAGTCTTTAGGCAATGTCAAGAGCGCGTATGGAAATCCGTAGGTCAAACGGATAGAAGAAACGCCAAATACACAAGCCGTAGGTCAAATCCGGTTGCGTTTTCCTACGGAAAAACGCAAACGGACTTCGAAAATGGCTTCTATCCATACCCAAAACCATCCGTAGTTCATTAAGTGGTCTTAAAGAAATGTCAAGAGCGTGTATGGAAAGCCGTAGGTCAATGGGTTTGAATTAACGTCAACTACACAAGCCGTACGTCAAATCCGGTTGCGTTTTTCTACGAAAAAACGCAAACAGACTTCGAAAATGGCTTCTTTGACTACTGAAACCATCCGTAGACGATTAGGTAGTCTTTAGCCAATGCCAAAAGCGCGTATGGCAAGCCGTAGCTCAAACGGATAGAAGAAACGCCAAATACACAAGCCGTAGGTCAAATCTGGTTGCGTTTTTCTACGAAAAAACGCAAACGGACTTCGGAAATGGCTTCTATGCCTTCTAAAACCATCCGTAGACGATTAGGTAGTCTTTAGGCAATGTCAAGAGCGCTTATGGCAAGCCGTAGGTCAAACAGATAGAAAACGCCAAATACACAAGCCGTAGGTCAAATCCGATTGCGTTTCTCTACGCAAAGGGACTTCAGAAATAGCTTCTATGCCTTCTGAAATCATCCGTAGAGGATTAGGTAGTCTTTAGGCAATGTGAAGAGCGTGTATGGAAAGCCGTAGGTCAAACAGATAGAAGAAATGGCAGATACACAAGCCGTAGGACAAATCTGGTTGCGTTTTTCTACGGAAAAACAAAAACGGACATCGCAAATGGCTTCTATGCCTTCTGAAACCATCCGTAGACGATTAGGTAGTCGTAAGGCAATGACAAGAGCGCGTATTGCAAGCCGTAGGTCAAACGGATAGAAGAAATGCCAAATACACAAGCCGTAGGTCAAAACCAATTGCGTTTCTCTACGCAAACGGACTTCGGAAATGGCTTCTATGCCTTCTAAAACCATCCATAGACGATAAGGTAGTCTTTAGGAAATTTTGAGAGCGCGTATAGCAAGCCGTAGGTCAAACGGATAGAAGAAACGCAAAATACACAACCCATCGGTCAAATCCGGTTGCGTTTTTCTATGAAAAAACGCAAACGGTTTTCAAAAATGGCTTCTATGGCTTCTGAAACGATCCGTAGACGATTAGGTAGTCTTTAGGCAATGTCAAGAGCACGTATGGACAGCCGTAGGTCAAACGGATAGAAGAAACGCCAAATACAGAAGCCGTAGGTCAAATCTGGTTGCGTTTTTCTACGGAAAAACGCAAACGGACTTCGGAAATGGCTTTTATCCATATCGAAACCATACATAGTTCATTAATTAGTCCTAAAGCAATGTTAAGAGCGTGTATGGCAAGCCGTAGGTCAATGGGTTTGAATTAACGTCAACTACACAAGCCGTAGGTCAAATCCAGTTACGTTTTTCTACGAAAAAACGGAAACCGACTTCGAAAATGGTTTCTATCCCTTCTGAAACTATGCGTAGACGATTAGGTAGTCTTTAGGCAATTTCAAGAGCACGTATGCCAAGTCGTAGGTCAAATCAGGTTGCGTTTTTCTACGGAAAAACGCAAACGGACTTCGGAAATGGCTTCTATGGCTTCTGAAACCATCCGTAGACGATTAGGTAGTCTTTAGGCAATGTCAATAGCGCGTATGGCAAGCCGTAGGTAAAACGGATAGAAGAAACGCCAAATACACAAGCCGGAGGTCAAATCCGGTTGTGTTTTTCTACAGAAAAACGCAAACGGACTTCGGAAATGGCTTCTATCCATACCGAAACCATCCGTAGTTCATTAAGTAGTCCTAAAGCAATTTCAAGAGCGTGTATGGCAAGCCGTAGGTCAATGGGTTTGAATTAACGTCAACTACACAAGCCGTAGGTCAAATCCAGTTACGTTTTTCTACGAAAAAACGTAAATGGACTTCGGAAATGGCTTCTATGCCTTCTGAAACCATCCGTAGACGATTAGGTAGTCTTTAGGCAATGTCAATAGCGCGTATGGCAAGCCATAGGTCAAACGGATAGAAGAAACGCCAAATACACAAGCTCTAGGTCAAATCCAGTTGCGTTTTTCTACGGAAAAACGCAAACGGACTTCAGAAAAGGCTTCGATGCCTTCTGAAACCATCCGTAGACAATTAGGTAGTCTTGAGGCAATGTCAAGAGCGCGTATGGCAAGCCGTAGGTTAAACGGATGGAAGAAACTCCACATACACAAGGCGTATGTCAAATCCGGTTGCGTTTCTCTACGGAAAAACGCAAACAGACTTCGAAAATGGCTTCTATGCCTTCTAAAACCATCCGTAGACGATTCGGTAGTCTTTAGGCAATTTCAAGAGCGCGTATGGCAAGCCGTAGGTCAAACGGATAGAAGAAAAGCCAAATACACAAGCTGTAGGTCAAATCCGGTTGCGTTTTTCTACGGAAAAACGCAAACGGACTTCGGAAATGGCTTCTATGCCTTCTTAAACCATCTGTAGACGATTGGGTAGTCTTTAGGCAATTTCAAGAGCGCGTATGGTATGCCGTAGGTCAAACGGATAGAAGAAACGCCAAATACACAAGGCGTAGGTCAAATCCGGTTGCGTTTCTCTACGGAAAAACGCAAACGGACTTGGGAAATAGCTTCTATGCCTTCTGAAACCATCCGTACACGATTAGGTAGTCTTTAGGCAATTTCAAGAGCTCGTATGGCAAGCCGTAGGTCAAACGGATAGAAGAAACGCCAAATACACAAGCCGTAGGTCAAATCCGGTTACGTTCTTCTACGGAAAAACGCAAACGGACTTGCGAAATGGCTTCGATGCCTTCTAAAACCATCTGTAGACGATTAGGTAGTCTTTAGGCAATTTTAGGAGCGTGTATAGCAAGCCGTAGGTCAAACGGATAGAAGAAACGCCAAATACACAAGCCGTAGGTCAAATCCGGTTGCGTTTTTCTACGGAAAAATGCAAATGGACTTCGGAAATAGCTTCTATGCCTATTGAAACCATCCATAGAAAATTAGGTAGTCTTTAAGCAATGTCAAGAGCACGTATGGCAAGCTGTAGGTCAAACGGATAGAAGAAACGCCAAATACACAAGCCGTAGGTCAAATCCGATTGCGTTTTTCTATAGAAAAAAGCAAACGGACTTCGGAAATGGGTTCTATGCCTTTTGAAACCGTCCGTAGACGATAAGGTAGTCTTTAGGCAATGTCAAGAGCACGTATGGAAAGCCGTAGGTTAAACGGATGAAAGAAACGCCACATACACAAGGCGTAGGTCAAATCCGGTTGCGTTTTTCTACGGAAAAACGCAAACAGACTTCGAAAATGGCTTCTATGCCTTCTAAAACCATCCGTAGACGATTCGGTAGTCTTTAGGCAATTTCAAGAGCACGTATGGCAAGCCGTAGGTCAAACGGATAGAAGAAACGCCAAATACACAAGCCGTAGGTCAAATCCGGTTGCGTTTTTTTACGGAAAAACGCAAACGGACTTCGAAAATGGCTTCTATGCCTTCTTAAACCATCTGTAGACGATTGAGTAGTCTTTAGGCAATTTCAAGAGCGCGTATGGTACGCCGTAGGTCAAACGGATAGAAGAAACGCCAAATACACAAGCCGTAGGTCAAATCGGGTTGCGTTTCTCTACGGAAAAACGCAAACGGACTTGGGAAATAGCTTCTATGCCTTCTAAAACCATCTGTAGACGATTAGGTAGTCTTTAGGCAATTTCAAGAGCTCGTATAGCAAGCCATAGGTCAAACGGATAGGAGAAACGCCAATTATACAAGCCGTAGGTCAAATCCGGTTGCGTTTTTCTACGGAAAAACGCAAACGGACTTCGGAGATGGGTTCTATGCCCTCTAAAACTATCTGTAGACGATTAGGTAGTCTTTAGGAAATTTCAAGAGCTCGTATAGCAAGCCATAGGTCAAACGGATAGAAGAAACGCCAAATATACAAGCCGTAGTTCAAGTCCGGTTGCGTTTTTCTACGGAAACACGCAAACAGACTTCGGAAATAGATTCTATGCCTACTGAAATCATCCGTAGTTTATTAAGTAGTCTTAATGCAATGTCAATAGCGCGTATGACAATCCGTAGGTCAAACGGATAGAAGAAATGCCAAATACACAAGCCGTAGGTCAAATCCGGTTGCGTTTTTCTACGGAAAAAAGCAAACAGACTTCGGAAATGGGTTCTATGCCTTCTGAAACCATTCGTAGACGATTAGGTAGTCTTTAGTTGATTTCAAGAGCGCGTATGGCAAGCCGTAGGTCAAACGGATAGAAGAAACACCAAATACACAAGCCGTAGGTCAAATCCGGTTGCGTTTTTCTACGGAAAAACGCAAACGGATTTCGGAAATGGCTTCTATGCCTACTTAAACCATCTGTAGATGATTGGGTACTCTTTAGGCAATGTCAAGAGCGCGTATGGTAGGCCGTAGGTCAAACGGATAGAAGAAACGCCAAATACACAAGCCGTAGGTCAAATCCGGTTGTGTTTTTCTACGAAAAAACGCAAACGGACTTCGGAAATGGCTTGTATGTCTTCTGAAACCATCCGTAGAAGATTAGGTAGTCATTAGGCAATGTCAAGAGCGCGTATGGCAATCGTTAGGTCAAATGGATAGAAGAAACGCCGAATACACAAGCCGTAGGTCAAATCTGGTTGCGTTTTTCTACGAAAAAACGCAAACGGACTTCGGAAATGGCTTCTATCCATACCGAAACCATCCGTAGTTCATTAAGTAGTCTTAAAGAAATGTCAAGAGCGTGTATGGTAAGACGTAGGTCAATGGGTTTGAATTAAGGTCAACTACACAAGCCGTATGTCAAATCCGGTTGCGTTTTTCTACGAAAAACGTAATCGCACTTCGGAAATGGCTTCTATGCCTAGTGAAACCATCCGTAGACGATTAGGTAGTCTTAAGGTAATGTCAAGAGCGCATATGGAAAGCCGTAGGTCAAACGGATGAAAGAAACGCCAAATACACAAGCCGTAGGATAAATCCGGTTGCGTTTTTCTACGGAAAAACGCAAACGGACTTCGGAAATGGCTTCTATGCCTTCTGAAACCATCCGTAGATGATTAGGTATTCTTTAGGCAATGTCAAGAGCGCGTATGGCAAGCCATAGGTCAAACGGATAGAAGAAACGCCAAATACACAAGCCGTAGGTCAAATCCGGTTGCGTTTCTCTACAGAAAAACACAAACGGACTTGGAAAATAGATTCTATGCCTTCTAAAACCATCTGTAGACGATTAGGTAGTCTTTAGGAAATTTCAACAGCGTGTATGGCAAGCCGTAGGTAAATGGGTTTGAATTAACGTCAACTACACAAGCCGTACCTCAAATCCGGTTGCGTTTTTCTACGAAAAAACGCAAACGGACTTCGAAAATGGCTTCTTTGACTACTGAAACCATCCGTAGACGATTAGGTAGTCTTTAGGCAATGTCAAAAGCGCGTATGGCAAGCCGTAGCTCAAACGGATAGAAGAAACGCCAAATACACAAGCCGTAGGTCAAATCTGGTTGCGTTTTTCTACGAAAAAACGCAAACGGACTTCGGAAATGGCTTCTATGCCTTCTAAAACCATCCGTAGACGATTAGGTAGTCTTTAGGCAATGTCAAGAGCGCTTATGGCAAGCCGTAGGTCAAACAGATAGAAAACGCCAAATACACAAGCCGTAGGTCAAATCCGGTTGCGTTTTTCTACGGAAAAACGCAAACGGACTTCGGAAATGGCTTCTTTGCCTTGTTAAACCATCCTTAGACGGTTGGGTAGTCTTCAGGCAATATCAAGAGCGCGAATGGCAAGCCGTAGGTCAAACGGATAGAAGAAACGCCAAATACACAAGCCGTAGGTCAAATCTGGTTGCGTTTTTCAACGAAAAAACGCAAACGCAAACGGACTTCGGAAATGGCTTCTATGCTTTTTGAAACCATCCGTAGACAATTAGGTTGTCTTTAAGCAATGTCAAGAGAACGTATGGCAAGCCGTAGGTCAAACGGATACAAGAAACTCCAAATACACAAGCCGTAGGTCAAATCCGGTTGCGTTTTTCTACGGAAAAACGCAAACGGACTTCGGAAATGGCTTCTATCCATACCGAAACCATCCGTAGTTCATTAAGTAGTCTTAAAGAAATTTCAAGAGTGTGTATGTCAAGCCGTAGGTAAATGGGTTTGAATTAACGTCAACTACACAAGCCGTAGGTCAAATCCGGTTGCGTTTTTCTATGAAAAAACGCAAACGGACTTCGGAAATGGCTTCTATGCCTATTGAAACCATCCGTAGATGATTAGGTAGTCTTTGGGTAATGTCAAGAGCGCGTATGGCAAGCCATAGAGAAGAAACGCAAAATACACAAGCCGTAGGTCAAATCCGGTTGCGTTTTTCTACGGAAAAATGCAAACGGACTTCGGAAATGGATTCTATCCATACCGAAACCATCCGTAGTTCATTAAGTAGTCTTAAAGAAATGTCAAGAGCCTGTATGGCAAGCCGTAGGTCAATGGGTTCGAATTAACGTCAACTACACAAGCCGTAGGTAGCCGTAGGATGTTGAAGAAACTATGGAACTAAAAGAGGCAAAGGGGTTTTGCCTGCTACATGCATTGCTATGTACACCTTGGAGTGCACGTATGTGTCTACCCATATAGGATTTGACAAATAAAGACGAGATTTTGACCCGGTGGTCTTGATCTCCGTACACCTCTGGACCGAGGTGTACGAAGATTGGGCAAGACTAGAGAATGCGAGGTAGTTTACATTGTGAGTATATATATTAAAACAACATTCATAATCATTGTAGATGGCAACGTCATCAACTAACATGGAGGAAAAGATTGCATGCTCGTGCACGCTCTGCAAGTATCAAATCCTGCGCAGCGTAGGATATGTAATGAGCATGTGCACAAGTACGGAGAGTTTGCTAAAGAAACCGTACAGAATCTACGATACGACTCTTACGGAACGGGCATTGATTTTTGCGACATAGCACCTACATCTGAGAGAGAGAGAAAAAGGATTATGCGTGAAGGTCCGACCAATATAGAGCCAAGGATGGAAGCAGAAAAGACGACGGCATGGAGGAGATGCTGGATGCCTTCTTCCAGACAAGCGAGGAGAACGCTAACGAAGCAGCACCAGAAGCCGTGCACCTATCTCCTGAAGACATGTTGAGGAAGTTGGCACGTCAACCAATTTATGAAGGCACCAAAATATCGACACTTCGTACTTGTCTGGCGTTTTTGAATCTTCAGTCAGTGTACCGGTGGTCAGATGCAAGCGTCACTACTTTGTTTAGGTACGTAATTTATAATAAAAGGCATTTTCTGATTGCAACTGTGACGTGCTTGGAGAGCTTTCTAATTTAATGTGGCTTACATAGGTTTTTGCGGGAGCAACTTCTCCCGGCTGGCAATGAAATGCCCCCCTCCAGGCCAGACGTAAAGCAACTATTGACCTCAGTTGGCTTGGACTACAACAAGATTCATGCATGTCCAAATGATTGCATTCTTTTTCGCAATGAATTCGCAGATTGTTTGTCGTGTCCTAAGTACGGAGCAATGCGCTACAAACAAGATGCAGTTGGCGAGACAGTGCCAGCTAAAGTGTTGCGGCATTTCCCTATTATTCCTAGGATAAAAAGCATGTTTCATTGTGGTTCCATTGCAAAGTTGATGCGGTGGCATTCTACGAATAGATCCACTGACGCAACATTTAGGGTGCCTGCTGATTCAGAGGCCTAGAGACACATTGAAGATACCTGGACACATTTTAAGAGTGAACCACGCAATTTGTGTTTGGGCATGGCAATGGATGGAGTCAATCCATTTGGCTTGAGAAGCTCGTCATGGAGCACTTGGCCTGTGTGTCTTATCAATTACAACCTCCCGCCGTGGCTTGCCATCAAGAAGGGTCATTTGATATTAAGCTTGATTGTACCTGGTAAGTTCAAGGCAAAAAACATGGATGTTTATCTAGCTCCACTAGTTGATGAGCTCCAGGAGTTATGGCATGGGATCGACATAGCAGATGCGGTTGAACCACTAGGACAACAACATGCAAGGATCCATGGACTTCTTATGTGGACTATGCATGATTGGCCAGGATACGGAGAAGCTTCTGGTAATGGTTCTTGATTTACAAAATTCTCGCTATTCGCAAGCACTTTGCCTTGGCCTGATTCATGCTTTAATATATGCAGGGCTAACAACTTCGGGATACAATGCATGTCCAATTTGCGGGCAGTCCTTGGATGTGCGCTATTCTGCCTCTCTTCGAAAGACAATTTATCAAGGCCACCACCGTAATCCTTCAGATGTACATCACTTGCACGAAGGTCAGCTTGGTCGCATCGAATGTCGTCCTATGCATATACAAGAGTGGCGTCGCCGATGGGAGCAACATGAGGGGCAACCTGTTCCAGGAATGAAACGTTTGTCCATTCTCCATACGTTGCCGTACTGGGGTGATCTACTAATTAACCATTTGCTGGATCCAATGCATATATTCAAGAATATGGGAGAGCTCCTCTGGAAGACAATCATGGGAATGAAAGACAATCGAGCTTCACGAGATGATTTGCAGTCAGTTGGAAAGATGCCAGAGCTATGGCCTTTCACCAATGCAGCTGGCCAAATAAAACTTCCAAGAGCGCCATGGGTATTGCTTAAAAACGAAGAGCGACAAGTTAAAAGGGTGATTTCAGAGTTCAGGACGCCAACAGGATATATGCGATGTCTCAAGACAGCATTCACCCGTGACGATCAACTGTCAGCACTAAAATCGCACGACTGGCATAAGTTCTTGCAATTCATTCTTCCAATTGCGATCAAGGGGTGTTTAATGGAGGAAGTGCGGACCTGCATATACAAGATTTCAGAGCTGGTGCGGTGGATCTCTTCCAAGGAGATACGGGAGGAATCTATTGCAGTCGCAAGGACTAACTCCATTGAGGCAGTTTGCATGATTGAGAAGTATCTACCCACGAGCTGCCTAACTATCCAAATGCACTTGCTCGTCCATGTAGTAGATGAGGTTGCAGTGGCAGGTACAGTCCACACCGTTGGATGTTCTTTCTAGAGCGGTTCATGAAAACACTTAAGGGTTTTGTTCGCCAAAAAGCGCGTCCAGAGGGGAGCATGGCAAAAGGATGGCTGGTGCAAGAGTCTCTTGTATTGACGACCGAATTTCTATCCGTTTTTGACCCAGAAATGCTTGGACTGTGGAGCGATGAGGAGGATGCAAGACTGGTGGGAGAGGAGCCGCAAGAGAAAGGGGTGCCGAAGAAAATGAACGACGCCATGCGAGAAAAGATCATGAAGTTCTGTATACTAAATTCAGCGCCAATGCAAAAATGGCTTGAAAGGTACGAAGAAGAGAAAGAGAGACGCAATAGGGAGCGACAGGATTTCAGGCGAAGCCGAACGACTAGAGGTTTACCCTTGCCAGACTATCTCGCTCCTCTACCTGAATTCCCTACAATGGCATGGTTGGACAAGACAATGAGAGCAGCTCGACAGATCGGAGAACCCATATCTCTAGAAGAGGAAGAGCTAGCTATTGGATGTGACTGGAAGTATCATACATACATGGGACTGTGGTCGCATGGAAAGCATTTCAGAACACAACAAATTGACAGCAGAAGAAACACATTTGAAAGTGGGGTAATGGTTAGTTTCATGCAAATTGTTAAGTATGGAGCCTGATTTACCCTTGTAATTTTCTGTGGTAAAAGCGCACATTTGTAAGGCCCCCATTATGAGGAGAAGCCATCGTGCGTGAAGGAAAATCACTCACCGGAAACCAAAATTTTCACAGACAAGAATCAGGGGCAACCTTAAAGGCCCCCAAGACTTTTTTTTCGCCGGAATATTATGGCCGGACGACGGCCGGAAAGTGGTCGGAAAACAACTCGTCGGTTGGCCGGTGGCCGGTAGTCAATGGCTGATGGCCGCTGGTCGGAAGTCAATGGCCGGTGGCCGGTGGTCGGAAGTCAATGGCCGGTGGCCGGTGGCCAAATTCAAAAGCGGACTTGTCTTCTCAAGGGCGGCCACACATGGGCGGATTGGAGGGTCCGATTTGGACTTATTCGCACAAGGGCGGCTACACATGGCTGTCTCTCATAAGAGAGGGCAACCCTTTTGGCCTATAAAAGGAGGCCATTTCTACACACATTTCATAGTGTGAAGTTGATGCAACAAGGTGAGTGTGAGGTGGTGAGAGTGAAGCAAGGCGGGAGCTCCATTAAGGGTATAATCCCTTTGTAAACTACTTCTTGTTTTGAAGTACCAAAGCCATTGAGTGGCTACTTTCCCGTGGACATAGCCCACATTGGGTGAACCACGTATATCGTGTGTACTCTCTCTCTCTCTCTCTCTACTCTATAATCTCGTGTATATAAATGTGTCTCTCTCCATTAAGTAATCTACTCAATTATCTATTTAGCTACGTCTTATTTCCTAACAACTGGTATCAGAGCAAGGTTTGCTCGTAGCTAAATTATCTCAAGGAAAGGATTCCTTGAATTGAGTGGGAGTTATGGCGGAGGAAGGGAAGCTCAAGATTGAGAAGTTCAACGGAAAAAACTACCAACATTGGAAGATGCAGATTGAAGACTATCTCTACCAGAAGGACCTCTTTTTGCCACTAGGCGGTCTTGCGAAGAAGCCCGCAACAATGGCAGATGAAGCATGGATTTTCCTTGATCGAAAGGCACTGGGAACAATCCGGTTAAGCTTGGCGTCAACGGTGGCCTTCAATGTTTCGGAGATGAAGACCACGGAGGACTTGATGAAGTCACTTGACGACTTCTACGAGAAACCATCGGCATCCAATAAGGTATTTCTCATGAAGCGCTTGTTCAATCTAAAGATGGCAGAGAATGGTTTAGTTGCAGAACACCTAAATGACTTTAACACAAACATAAGTCAACTTCGATCAGTGAAAATCAATTTCGATGACGAAGTGCGAGCTCTCCTTATACTATCATCTCTACCGGATAGTTGGGACAGCCTTGTGATGGCTGTAAGTAATTCTATCTCTGGCACAAATACTCTTAAGTTTGATGATGTTGTGGGTGTTCTCCTAAGCGAGGAAATGCAAAGGAGAAGCACAAGAGAATCATCAAGTGCTGCACTATCAGTGGAAACAAGAGGAAGGCTTAAGGAGAGGTTCAAAAACCAAAAGGGTCGTGATCGCTCAAGGCGGAGCAAGTCACGCACAAAGTCAGTTCTTGAATGTTGGAACTGCGACAAGAAGGGCCACGTCAAGAAGGATTGCTGGTCCAAGAAGAAGAAGGAGACAGAGTCTCAAGACAACAAGCCAACATCGGAGGCCAATGTGGCAGGTAAAGTAGAGCAAGATGCTCTAATTCTCTCATTAGACAATGTGTCTAATTCATGGATAGTAGATTCCGGGGCTTCATTCCTTGCGACACCACACAAGCAACATTTCCAAGACTACACCAAAGGTAATTTTGGGTATGTATACTTGGGAGATGATGAAGCTTGTGAGATTGTCGGCAAAGGTACAGTTTCTGTCAAAACTGCTAACGGAAATGAATGGAAGCTTAAAGATGTTAGGCATGTTCCTTCTCTTCGCAAAAATTTGATCTCTACAGGACAATTGGACGATGAAGGTCACAACATTGCATTCGGAAACAAACGGTGGAAGATCTCAAAGGGATCTTTGGTGGTTGCCAAGGGTGAAAAATTCGGTACACTTTACTTGTGTACTGTTAGCACGCAACCTTCAGCTTGTGCAGCAACTACAGAAGTTGACAGTGCGGTGTGGCACTACCGACTTGGGCATATGAGTGCCAAAGGAATGCAAATCCTTCAAACAAAGAAGCTTCTACCAGGTTTGAAAGAAGTGGACTTAGAGTTCTGTGAAGATTGTGTTTATGGTAAACAAAAGAGGGTAAAATTTCAAAAATCAGAAAATGAAATAAAAAATAAAGAACTTGAGTTGGTTCATTCTGATGTTTGGGGTCTTGCAAGTACACCATCACTTGGTGGCTCATTGTACTATGTAACATTCATAGACGATGCGACTAGAAAAACATGGGTTTATGTCATGAAGAATAAATCCGATGTATTTTCCATATTTCAAAGGTGGAAAGCCTTTGTGGAGAATGAAATAGGTACCAAGGTTAAATGCCTTAGATCCAACAATGGAGGCGAATATTGCAGCCAAGCTTTTGAAAGCTTTTGTGCTAGCAATGGCATTCGGAGGCAAAGGACAACCCCAAGGACACCTCAACAAAATGGGATTTCGGAAAGGATGAATAGGACAATCATGGAACGAGCACGAAGCATGCGGCTACATGCAGGCCTACCGCTTGAGCTTTGGGCGGAAGCTGTAAGTACGTCTGTGTACTTAATCAATAGGTCACCCTCAACGGCATTGGATGGGGGAGTTCCAGAAGAGGCATGGACAGGTAAACCGATGAATTATGCATTTCTCAAAGTGTTTGGGTGTGAGGCTTTCATGCACATAGATAGAAGCCTAAGATCAAAGTTAGATGCAAAGTCCAAAAAGTGTTTCGTCATTGGCTATGGAGAAGGAGACTTTGGGTATCGCCTATGGAATCCTGAAGATGGTAAAATCTTAAGGAGTAGGGATGTAATTTTTAACGAACAAAATATGTACAAAGATTACTTGGAAAGAAAACAAACAAAAGAAACAGGTGATGAGTACATGGAGCTTGAGGACGGTGAAGACTCAAGGACTGCAAACGGTGACAATGTGCAACAACCTCAACCAAATGAGGAGCCTCAACCTATTCCCCGAAGATCTACAAGAGCAAGTAGACCTCCAAAAAGTTTTGTTCCTTTCTTCAACCATCTTTTGATCTCAGATTCTGGAGAGCCGGAATCATATGAAGAAGCTATGCAACATGAATCCAAAGAAGAATGGACGAAGAGCATGCAAGTGGAGATGGACTCACTACATCGCAACCAAACATGGGAGTTGGTTGAGTTGCCTAAAGGTAAGCGGGAACTTCAAAACAAATGGGTGTACAAGCTAAAGGAAGAAGAAGGTGGGAAGAAAAGGTACAAGTCTAGGCTTGTGGTAAAAGGTTTTTCTCAAAAGAAAGGTATTGACTTCAATGAAATATTTTCTCCTGTTGTAAAAATGAACTCAATTAGGCTTGTCTTAAGCCTTGTGGCTGCTCGAGATTTAGATCATGAGCTCGAGCATTCCCTCACGGTGACTTAGAGGAGATTTAGATCATGAGCTCGAGCATTCCCTCACAGTGACTTAGAGGAGGAAATCTACATGCTTCAACCAAAGGGGTATGAAGTAAAAGGTAAGGAGAAAATGGTTTGCAGATTAAAGAAGAGCTTGTATGGTTTAAAGCAAGCATCAAGACAATGGTACTTGAAGTTTGATCGATGGATGTTGGATCATGGATTCACAAGATGCAACTCGGATCACTGCGTCTACACGGAGAATTTGGGAGATGGGAAATTCATCATCCTAATGTTGTATGTTGATGACATATTGATTGCAAGTGCTAACATGCAGGGCATCAAAGACCTAAAAGAGGAGCTGTCCAAATCTTTTTCAATGAAAGATTTAGGTGCTGCAAAGAGGATACTTGGTATGAAAATATCAAGGGACAGGACGAAGAAGACAATAAAGCTATCTCAAGAATATTACATCAAGAAGGTACTAGAAAGGTTTGCAATGCAAAATGCAAAACCAGTTTCTACACCTTTGGCTGGTCATTTTTAACTAACGAAGGATATGTGTCCAAAGACACAAGAGGAGATAGCCTATATGTCTAAAGTTCCATATGCTGCAGCGGTAGGTTCTCTAATGTATGCTATGGTCTGGACAAGGCCAGACATTGCACATGCAATGGGAGTTGTGAGTAGGTTCATGGACAACCCAGGTAAAGAGCATTGGCAAGCTGTGAAGTGGATACTTAGGTATCTAAAAGGGACAACAACAAATGCTTTATATTTTGGAGGAACTGATATTTTTTTAGAAGGGTATGCTGATGCAGATATGGCAGGTGACAAAGATACTCGAAGGAGCACTACTGGCTATGTGTTCACGGTTGGAGGCACAACAGTAAGCTGGGCTTCAAAGCTGCAGAAAGTGGTTTCACTTTCTACCACGGAAGCAGAGTATGTAGCAATGACGGAGGCAAGCAAAGAAATTATGTGGCTTCACAGATTCTTAGAAGAGCTTGGATTCAAACAAGACAATTGTGTCTTGTACAGTGATAGCCAAACCGCTATCCATCTTGCGAAGAACTCAAAACTGTATGCCAAGTAATGATGCAACAACCCCAAATCTATCATCTTGAAAGTAGCATTCAAATCAGCCTTAAATTCAGCAATATGTCTCTCATTTGGTCCAGTGATTAGCAAATCATCTACCTAAAGAACCACAATAAGAAGTACATCACCCTCATGCTTTTCATACAATGTGCTTTCTACTGGACTGTTATGAAAGCCTCGTTTGACCAAATGAGTGTCAGCTTTCTCATACCAAGCACGAGGAGATTGCTTCAACCCATACAAAGCATTCTTACATCTACACACTTTGTCCTCATGTCCTTTCTTGACAAAACCGCGAGGTTGCGTTACATAAACTTCCTTAAATATGTCACCATTCAAGAAAGCAGTAACAATGTCTGATTGATGTACATCCCAACCAAAATAAGCTACCAATGCACATAGAAAATGCACAGTAGTCATACGACAAGTGGGAGCAAAAGTATCTTCATAATTTATGCCTTTTTGCAGTGCATAACCCTTTGCGACAAGTCGAGCCTTATGGCGATCGATCTCACCATCCGGCTTGCATTTCAACTTGTAAACCCACTTCACCAATGGCCTTTTTGCCAGGAGGCAAATCACATAAAGTCCATGTGTCGTTTTCTATAAGTGCATCATATTCTGATTGCATGGCAGCCATCCAATTCTCTAAATTGTGTGCTTCATCAAAAGATAGAGGTTCCTAAACATCATGTAAGCTAGACATAGCCAAAGCATAACAATCTGATGCATAAGATGCATGGCAAGAGCCTGAACGAGTACGACTAGACAAAAAGTGCATCTAATTTATTGTCATGCAATGTATGCACCAGCCATTTTGGCATACCTCCAGCCTGCTCATTTTCAGCCCTTTCCTATCAAGTACATCATGTACATCTGCATCAGTAATAGGCTAATCTATAGCATTTTCAAAAACCCCCACAGGCTGTACATTTGGCTCATTGGAATTTACATTCGAACTTCCACCACTAAAAAAAGGCAACAAAGTGTCATAAATGTCGTGTAAGCTTACATTACTGTCTCTAGTACATGACAACAAGGGCTGAGCAAAATCTTCCACAAACACTACATCCCGTGAAACCAAAATACGCTTTGTTTGTGGATGATACAACCTATAACCTTTGCTTTCAGCACTATAACCAACAAAATAACATTTGACAACCTTATCATCCAATTTTTTGTGCTATGTTTGTGGCATCAAAGCATATGCCAAACAGCCAAAGACATGCATGTGCTTAATAGAAGGATTTCTATCATACCATGATTCATATGGAGTAATAGACTGCAAAGCTTTCATAAGACACCTATTAAGTTTATAAGTGGCACACATGATGGCCTCAAGCCAAAAAGAATGCAGCAAAGCTTGATTTTTGACCATACATCGTGCCATTTCCAAAAGGGTCATGTTTTTCCTCTCAGCAACACCATTTTGCTGAGGTGTATAAGGCAATGTACATTGGTGTTTTATCCCACAACTAGCCAGAAATGCATTGAATTCATGAGAGATATACTCCCCCCCCCTCGATCGGAACAGAGGGTGTCCATAGTACATTTTGATACATTTTCAGTCATAGCCAGAAATTGTTTGAAGCACATAAAAACTTTGGACTTTACTTTAAGCAGAAATACCCATGCAAGCCTTGAGTAACCATCAATGAAAGTCACAAAGTAAGGGTAATTGCCCAAGGACAGAGTTTGCATGGGCCCACAAACATCACTATGCACAAGCTACAATCTGCATGTGGCCCTAATTGAACCATCCTTTGGAAACTTCAAATGCTGCATCTTACCCAAAATGCAGCCTACACAAACATGTTTAATAGGTACTTCAAGAGGCGGCAAAGAAGCAACCATATTTGATTTCTGCAAATGCAGTAAACTGGCAAAATTGAGATGCCCAAAACGTGCATGCCAAAATTTTGCATCTGAAATATCCCTTGAATCTACAACTGCATTTGCAAAATTTTGTCCACACTTGTCATACAAAGTGAGCTTATACAACCCATGACACAAAAGGCTACATGCAACAATTTCATCACTAAAACTGAGTCCAAGTCTAGCAAGTGCAGATACAGACAAAATATTTTTCTTGATCCCAAGTACATAAAGTGCATCAACGAGTGTGAAAGAACTGCCATTTGTAGTAGTAAGCACAATCTTTCCAAGCTCCTGAACCAAATAAGAGGCATTGTTGGCACAAGTGATTGAATTCCCATGAGGGACAGACTCAAGAGAGGTGAACAATTCATGATGTGATGTAATGTGCTTTGTAGCACCACTATCAAAATACCACACATGTGACTCTGCAGCAACTGACATGCATGCATCATGGACAATAGGATTGTAAGTGCACTCTGCACTAAAAGCCCATTCTGCATCAACATCAGCATCACAGTCTCCTTTCATAGAAGACTCAACAATGGCTGCATTTGTAGTGGAACGAGCATTTGTAGTGGAACCACCCTCTTTCTTCTTAGCCTCTTTGGCCTTCAACTTAGGACACTGCTTGATCAAGTGATCATTAGCTTTATAATAATGGCAATGCATCTTAGTTTTGCCCTTATCACTAGAATTTCTAGACGAATTGGTGCCAGTAGAAGCATTAGGAACATAAGTTTTTCCACTCGCAACAAAACCATAAGAAGTGGCTGCATTGCTGTTTACCACCCTTTCTTTGAGAAGCAATACAAACCTGTTCAGCTGCACGCTACCTAGTCCTTGTTTTTTTGGAAAGTGACTCTTGCAACAAAAATGTGCATAATGCATCAAACTTGACAACTTCAGGATTTCCTTGGGTCATAAGTCTCCAAGTACTAGCAAAAGTCTGGTAAGAATCTGGTAAGGCATTAAGAATAATCTGCACAAGGGAACTGTCTGAAATGACTTCACCTGCAAAATAAGTTGCTCATTGATATCCTTGACACCAGCAAGGAAAGTGTCAATATCATCTTCCTCATGCATAATCTTTGATTCCAGCGCTTTATGCAGCAAAGCAATTTTACCTCATTGCGGCTTGCATAAAGACCTGCTAGAATATCCCAAGCCTGTGTTGCAGATTTTGCTGAACGAATGTGAGGAGTAATGTTACGCTTCACAGACAACGCAATCAACGCGTGAGCTTACGTATCCTTTACATCCCAATGATCTTGTTCTGCCGTAGACAAAACAACTCTCATAACAGCAATCCTTGCAGCAAGACCTGCAACATCCTCAACATCGCCTACATCCTCAGAACCAGGACGTACATCAATGCCCTGCACAATATTCCAAACGCCCTTTGACACAAGAACATGTTGCATCATGTAAGCCCACATATGGTAGTTGTCCCCATCCAATCTGTCCTCAACAGCAAACATCTTGAGCACGTCTGTGTTGTTGTCAGCCATGGAAAATGCTTGCACTTGATGTGAAAACTGCTCGAAATGAGGAGAAACTGAGTGAGACCAGCACGTGCTTTATAGCACAACCTGCAGACTGTATGGGACCTGTTATGCAATAATTAGCGCTGACAAAATTTTTGCACAAAATGACAAAATTGCTTGTGCAGACATGGCTATAGTGGAAATGGAGGTCGAAATGAGCCCGAAGCAGAAATATGAGCAGATTAAGCTCTATGAGCTTTCCAAATTATGAACGACTTGCGAACTCTTGCCAAAGCTCACAGAAATTGGAGAAAGTGAGAAGGCGTGTGTTGGAGCTGCTAGCGACTAAGCCCGGGAGGATGCAACCTACTCTGATACCAATTGTTGAAATTAGGGTTGCAGAGAAATGCACACAGCTTGGAGAAGACGAAGGAAGATCAAGGCACACAAATGAGAGTGTGTTACTATAGTCTGCAATGGAAAGATAGATAGCCCTAGAGTGATGGACGTATATACAATGCACAGGGGGAAAAAACCTTCTAAAGAGGGAAAAAATGCCCCGATGGTCCTAGTGTGTTCACACACATCACTACCACATGTATATGGTAACATTGTCTACATATTTATGAATAGATTCATATAGAGAGAGCTTCAAGCTTCGCCTATTCGGTGAGTACTTTGTCTTTGGCATCGGTAGCCAAAAACTGCTTCGTAATGGAAGCTCTTAAAGCTTTCCATGTTCGTGGAGCTTCACCGTTTGCCCGTAGGCTAGACCACTATTGCCTAATGGACTTTTGAAAATGCATAGCTACATGGCATAGCTTAGAGGACTCCATGAAGCCCTCATCTCCAAACGCTGCATTGAATTGTTGGATGAAGGCCAAAAATTTGTCCGTAGCACCAAAGGTGCCAGTGCCATTGTAGATAAGGAAAGAGATGTTCTTTCCTCCCTCTTTGAACTTTTTGAGCTTGGATGACCTCTTCCATGCGGCATAGGATTTCCTATGGCCTCTTCTTTTTGGTGGTTCGAAAGTTGCACCATCACTTTTTTCATAAGAGGAAGAATTTGAGGAGGACGGAGAAGAGGGTGACCTCTTTCTCACCTTTTTCTTCCCTTGTTCCTCCTTGTATGCACCATCACTTTCTTCATAAGAGGAAGAGGATGAAGAAGATGGAGAAGAGGGTGACCTCTTTCTCACCTTTTTCTTCTCTTGTTTTTTGTCATCCCTCTTTGAATTATGGTGTAGAGAAGTGTGCGATGGTCTTCTCTGTTTAGGGGGTGTTGGAGAGCGTACTGCCCGCCGTCTTCATGGAGCCATCTCCACCGAGGTGACAGGAGACTCACTTCTTTTTCGTTCTTTCGGTGGGGGCTCTACCATTGAAACTTGAGTTCTCCTTTGGGAAGGAGATGCGTCGTCAAGTAGTAGATTTTTGAGCCCTTCGTATGGATCCTCTTCTTCTTCCCTTATTGGAGAGAGGCCTCTTTTGGAAGTATCACAAGGAGGCTTCCTAGGTACTCTTTCTTCTTGGTGGGGAGTTTGGAGAATCCCATGAGCACGTAGTTGCCATTGCACTTCACTTTGTAGGGATGGATTGCCCATGGCTTGTTGAAGCCTAGTAACAAGGTAATTAACAAGCATAGGGGCATCATTAGTAGCCTGTTCATTAGCAAAATCAAAGCTATCAACATTAATTTCACTCTCTTTACTATTGTTAGCCATGAAAATCACTCAAGCTCTTGTACCCGTGGCTCGAATATCATTAATTGCAAGGAATAGAAGAGAGGGTCTCTCACCACCAAAACATTCCTGTCAAGCTTCTAATAGCTCAATAGTGGTTAAGCCGTAGGCAAGCCCCATAGGACTCCACTATAAAGACCATGGCTCTCCACGGTGATGCCCCGTTATCTGCACAAAGCAGGCACACTGGAAGGCTAAAAAATCCCTATTCTACTTACTCAATTGCAATTAATAATACCAACCTTATAGTTAGCTTGAGGACCTCTCTTCTTGAGCAAGAAAAGAGAAACCTTGTGCTCTGATACCAATGTAACATTTAATGGTCTAGTAACTTGTGTGTATCGGAAAATAACATAGACATAGAGGGCATTTCATTAAGGATAGATTCCTAATGAGCATAGCAAGAGTGCTTGGATGGAGAGAGCAACAAAAGCATAACACTTAGTTAGACAAGCATGAAGAATACTTCAAAAAGAGAGAGAAATTAAGCTATTGACAATAGTTGAGGACCAGACTTACATGGAGCCGGTCCCCCCCTCCAAAAGACTTTGTATTATAGGTTTCCCCCATAAAGGGAGACATTTTACAATACAATACTTTGTGTTCCTTCAATAATTTTGTTGTTTGGTGCAATGAAGATAGAAGCTTCAAGCACCAAGCTTACACTTGAAAACACAACATCGATTCCCTCACGGTCTCAGACCCAAGACCTCACACACCTTCAAAGATGGTGAGAGCTAGAGGGGTATGAGAGTAGATCAAGCGGAAGAAGGAGTATTCTTACAAAAAAGAAGTATGTCTCCTCACAGAATCACTCTTAATAGCTTATCATAGGTTAGTAATTAGCATGGTAGAGGAGATGAGCATGCATTGGAGCTTGACTCTTGGTTGGATTTGCATCACAAAGCCAAGAGTTGTTGGTGTAGGCCTCCCTTCTCACAAGCTTGGAGTAGATGATGAGCTTTCCATTAAAGCTTGAGAAGGAGATAGTCTTCTTTACTTCACACATGAGCTTGTGTGAGTGTGTGTGTGATAATGCCTTGCAAAAATCAGTCCCTTCTCTCTTGGTCAACCCCTCTAGCCAATTCCTCTTGCTGGCCCCTCATTGGCTCATGTCAAGCTTAGCCAATAGAAAATTAGAAGCATAATTGCTATCCTTGTGACATGTGTCCCCCTTTCCCCTTTTGTGAGAGCTTTAGATATTTAAATAAATCAATTAATCTCTCATTGGACCTCTTGGTCTTCTGGCGGCCAATAGGAATCAGGCAAGCCATTGGGCTGGTGAATGCTCATTAGACCCTTGGGAGACTATCCAATAGTTTTCTAGAGATCTTAATTTCTATTGGTTCTTTTATCAAGTGTTTTTAAACGAATTAAACAAAATTTACTCTAGCTGAATTCTCATTGGTCCACCTCTATGGCCATCCAATAGGATTTGAATGCACCTTGGGGGCAACTGGGCTAGGAAGCTAACATGTGTCCACTATGCCCTTTGTGTAAAGGGAGCTTGGAAGAGTGTGTGTGTGTGTTTTTCTCTCATCCCCTACAAAAATGGCTCGCCCCCTCCTGGATAGGGAAGTGGGAAGACTTTTGAGTCTTCCCACAAGCATCCAATTTTCCCTAAGGTTTGACCATTGAAGATTTCATTCAATTTGGAACCTTAGCATTTTGGAAGCCTTAATGGGCTGAACTTTAGGGTCTTTGAAGCCCATTGATGCACATTGATCTTTTGCAGATGGCCCCCCTTTGGATCCCTATTTTCCCTCCTTTGGATCCTTACCGTGGTCGGTCTGCCAACCTCTAACCAATATTCTAGGTTTTTCTCCCTTGGTACTTCCCATTTTTAAATGATCAGTTTAACATGAGAAAACCATTTAGGAGAACTAGATATTAGTTATTATGACATCTCCATACCTGTAGCATCCTCAATCTCAGGTGTGAGGCAGAGCAGATGCATGCGGAGTGAGTGTAGGAGTGAAATGTGAAAGAGAGTGAGCACTCAGGTTTGGGTGGAGCTATAGTGGATAACTGTCCATTGCTCCTTATTGCTTTAAGTATAAAGAATAAGGTTAGAATTAGAGACGGGTGGCGTTTGACACCCGTTTAGTATGGCCTGTACCCTTACAATCTCCCACTTGAAGGCCATAGTGGCCCAAGTGAGCTATGTTGGTACAAACCTATACAAATGTGAAGCATCATGAGGCTTCACCATATGACCATCATTTCAATGCAATGTGCAAACGGCTCTGTGGCTAAGCTCTTTGTAAGAGCATCTGTAGGGTGTCATGTGTGCAAACTTTGGCTAACTTATTGCGTTTGCTAGCCAAAATATCTTGTATCACATGATACCTAACCTCGATGTGTTTTGACTTGGAATGGAACATGGGGTTCTTTGCTAACGCAATCACACTCTGACTGTCACAATGTAACACTGGAGTATGGTGTATACCAAGGTCTCCCACTAGACAAGATAATCATACAGCTTCCTTGCTAGCACTAGAAATCGCAACATACTCAGTCTAAGTGGTGGAAGACGAAGTGCAATTTTGGAGACATGATCTCCGAGAAACTGCCACTCCAGAAAACAAGAAAAGGTAGCCAGATGTGGATCTCCTAGTGTCCACACAACCCGCATAATCCGAATCAGTGTATCCAACTATGGATGCATCACTGTTCCCAAAACGTAAGCACTTGCTGGCTGAACCCTTGCTGTATCTCACGATATGTTTCACTGCTTTCCTCCAATGCTTTTTGCATGGATTTGCCATATACTTGTTGACCACTCCCACTGCAAATGCAATATTTGATCGCGTACTAACCATGGAAAACATGAGATTGCCAACTGCCAAAGAATATGGCAACTTTTCCATCTCTACCTTTTCAGCATCTGATTGGGGCAATTATTCTTGCTAAGTTTTACATATGTAGCCATTGGGGTACTCAATGCTTTCTCCCCTTGCATGTTAAAATGTTACAAAACCTTGTGAATGTACTCTTCACGTGATAGTTCAAGTATTCCAATCTTACGATCTCTCTTGATACACATACCAAGAAAATGATGTGCATCACCCAAATCTTTCATGCCAAACTGCTTGCTTAAGGCATCCTTGAGAAGTACAATCTTATCTTTAGACCTCTCGGATATAAGCATGTCATCCACTTACAAGATGAGAGTGATGAGGGAACCATTCAACCTCCTTTTGTATAAGCAGTGATTCTCTTGGCTCCTTACATAACCTTGGGATTGAATGTACTTATCAAACTTGATGTATCATTGCCTTGAACCTTGCTTAGACCATACAAAACTTTCTTTAGTCTACACACCAGTTATGCCCTTGTTGGCTTCTCAAGCTTGATCTCAAAACCTTTTGGCTGCTTCATGTAGACATATTCTTCAAGATCCCCGTGAAGAAATGCATTCTCCACATCCATTTGAACCAATTCCATGTCCTTAGTGGCTATAAACCAAGCACAAGATGTAGTGTAGTCATCTTGACTACTGGAGAAAAAATCTCATCGAAATCTATGCCTTTATTATGCTTGAAGCCTTTAGCAAACAATCTAGCCTTATACTTAGGCTCGAAATCTTCTACCGTGTACTTCTTCTTGTACACCCATTTGCAAGCCAATGCATGTTTACCCTCTGGTAACTCTGTCAATTCTCAAGTTTCATTGGCTAAAACTGAGTTATACTCAAATTGCATAGCTTGCTCCCACTTCACGCTATCTTCAATTTGAATAGTTCTTTGTAACAAGTGGGGTCATTGCAATTAGTGACTAACACATAGTCCAATCCTGACTCAAACCGCTCAGGGCACGAGATACACACATGGATCTCCTCACTGCATGACTATTGGATTCCTCTCTCTCTGGAGCACTGCTTGTGGTAGGAATATCACCAGTAGACTGAGTTAGTTTTCCCAAATTTGTGGAGGCTACATCCTCAAATTTGACTTTTCGATATTTGCCCTCTTTGATAGTTTATCTATGCATTTTTGACTCATTCAATATCACTTGTGAGCTACAAATAACCTTTCTAGATTTTAAGTGCTAGAGACAATATCCCATCTCTCCATTTGCACCATAACCAATGAAGATGCACTTGTGTGAATGGGGATCTAGTTTCTTGCAAAGCTCTTTGGGAATGTGAGAATGCTTCATACCCAAACACACATAATCTATCATAAGTTGGCTTCTTGCCAATCCACATCTCTTGCGGAATCTTGAAAAGCAACGGAGTACTAGGCGATCTATTGATGATGTGTACAGCTATCATAACAGCCCCAAAACTCACGAGGTAAAGTCGCCATAGATAACATGGCTATGACTCTTTCTTGAATCGTGCAATTCATATGATCAACAATGCCATTCTGAGTAGGTGTGTACGACATGGTAAGCTGTCACCAAATCCCTTGTTTTCTATAGAAATTCTTGAACTCTATGGAGACATACTCTCCACCATTGTTTGTATGAAAAGCTTTGAGCTTTCTACCAGATTGGTTCTCGACCATGGATAAGAATTTTTGGAATGTAGTAAACACTTTGTCTTTTACCTTTAAGAGGTAGACCCACACCTTTTGAGTAGAGTCATTTATGAATGTCAAAAAATATAGTGCTCCCCCCTAGAGATTTGTGTGGCATAGCCCCACATAAATCCCTATGAACCAAATCTAGAGGATTTCCCAACTCTCGATGTAATGAAGAGGAAGTTTGCCTAGTTTTCTTGCCATAGATGCAATGCTCACATAAAGTGAAATCACAATAGTGTAACACAGGTAAGTAGCCCAAATGTTGAAGAATTTTCATTCCTTTCTGGCTCATATGACCTAGCCGGCTATGCCACAACTCAGTAGAAGACTGCTTGACTACATAGATAGAACTCTCTTTGACTAAAGAGATCTATAAAGAGTACAATGATCCATATTCGTGACCTTTTATGATAACCAAATTTCCCTTATGCACCATCCAAGAACCATTTCCCAAAACAATAGTATAGCCTAGAGCATCAAGATGACCAATTGACACCAAACTCTAGTCAATTTAGGAACATGTTTGACTCCACGAAGCATAAAATCAATGCCATTCGTCATGCAAAACTTGACATCTCCCATATTGCATATATCAAGGTAATAGGAATCTCTAAGCTTGATTGAACCATGCATAGCAGTATATGTGGAGAACCATTGCCTATGGGAAGTAACATGGAAATTGGCACTTGAATCAATGATCCAATTTTGCACATAACACTCATCAAGAGCCAATAACGCATCTGGACTCAAATCGGATGCACGTTAGGAATGACTTGTTGGGTACCCCTCTTTTGGTATCCTTGTCATAGGCCATGTATGTGGACGAACACTTTTGCTTTTGATGTCAAGTTGGTGGTCACATGATAGCTTGTTATGTCAGTCTTATGCCCAGTGGTTGCTTTTGTGAAATGACACCAAAAATGTCATTTCACGATTTGGAAGCAAGGTATGCTTGATGTCTTGGTCAACAAGGGCTTGGCAGCGCCATTGAAAGAGCGTAGAGAGCATGCTTATCAGTGGGAAGAGCTGGATGCCCGTGCTATGGACACAATCAGATTATATCTTGATGAGCCCATATTCTTCAAAATTATGATAAGACTACAACACGAGAGCTTTGAACTCTTTATGTGCAGCTTGGGATGGAAAAACTGCTTTTAACAAATTTTTCTTGATGAAGAAACTTATGCGTTTGAATATGAAAGAAGGTAGCAGTGTTAATGCACACTTGAATGAGTTCAGTAGCATATTTTCTCAGCTGACACCAAAAATATTGGGTTTTGATGATGAAATGAAGGCCATTTTTTTGTTATGCTCTTTGCCTTCTTCTTGGGATACATTCAATATTGCAATTAGTAACTCTGCACCAGGCTGTAAATTGAAGTTTAGTGATGTTATTAGTGTATTGCTCATTGAAGAGATTAGACGTCAATCTCTCGATAGTTGTGGGCATGGAGATGCATATATGGCAAGTGTCCATAATCATCATAGGCAAAGAGGTGGACGTAGTTGCAGCTACGATCATTCACAAGATCGTAAGGATCGTCACAATCATAGCAAGAGTGGAGGCCGTGATTTGAGAAATGCAGAATGCTATTGTTGTGGTAATAAAGGCCATCTAAAGAAAGATTTCCATGTTTTGCAACGTGAAAAGGGCAAAGCTATTGTGAAGTTTGACGCTCCAAAGAGCAGTGTAAGGATTGAGGAGATCAATGTTGTTGAATCGTCACCTCTAGAACACGTATCACCAAAAGTGAGCCATAGTCTCAGAAAGGGCTCTCTTGGATCGAGTCTCTAAAACGGCCGAGAGAACTACCAAAATAGCCAAAAATGGCTCCACACAAAGCACAATAGGCTGTAACTGCAACTCAATGTACATGAGAAATTGCACACAAACAAGCACAAAAAAATTGATGCATGTAGTAGACAAATTCCTGCGGGGATATTTGCTGTCAAAAGAGCTCAATGGCACTGTGTGTGCTCAAAAAGTATGCATTCGTCAATGCATAACCGTCTGCAGAGAAACTGCTGCCAAAATGATTGCCAAAATCGCACAAAAGGCACTGTATCTGTGCATATTTAGAAACCTGTAAACCTGTAAAACTCCACTTGTGATGTCGATACAAAACGCTATGCCTCGATCGAAAAGCAATCTACGGATCTCCAACGCTAACACCACTTGTGATGCCAATGCCGAATCTATTCCTCCAAGAAATGTGCTCAAGAAAAACACGTATCTCGAGAGACTGCTACCACAAAGAGATCTACTCTCTGTGTCCCACCAATTGAGCAAAGATGGGAATCATGGACTCAGGAAAAATCCCTAGGTGTATGCATTAAGAAACCACAGAAACATACATCCAGACTCTGTCTGTGTCTAAGAATGGTGTTGATTCCGTGAAAGCCAATGTTAGAGATGTCAAGAAGAATCGATGTCAACAGTGATATTGATGCCAAAAATCAAAAGCGAGTAGAGTCAATCGGGTAGAGTCGATGTCGAAGCTGGATGTGCACACACAATCTGTGCATGTCGATGTCGGAGAACGGATGTCATATATCTAGAGTTGGAGAGACCAGGCCGATGTTGGAGAAGTGATAATGTTTTTGCTTTCTCTCTCTCTCTCTCTCTCTCTCTCTCTCCATGCACGCATGTGGAGGGAGATGTCTCTCTCTTTCTCTCTCTCTCTCTCACACACACACACACACACACACACACACACACACACACACAATAGCTTACTCACTCTGGCTCTGTATCATTTCCTGAAAAGCCCAACAATTTGTTGCTTTCTTCTCTTTGCACTATCTACCGAAATCTTACTCTTAGTGTTTGAAAAGATGCAAATTTTGTAGATCCATTTAATGGTCTAGTAACTTGTGTGTAGCAGAAAATAGCATGAACATAGTGAGCATTTCATTAGAATAGCTTCCTAATGAGAATAACAAGAGTGCTTGGGGTGGAGAGAGCAACAAAAAGCATAACACCTAGTTAGATAGCATGAACAATACTTCAAAAGAGAGAGAAATTAAGCAATTGACAACATTTGAGGACTGGATTTGCATGGAGCCGGTCCCCTCTCCAAAAGGGTTTGTATTATGGTTGTTAAGTATGGAGCCTGATTTACCGTTGTAATTTTCTGTGGTAAAAGCGCACATTTGTAAGGCCCCCATTATGAGGAGAAGACATCGTGCGTGAAGGAAAATCACTCACCGGAAACCAAAATTTTCACGGACAAGAATCAGGGGCAACTTTAGAGGCCTCGGGGGCGGAGGCCCTCGAGACTTTTTTTTCGCTTGAATATGCCTTTTCGCCAGAATATTATGGCCGGCTGGCGGCCGGAAAGTGGTCGAAAAACAACCGGTCGGTTGGCCGGTGGCCGGTAGTCAATGGCCGATGGCCGGTGGTCGGAAGTCAATGGCCGGTGGCCGAATTCAAAAGCGGACTTGTCTTCTCAAGGGCAGCCACACATGGGCGGATTGGAGGGTCCGATTTGGACTTATTCGCACAAGGGCGGCTACACATGGCTGTCTCTCATAAGAGAGGGCAGCCCTTTTGGCCTATAAAAGGAGGCCATCTCTACACACATTTCATAGTGTGAAGTTGATGCAACAAGGTGAGTGTGAGGTGGTGAGAGTGAAGCAAGGCAGGAGCTCTATCAAGGGTTTAATCCCTTTGTAAACTACTTCTTCTTTTGAAGTGCTAAAGCCATTGAGTGGTTGCTTTCCCGTGGACGTAGCCCACATTGGGTGAACCACGTATATCGTGTGTACTCTCTCTCTCTCTCTCTCTCTCTCTACTCTATAATCTCTTGTGTGTGAAATCTATCTCTCTCCATTAAGTAATCTACTCAAAAATCTATTTAGCTACGTCTTATTTCCTAACAACTGGTATCAGAGCAAGGTTTGCTCGTAGCTAAATTATCTCAAGGAAAGGATTCCTTGAATTGAGTGGGACTTATGGCAGAGGAAGGGAAGCTCAAGATTGAGAAGTTCAACGGCAAAAACTACCAACATTGGAAGATGCAGATTGAAGACTATCTCTACCAGAAGGACCTCTATTTGCCACTAGGCGGTCTTGCGAAGAAGCCCGCAACAATGGCAGATGAAGCATGGATTGTCCTTGATCAAAAGGCACTGGGAACAATCCGGTTAAGCTTGGCGTCAACGGTGGCCTTCAATGTTTCGGAGATGAAGACCACGGAGGACTTGATGAAGTCACTTGACGACTTCTACGAGAAACCATTGGCATCCAATAAGGTATTTCTTATGAAGCGCTTGTTCGATCTAAAGATGGCAGAGAATGGTTCAGTTGTAGAACACCTAAATGACTTTAACACAAACATAAGTCAACTTCGATAAGTGAAAATCAATTTCGATGACGAAGGGAGAGCTCTCCTTATACTATCATCTCTACCGGATAGTTGGGACAGCCTTGTGATGGCTGTAAGTAATTCTATCTCTGGCACAAATACTCTTAAGTTTGATGATGTTGTGGGTGTTCTCCTAAGCGAGGAAATGCGAAGGAGAAGCACATGAGAATCATCAAGTGCTGCACTATCAGTGGAAACAAGAGGAAGGCCTAAGGAGAGGTTCAAAAACCAAAAGGGTCGTGATCGCTCAAGGCGGAGCAAGTCACGCACAAAGTCAGTTCTTGAATGTTGGAACTGCGGCAAGAAGGGCCACGTCAAGAAGGATTGCTGGTCCAAGAAGAAGAAGGAGACAGAGTCTCAAGACAACAAGCCAACATCGGAGGCCAATGTGGCAGGTAAAGTAGAGCAAGATGCTCTAATTCTCTCATTAGACAATGTGTCTAATTTCTGGATAGTAGATTCCGAGGCTTCATTCCATGCGACACCACACAAGCAACATTTTCAAGACTACACCAAAGGTAATTTTGGGTATGTATACTTGGGAGATGATGAAGCTTGTGAGATTGTCGGCAAAGGTACAATTTCTGTCAAATACTAACGGAAATGAATGGAAGCTTAAAGATGTTAGGCATGTTCCTTCTCTTCGCAAAAATTTAATCTCTACAGGACAATTGGACGATGAAGGTCACAACATTGCATTTGGAAACAAACGGTGGAAGATCTCAAAGGGATCTTTGGTGGTTGCCAAGGGAGAAAAGGTCGGTACACTTTACTTGTGTACTGTTAGCACGCAACCTTCAGCTTGTGCAGCAACTACAGAAGTTGACAGTGCAGTGTGGCACTACCGGCTTGGGCATATGAGTGCCAAAGGAATGCAAATCCTTCAAACAAAGAAGCTTCTACCAGGTTTGAAAGAAGTGGACTTTAGACTTCTTTGAAGATTGTGTTTATGGTAAACAAAAGAGGGTAAAATTTCAAAAATCAGGAAATGAAAGAAAAAATAAAAAACTTGAGTTGGTTCATTCTGATGTTTGGGGTCTTGCAAGTACACCATCACTTGGTGGCTCATTGTACTATGTAACATTCATAGACGATGTGACTCGAAAAACATGGGTTTATGTCATGAAGAATAAATCCGATGTATTTTCCATATTTCAAAGGTGGAAAGCCTTTGTGGAGAATGAAACAGGTACCAAGGTTAAATGCCTCAGATCCGACAATGGAGGCGAATATTGCAGCCAAGCTTTTGAAAGTTTTTGTGCTAGCAATGGCATTCGGAGGCAAAGGACAACCCCAAGGACACCTCAACAAAATGGGATTTCGGAAAGGATGAACAGGACAATCATGGGATTTCGGAAAGGATGAACAGGACAATCATGGAACGAGCACGAAGCATGCGGCTACATGCAGGCCTACCGCTTGAGCTTTGGGCGGAAGCTGTAAGTACGTCTGTGTACTTAATCAATCGGTCACCCTCAACGGCATTGGATAGGGGAGTTCCAGAAGAGGCATGGACAGGTAAACCGGTGAATTATGCATTTCTCAAAGTGTTTGGGTGTGAGGATTTCATGCACATAGATAGAAGCCTAAGATCAAAGCTAGATGCAAAGTCCAAAAAGTGTTTCTTCATTGGCTATGGAGAAGGAGACTTTGGGTATCGCCTATGGAATCTTGAAGATGGTAAAATCTTAAGGAGTAGGGATGTAATTTTTAATGAACAAAATATGTACAAAGATTACTTGGAAAGAAAACAAACAAAAGAAACAGGTGATGAGTACATGGAGCTTGAGGAGGGTGAAGACTCAAGGATTGCAAACGGTGACAGTGTGCAACAGCATCAACCAAATGAGGAGCCTCAACCTATTCCCCGAAGATCTACAAGAGCAAGTAGACCTCCAGAAAGGTTTGTTCCTTCCTTCAACCATCTCTTGATCTCAGATTCTGGAGAGCCGGAATCATACGAAGAAGCTATGCAACATGAATCCAAAGAAGAATGGACAAAGAGCATGCAAGTGGAGATGGACTCACTACATCGCAACCAAACATGGGAGTTGGTTGAGTTGCCTAAAGGTAAGCGGGCACTTCAAAACAAATGGGTGTACAAGCTGAAGGAAGAAGAAGGTGGGAAGAAAAGGTACAAGTCTAGGCTTGTGGTAAAAGGTTTTTCTCAAAAGAAAGGTATTGACTTCAATGAAATATTTTCTCTTGTTGTAAAAATGAACTCAATTAGGCTTGTCTTAAGCCTTGTGGCTACTCATGATCTAAATCTCGAGCAAATGGATGTAAATATGGTATTCCCTCACGGTGACTTAGAGGAGGAAATCTACATGCTTCAACCAAAGGGGTATGAAGTAAAAGGTAAGGAGAAAATGGTTTGCATATTAAAGAAGAGCTTGTATGGTTTAAAGCAAGCATCAAGACAATGGTACTTGAAGTTTGATCGATGGATGTTGGATCATGGATTCACAAGATGCAACTAGGATCACTGCGTCTACACAAAGAATTTGGGAGATGCGAAATTCATCATCCTAATGTTGTATGTTGATGACATGTTGATTGCAAGTGCTAACATGCAGGACATCAAAGACCTAAAAGAGGAGCTGTCCAAATCTTTTTCAATGAAAGATTTAGGTGCTGCAAAGAGGATACTTGGTATGAAAATATCAAGGGACAGGACGAAGAAGACAATAAAGCTATCTCAAGAAGATTACATCAAGAAGGTACTAGAAAGGTTTGCAATGCAAAATGCAAAACCAGTTTCTACACCTTTGGCTGGTCATTTTAAACTAATGAAGGATATGTGTCGAAAGACACAAGAGGAGATAGCCTATATGTCTAAAGTTCCATATGCTGCAGCGGTAGGTTCTCTAATGTATGCTATGGTCTGGACAAGGCCAGACATTGCAGGCAGTGGGAGTTGTGAGTAGGTTCATGGACAACCTAGGTAAAGAGCATTGGCAAGCTGTGAAGTGGATACTTAGGTATCTAAAAGGGACAACAACAAATGCTTTGTATTTTGGAAGAACTGATATTTTTCTAGAAGGGTATGCTGATGCAGATATGGCAGGTGACAAAGATACTCGAAGGAGCACTACTGGCTATGTGTTCACGGTTGGAGGCACAGCAGTAAGCTGGGCTTCAAAGCTGCAGAAAGTGGTTTCACTTTCTACCACGGAAGCAGAGTATGTAGCAATGACGGAGGCAAGCAAAGAAATTCTGTGGCTTCACAGATTCTTAGAAGAGCTTGGATTCAAACAAGACAATTGTGTCTTGTACAGTGATAGCCAAAGCGCTATCCATCTTGCGAAGAACTCAGCAGGTGATCTCCCTCCCTTGGATCAGAAGGTTGCGGCTACGCCTACCTCCCATTGAAGGTTGCGGCTACCTCTTAGTAAAGATGGCCGGAATGGGAATTGCTGAATGATGGTAAAAATCAAGCAAGAGTTTTAATTTCCACAACAGTAGGTGTTTACACTACTGACATCAGGCAAAATTTGGACTCACAAAGGGGCCTTATAAGGAGTTTGACTTCCTCTCTCATGTCCAAAACGGGCGTGCGGTAAAATTTTTGCAAATCAACTCTAAACTTGGCAGAGATTTGACAGTTAGAATCTACTCTTCAAGCTCTTTCTATTGATATATAGCACGCCATGAGATTCCTCATATATTGAAAGATTTGAGTGTGAGGTGGTGAGAGTGAAGCAAGGCGGGAGCTCTATCAAGGGTTTAATCCCTTTGTAAACTACTTCTTCTTTTGAAGTCCTAAAGCCATTGAGTGGCTACTTTCCCGTGGACGTAGCCCACATTGGGTGAACCATGTATATCGTCTGTACTCTCTCTCTCTCTCTCTCTCTCTACTCTATAATCTCTTGTGTGTGAAATCTATCTCTCTCCATTAAGTAATCTACTCAAAAATCTATTTAGCTACGTCTTATTTCCTAACAATGGTTTCTCCCATCAAGAGAGACATTTTACAATACAATTATTTGTGTTCCTTCAATACTAGCTAGTGCAATGAAGATGGAAACTTCATGCACTAAGCAAAAACACTTATAAAAAACAACATCAATTCCCTCACGGTCTCAGACCCAAGACCTCACACACCTTCGAAGATGGTGAGAGCTAGCGGGGTATGCGAGTAGATTGAGAGGAAGAAGGAGTATTCCTACGAGAAAGATGCACGTCTCCTCACATAATCACTCATATTAGAATAGCTTAACTTAGTAATTAGCATGGTAGAGGAGATGTGCATGCATTGAAGCTTGGCTCTTGGTTGGATTTGCATCACAAAGCCAAGAGTTGTTGGTGTAGGTATCCCTTCTCACAAGCTTGGAGTAGGTGGTAAGCTTTCCATTAAAGCTTGAGAAGGAGAGAGAGTCTTCTTTGCTTCACACATGAGATTGTGTCAGTGTGTGTGTGATAATGCCTTCCAAAAATCAGCCCCCTCTCTCTCTTGGTCGACCCCCTTGCTAAATGCTCATGCTACAGCCCTATTGGACCTCCCCAGGCCTAGCCAATGGAAATTAAGCAGCATAAGTGATAGCCTTCTGACATGTGTCCACATTTCCCCTTTTGTGAGAGCTTTAGGTAATTAATAAATGCAACTAAACGCTCATTGGACCCCTTTGCCTCCTGGCCAATAGGAATCAGACAAGCCATTGGGCTGCTGAATGCTCATTGGTCCCCTTGGGAGATTGTCCAATAGTCTTCTAGAGAGCTTAATTCTTATTGGTTCTTTTATTAAGTGTTTTTAAATTAATTAAACTAGATTTACTCTAGCATAATTCTCATTGGTCCACCTCCATGGCCATCCAATAGGATTTGAGTACACCTTGTGGGCATCTGGCCTAGGGCGCTGACATGTGTCCCTCTTTCCCCTTGTGTACAAATGAATCTTGTGAGTGTGTGCGGGTGTTTCTCTCTCATCCCCTACTTTTTGGACTCGCCCCCTCCTATGTACGGCTTGACAAAGACTTTTTGGGACACACACAAAGCATCCAATTCCCGTAATGTTTGACCTTTGGACACAACCTTTGAATTTTGGAACCTTAGCATTTTGGAAGTCTTAATGGGCTGAACCTTAGGGTCTTTTGAGCCCGTTGTTGCACATATATCTTTTGTAGATGATGGTACCCCTTTTGGATCCCTATTTTCCCTCCTTTGGATAACCTAATGTGGCCGGTCTGCTAGCTTAACCAATATTCTAGCTTTTTCTCCCTTGGCACTTCCCCATATTAAATGATCAATTTAACATGAGAAAATCATTTAGGAGAATTAGATATTGATTATTATGACATTACCTCTCTCTTGAAATCATAGTCATCCTTGACTGTGGGGTAGAGAAGATAAAGCATATTCATTAGTCCTTTTCGTAATAGCGGGTCCTATCAATCTTCCATAGTAGAGTGACAAGCTCTACTTGGTGTTCCGAGACGTCGTCTCCGCAAACTTGATCTAAGCATGCATACTACTTCATTTTTGTGCACAATAAAGAAAAAGAGAGTCTTATAAGACAAAAACTTTGTTGATTTTTAATATTTGTACATTTGCTTACTCTAGGGAAGCATTGACAAGGTTTAGGTTATCCTTTAATTGTATGCCTTGCATCCATCTAGCATCTTCAAAAGGATAATACTTAAACTTAATAAGATATGTTGGATAGTCTTACCGCCTCTTAGTACCATGTACTCATGTCGGAGAATGGACTCGGGCTGCACCACCTCTTCTTGCCTCGATCTCCGGTGGGTCTTCAATAGTTGGTTCTTGAGGTGGCTCTCCTTTGTAAGGCTTTAATAGGCTCACATGGAAAGCATTGTGTATGAGCCAATGACTAGGCAACTTGAGTTGATAGGCCATCTCATTGATTGGCCTAAGAATCTGGAAGGGACCATAGTACCTTTTAGTACTTTTGGTGTTCCGTAGGATTCTTGCCCGTGCTGTGCCTTAATTGAGCCTTGGGGAATTTGAGTAAGATCCAATCATTTTCTTTAAAGGCTTGGGCCTTTTCTGTGAGATAGAGATAGCATCCTTAATCTTTTGGAAAGATTCTTGTAGGTCTCGGCTATACTCATCTGCAACCAAGATCTTCCCGTGTACCTTAAGTAGCAAGGGACTTTTTGATCTTCCCTCAATTACCTCAAAAGGTGCTTTTCCTGTGGAAGTATGTACAATGTTATTGTAGGCATACTCCACTAAGGGTAAGTACTTCTCCCATTGGGATCTTTGATCTACTTCCGTTACATAGGCCTTTAGTAGATCGAGAATTATTAGGTTAGCTATTTGACTTTGGCCATCCGTTTGGGGGTGATAGGCCGAAGAGAAGTTTAGCCTTGTTCCTAAATTCTCAAAGAGACCCTTCCAAAAATTACTGGTCATTCTAGGATCTCTATCCGACACTATGGACATTGGCAAGCCATGGTACTTGAAGATTTGTGAAATGAAGAGGGTTGCCATTTGATGGGCTTTGATAGTCTTTTTGACAGGTATAAAACGAGCTTGTTTACTGAACCTATCTACTATCGTCAATATTCCCTTATTCCCATGGATAGACTTAGGCAATCCAAAGATAAAATCCATGGATATACTCTCCCATGGTGAATTAGGAATTGGCAAAGGTCGAAGCAATCCAAGTTGCTTCCCTCTATCAAACTTTGTCTTTTGACATACCACACAATTAGAAACATACTCTTGTATGTTTGCTTTCATGGTAGGCCAATTGAAATATGTTTCAATCCCTTTTAAGGTAGACTGAATCCCTCTATGACTCACATAAGGAGGAGCATGAGATTTGTACATTACTTTCTCACGTAGTGAGTAACGCATAGTCTATTGCCATAGAGAAGATAACCATCTTGTATAGTAAATGGTTCTTCTTTCTTCCCTAATGCAAGGGCTGAAATCACATCTCTAAAATTGGAATCAGTAGCGTACTCATCTATCATAGAAGATAGATCATTGTGAGTTGCTATGGAAACCGCATTCACTCTCGGCCATCTTGAGAGTGCATCGGCTACTTGATTATGCTTGCCAGCAATGTGAGCAATATGAAAATGAAATTGCGAAAGGAATTTGCCCACCTCATTTGTTTGTCGGAGAGCTTGGTCTGCGTCATGAAGTACTTAAGACTTTGGTGATCCGTTCGCAAAATGAAAGGAGTCCCCAATAAATAGTGCTTCCATGAGTCTAAGGCATGTAGAACTTTCATATATGCCTAGAGCTTGCTCAACAGGGTCGAGCCTTCGACTTTCATATCCTATGGCGTGCCCTTCTTGGAGCAAAACGCTCCAAGGCAATCACCACAAGCGTCACATTTGACCTCAAATGGCTTTGAGAGATCCGATAATGTAAGCACAGGTTGAGAGATTAGCTTTTCTTTAAGGTTTTCAAAAGCATTGTTCTCCTTGGTAGACCATGTGTACCTAACGTTTTTCTTTGTTAGGTCATGTAATGGTTTTGCTATCAGTGAGAACTTTTCTATGAAGTAGCTATAGTATGTGCACATACCTAGAAAGCTTCTTAACTCATGAAGATTCCTTGGTTTAGGCCATCCTTTTATTACCTTTAACTTTGATGGATCCATTTGGATGCCATCTTGAGAGATAATGTGACCTAAATACTGAATCTCTTGTAAGAAAAATTCACTTTTCTTTCGATTAACATAAAGTTTATTCTCTCTTAGAACTTGAAATATTACCTAGAGGTCTCGCTTGTGTTCATCTAATGAATTAGAGTAGATGATGATATCATCAAAGAACACTCCAATAAAGGTTCGGTGAGGCCTGAATAGCTTCTCAATTAAGCGGTTGAATGTGGCTGGTGTATTGGTCAAGCCAAAAGGCATGACAATGTATTCGTAAAGACCAAACGTAGTGCGAAATGCGGTCTTTACAATGTCTTGATCAACTATCCTTATTTGATGATAGCCACTTTTTAGGTCAATCCTACTGAAGTAGGTAGGTCTTCTATTTGTGGAATGGGAAACCTATTTTTGATAGTGATCCTATGTAGTGTTCTATAGTCAACACAGATACGATATGTGCCGTCTTTCTTTTGCACAGTAGCGCAGGAGAACAAAATGAAGATGAGCTAGGCATAACCATGCCCTTCTCAACTAACTCATGCACTTGCCGCATAATCTCCTCTTGTTGAGCTTGAGAAACTCTATAAGGAGGTTTGTTAGGCGGTGAACTTCCTGGAAGAAGTTCAATGCATGGTCATCATTACCTCGTTTAGGAGGTAGCTCACAAGGGATGTTGTCAATAAAGACATCCTGAAACCCCTTGAAAAAATTGGATAACTCTTATTCCTTTTGATTGTGTATATTTTCTTTTGCTAAAACATTTAGTTCATTTTGAGAATCTTTAACAAAAATCATGTACATGAAAATAGAGCTCTTTATTGACTTGTTGAAAGCTTGTGTATGTACAATGGGTATAGTGTTACCCATTTCCGTAGCACCTATATACATATCTTTTTTCCTGAACTTAAAGGAGATTCTCCTTTCAGGGAATTTAACATTGGTAGCCATGCGATCAAACCATGGTGCCCCTAGAATTACATCCTCATGCTTGAGAGGAGAGATAAAGAAGTCCTCTTTGTCCACATAGCTTTGGACATGGAGCCTCAATTTCCCAATTAAGGGAGTGACTGAAGCTTCTTGCCCCTTGAAAGCACCGTCTGTCGGGTAGGACATCTCCCATCTCGTAGGCTTGTATGCCTAGCTTGGTGGCCAACTCTATAGATATAAAATTGTGAGTAGAACCAGGGTCAAAGAGAATAAAAGCATCATGTTCTCTTACCTTTCCCCAAGCATGGCATAGAGGAGATCCTTTGTGGTGAATTTCCTCCTCTTGGATTTCAACCAAGGTAGCTCTAGGAGGTTCATGGCGGTTGTTCTTTTGGGGACAAGCACGGTACGCATGCCCTTTCTCGTCGCACTTGAAACAACGGCTATCCTTGCGATAACGCTCAAACTCTTCAGGAGAGGGTTTATTTTTGCCTTTGTAAACTCCCTTCTCTTCAGCTTTGTTGGAGTTGCCCTTAGGAGACTTTTGGACATTGTCCTTCCCCTTAGGCTCATTGGAACCCTTGTTTTCCGTGGGCTTAGAATTTCTTTTAGCCCCTGTTTGGAAATTGATTTGAGAGGCCCCATAGTATGGTGTATAATTGCCGATATGGTGCGTGGCCTTTGGGAGTTGACATACTCCGCCATTTCTTCAGTTACGCCTGCACAAAATTGTTGCTTTTGCTCTCCAAAATCCAACTTTTTGAAGACAGTGGCTTTGAGTTGTAAGTCCCAAAACTTGTCTACATATTTGTGCATGGATTCATAGGGAGAGAGCTTCAAGCTTCGCCATTCGGTGAGTACTTTGTCTTTGGCATCGGTGGCCAAAAACTGCTTCATAAGGGAAGCTCTTAAAGATTTCCATGTTCATGGAGCTTCACCGTTGGCCCATAGGCTAGAACACCATTGCCTGGCGGACTTTTGAAAGTGCATAGCTTAGAGGAATCCATGAAGCCCTCATCTCCAAACGCCGCATCGAACTGTTGGATAAAGGCCAAGACTTTGTTCGTAGCACCAAAAGTGCCATCGTAGGTAAGGAAAGAGATGCTCTTCCCTCCCTCTTTGAACTTCTTGAGCTTGGACGACCTCTTCCATGCGGCATAGGATTTCCTATGGCCTCTTCTTTTTGATGGTTCAAAGGTTGCACCATCAATTTCTTCAGAAGATGAAGAATTTGAGGAGGATGGAGAAGAGGGTGACCTCTTTCTCGCCTTTTTCTTGCCTTGATCTTCATTGTCTTCACCATCACTTTCATAAGAGGAAGAGGATGAAGAAGATGGAGAAGAGGGTGTCCTATTTCTCGCCTTTTTCTTCTCTTGCTTTTTGTCATCCCTCTTTGAAGTATGGTGTGGAGAAGTATGCGATGGTCTTCTCCGTTTTGGAGGTGATGGAGAGCATTTAGTCCGCCGTCTTTGTGGAGCCATCTCCGTCGAGGTGGCGGGAGACTCACTTATTTCTCGTTCCTTCGGGTGAGGCTCTTGAGTTCTCCTTTGAGAAGGGGATGCGTCATCAAGGAGCAAATTTTTGAGCCCTTCATATGGATCCTCTTCTTCTTCCCGAATCGGAGAGAGACCTCTTTTGGAAGTCTCGCAAGGAGGCTTCCTAGGTGTTCTCTCGTCATGTTGGGGAGCTTGGAGAATCCCATGAGCATGAAGCTGCCGTTGCACTTCACTTTGGAGGGATGTATTGCCCATAGCTTGTTGAAGCCTAGAAACAAGATAGTTAACAAGCATCGAGGCATCATTAGTAGCTTGCTCATTAGCAAAATCAAAGTTATCAACATTAATTTCACTCTCTTCACTATTGTCAGCCATTCTAACAACTTTTATGTGTAAACTTTTTAGGTGTACTTTGGCACTTCAAGCCCTAGTTGCTACTCCTCTTTACCCCTTTAGAAAAAGCACTCAAGCTACTGTACCCATGGCTCGAATACCATTAATTGCAAGGAATAGAAGAGAGGGTCGTTCAACACCAAAACAGCACTGGCTCCTGTCAAGCTTCTAATAACTCAATAGTGGTTAAAAAGCCATAGGAAAGCCCCATAGGACTCCACTATTAAGACCATAGCTCTTGACGGTGATGCCCCGTTAACTGCACAAAGGCAGCCGCAATGCAAGGTTGAAAAATCCCTATTCTACTTACTCACATGCAATTAATAGTACCAACCATTTATAGCTAGCTTGAGGACCTCCCTTCTTGAGCAAGAAAAAAGAAACCTTGTGCTCTGATACCAATGTAACATTTAATGGTCTAGTAACTTGTGTGTAGCGAAAAATAGCTTGAACATAGTGAGCATTTCATTAGAATAGCTTGCTAATGAGAATAACAAGAGTGCTTGCGTGGAGAGAGCAACAAAAAGCATAACACCTAGTTAGATAGCATGAACAATACTTCAAAAGAGAGAGAAATTAAGAAATTGACAACAGTTGAGGACCATATTTGCATGGAGCCGGTCCCCCCTCCAAAAGGCTTTGTATTATGGTTTCTCCCATCAAGAGAGACATTTTACAATACAATTCTTTGTGTTCCTTCAATACTAGCTAGTGCAATGAAGATGGAAACTTCATGCATTAACGAAAAATACTTATCAAACACAACATCAATTCCCTCCCGGTCTCAGACCCAAGACCTCACACACCTTCGAAGATGGTGAGAGCTAACGGGGTATGAGAGTAGATTGAGAGGAAGAAGGAGTATTCTTACGAGAAAGATGTACATCTCCTCACATAATCACTCATATTAGCATAGCTTAGCTTAATAATTAGCATGGTAGAGGAGATGAGCATGCATTGAAGCTTGGCTCTTGGTTGGATTTGCATCACAAAGCCAAGAATTGTTGGTGTAGGCATCCCTTCTCACAAGCTTGGGGTAGGTGGTAAGCTTTCCATTAAAGCTTGAGAAGGAGAGAGAGTCTTCTTTGCTTCACACATGAGATTGTGTGAGTGTGTATGTGATAATGCCTTGCAAAAATCAGCCCCCTCTCTCTCTTGGTCGACCCCCCTTGCTAAATGCTCAAGCTACAGCCCTATTGGACCTCCCCAGGCCTAGCCAATGGAAATTAAGCAGCATAAGTGATAGCCTTCTGACATGTGTCCACCTTTCCCCTTTTGTGAGAACTTTAGGTAATTAATAAATGCAACTAAACTCTCATTGGACCCCTTTGCCTCCTGGCCAATAGAAATCAGGCAAGCCATTGGGCTGCTGAATGCTCATTGGTCCCCTTGGGAGACTGTCCAATAGTCTTCTAGAGAGCTTAATTCTTATTGGTTCTTTTATTAAGTGTTTTTAAATTAATTAAACTAGATTTACTCTAGCATAATTCTCATTGGTCCACCTCCATGGCCATCCAATAGGATTTGAGTACACCTTGTGGGCATCTGGCCTAGGGAGCTGACATGTGTCCCTCTTTCCCCTTGTGTACAAATGAAGCTTGTGAGTGTGTGTGGGTGTTTCTCTCTCATCCCCTACTTCTTGGGATCGCCCCCTCCTATGTAGGGCTTGACAAAGACTTTTTGGGAAACACACAAAGCATCCAATTCCCCTAATGTTTGACCTTTGGACACACCCTTTGAATTTTGGAACCTTAGCATTTGGAAGTCTTAATGGGCTGAGCCTTAGGGTCTTTTGAGCCCATTGTGCACATAGCTCTTTTGCAGATGGCCCCCCCTTTGGATCCCTATTTTCCCTCCTTTGGATCCCTACTGTGGGCCGGTTTGCTAGCTTAACCAATATTCTAGCTTTTTCTCCCCTATCACTTCCCCATATTAAATGAACAGTTTAACATGATACAATCATTTAGGAGAATTAGATATTGATTATTATGACAACTAGTGTTGATAAATTAACGCAACCTTGCCTTCTATTGTAGTGCTTGTTGCAACCTTAATGTTGCTAAAAATCAATGCATTGCTTCAGACTCTGTAGCGTTATCTACCAATGTTGAAAGTTTGGAGGTATTGCCTCCCTGTAGTGATACCTTCAGCAAACTGCCAGCGTTAGAAAATTTAACGTAATAGTTCAAAATTCCTCTCCTTCGCCACAACTGCTGAACATCGAGCTCCTTTCACAGATACATGTAATTTCTTACTGTAAGGATTTGAGCCTTAGCTCAATATGGTACTCATGCACGTGCCGTTGTTGGACCCGAGAGAGCCGACATGCTTTGAGACCACTTGTGAGGTGGAGCTATGCATGCGGAGTGAGTGCAAGAGTGCAGTGTGCAATAGAGTGAGCGCTCATGTTTGGGTGGAGCTATAGTGGATAATTGCCCACTACTCTATTGCTTTAAGTATAAAGAATAAGATCAAAATTAGAGATGGGGGATGCCTGACCAGTATAGCCTACACCCTTACACCAACATCATCAAGCCCTTCCATATCGATTGGCCCACATGGGTCAATCAACAACTCTTGCATGCCGACTTCACCCTCTTGATCTTCAAGAATCTACTCTACCACCACATCCTTAGATAAAGAAGAAAGAAAATCATCCCATACCACATCTCCTTGGACCACAATATCGATAAAATATTCATAAGAGCTTGTATCCTCATCATGCCCAGCTTCATCACTATCTATTTGCACCAAACTTGAACATCGTTCCACTTCACTATACCCACAAGGTACCAACTTTTGCCTTTACCACAAACCAGGAGTGAAAAAACTTGAACCGCACCTTCTTCCCTCGATAATTTTCTCTCTAGTAGAAATAGTTCATAATCGCATCTTCAACCCCATTGAAAATTGAAAAACCCGACCAACATCTTTAACAACACTAGCTCTTCAAAAACTGCACATCCACTAGCTCCAAAACCACGCTTTCACCTTCAAATAGGAGCAATCAACATGATCCTCCATGGGGGCACCAGAAGATGGAGAGGAGGAATGGGAACACACCCAAAAACACACTAGAATGCCTCTCTATAGCCCAGGGTACTCACAACACCACACCCACTAGAATTCACATTCAAAATTTCACACTTTTGCAAGAAAACCACCGTTTACAAGCAAACCAATGTACACACATGTCGCATAATCACTAGACAACAATCACCCTGATTTTGTCCGCTTCCTGCACTTCCACGATTGAACAGCTCTCTCTCTTTCTCTCTCACACACAAACAGCCCAAGGGAAGCACACGCTCACACACCATCACTACACACACTAGAGAGGAGCAAAGAAAGAGGAGGGAAGGAGAGAGAGACAACATCAAAATCAACAATGACTAGCTTCAACTTCAATCAAAAGAACCATGTACAAACTCCAAATACTCAGCTCTAGGCTGCACCATGGCCATCACTGCTTCATACAGAGGGGCACACACCTCCTTCAAAACATTGATGGAAAACATTCCTCTTGAAATCCTTCCTCGCTGCTAAGACTTCTCCTCTAGATCCTCTATTGTAGAGCTCTTGCCCTTTCAAGCCACTTCACGATGTTATACCCGTCTTTGACCCCACAAGCACTCTAAGCTCCTCCCTTTAGAGGAGATCAAGCAAGTCAAGTACTTAAGGATTCTGGTAGAAAAGAACTAAAGGGAGCTATAGCGAACACCTAGACAAATCTAGATTATGCACACAATGTTTCCTATGCAAACTCGAACTCACAAGGACCACAAACCGCTACCTATACCTAGTATGATCCCATGAAGAAAGCGACTTGAAGACTTCAAAAAGTGGGCATACTCCTTTCTTGTTGGACAAAATGTTCAATGAAAGATTTCCTAACCCTATTGAAGAAATGAAGATTTTATTTTCCCCATGTCAAGGAACCAAAGCCCAAAAAGTGCCATAAATATTGCCACATCAATGGGTTTTATGGCTTCTAAAATTAGAACCACCATCATATCCAAACTATATGGAGACCTCGAGCTATTCCTAGCTCTTCAAGCATTCCTCAATGGAGAATTGAAGGTCGGGTTATCATAAATTGCACATATTGACAGGGCTAGCAAAGTGCTAGGAGGAACACTTAGATCCACATCCCAACCTAGATGAGAACTTTGTTGTGGAAATACCTATTAAAAAGTTGGGACAATACTTTGAAGGCAATGAATCCAATTCGGACCTACCAATCACTACCAAAGGATTAACTGATGGTGGTGCTGGAGTCAACATTGTAACTAAAAGTTATTGGGAATCTATGGGAAGACCTCACCTTGGGGTCACAATCATAGTGGTGAAGATGGAAAATGGGACTATCGCTAAACCTATTGGAATGTTTAAAGATCTCAAGATCAAGGTCCTTGCACACAAGATAAGGCATTCCTTCATTGTTATGGATATCTTCAAGTATTCTATGTCATATGAGATAATCTTAGGATGTCCTTTCATGAATGAAGCAAAAATGGTGCATGATTGGTCTAAAAACCACGTCTACTTATAGTTCCAAGACTTTGCCATTCGAGTTGATCTTGTAAACGATTGAGCACATCCTCTAGGAAACAAATTTATAATTGACCATCGATATGACACCACAATTCACTCAAGCCCAGTGTAGTATTGTCACAAATGTAAAACGAACACTCTTATTGGGGAAGACCCCCCTTATCTGGATGTTAACTTGGAATGGTTGAGTCAGACATCAGGATTCGGTCCACCTAGCAACAACCATAGACACCTGGGGAAATAGAGGGACAACTTGTGTAACACTTGCGGGGAAAGAAGTGTCACAACTTGTACCCGTAAATATGATAGAAGCAATGCCTATAGCTTCTAATAACATACAAGATGAAGGCTTGAATAACAATGAGACAAGTAGTGTCTCAAAAGACTATAGTCCCTATAATTCAAAATTTGAATCATCAATTAAAATTGACTTTGATCTTGATGGAGGATTTAAATCGAATATTGGCACAAATATGGAAACAAACCATTTGGAGGCTAGTAGTACCCTACATGAAAATCTATCTTGGAGGAAAGAGGACACGAGTAATGATTCATCCAATGATTCTACACAAGAGTAAACTCATGATTAAAATTAGACAAGAGAAGTAAAAGATTTAAGAGACAATGATATCAAGCAAATGTATGTTCTCGGATGAATCAAAAGAAATCCACTACGGAATGGCTCAGTTATGTGGGGGTATGGGATGCTCAACAAATGTTGGTAGATAATTGCGGCAAATACCTTCAGAGTTTCATGTGGTGCAGTCCACGACCCCTTGATATTGCATAATTAGAGATCATAAAGAAGCCAAAATTGAGTTGTATGGAAAGGAGACGCCAAAAATGAGAGTTTTCTCAACAATGAAAGGAAGTGGAAGAAAAAGCACAAACCATAGCACATCAAGATCCCATAGATTTACACCCTGCACTTGAGCATTTCAAATCTTACACCACGGGTAAGCCTAAGGTAGTACACAAAAGCCCAAAGAACGCCTACCAATGGAAGTAATGGAGTCTATGATGGTCTGGTGATAGTTAAGAAAATAGAGTTAGTAGACCCATGTGAGGAGTCCAAACCAGTTTTCATTGCCCAAAACCTCATGGAGATTGAGGAAGCTGTAGTTAAAGAACTTGTGTGAATTTTATATTTGCAAGATTCCATTTTGGAGCTTTTGCGATTGAGATTTTAATGCCCGCAGAACACTAGCAAGATCTTAAAATATCATTGTGGCATGAGAAAATTCTACACTGAATTGTGAATTCCTTCAATTACCAAACAATTAAATGTGACATGTGTGCATGTCTATGCTTGAGGGAAAGTAAGCTTGAGCACCCTCTTACTAGAATGAAATGTAAAATTTAAAAAGCACCATTTGTAATTGGTTTTGAGTAAATATTCGACTGTGAAGAATACCAAACTACGCATGTAGTGTCAAAGTAACCTACTAAGTCACAAAACCAAACTACCAAGTGGTAATGTGACATTCATACCATACTACATCGTAAACCTACAATCACATTATCTAGTCACACGATTACTAAAATTCCATGTCCACGTCATGTGGCCACAATGTACACAAAACACACAAATCAGAACATCAAAATGCAATTTCTAGAGAGAGTAACCTACCAAATCAACTCAAGAATACTTAAAACCAAACTACATTCCAAGTGATAGTGTGAGATGCATCTCATACTATCATATTAAACCTCCAATCACATTGTCACACGATCACCAAAAAGCCATGTCCACATCAGATCGCCACCATGTACATAAAAATTATAAATCAAAACATCAAAATGCAATGTCTAGAGAGAGTCTCCTAAATCAAGTTGCCGCCCCTGCATCAACATATCACTTATGTGTTACCATATACATGTGCTAGTGATGTGTGTGAACACATTAAGGACTGACGATGCATTTTTTCCCTCACTAGGAGGTTTTCCTCCCCGTGCATTGTATATACATCCATCACTCTAGGGCTATTTTATCTTTCCAGCACACTAAGTAATACACTCTCTATTGTGTGCCTTGAGCTTCCTTCATCTTCTCCAATATGTGTGTGGTTTCTTGCAACCCTAATTCCAACAATTGGTATCAAAGCAAGTTGCGTCCTCTCGGGCTTAGTCACCAGCATCTCCAGCACACACTTGCTCACTTTCTCTGATTTCTATGAGCTTTGGCGAGCATTCATAGATTTTTATTTGGGCTCATTTTGGCCTTGTGTCCACTATAGACAGTATTGCACAACCATTTTGTCATTTTGTGCAAATTTTTTGTCAGTGCCGTTTTCTGCATAACATGCCCCTTTTACTGTCTTCTACGGTTTGTGCTATACGTGTTGTTCTCGCCTTGTTTCTCCTCTTTTTGGGTAGTTTTCACATCAAGTGCAACATTCACCATGGATAACAACAACACAAATGTGTTCAAGATGTTTGTTGCTGAGGATAGAGTGGATGGTGACAGTTACCCTATGTGGGCTTACATGATGCAACATGTCCTTGTGTCAAAGGGCGTTTGGAACATTGTGCAAGGCATTGATGTACACTGTGGTTCTGATGATGTAGGCAATGTTGAGGATGTTGCAGGTTTTGGTGGCAGGATTATTGCTGTCGGAGCTGTTATGCCTACTACTGAGGAAGCTGGTTGGGATGTAAAAGATGCGCAGGCTCATGCATTGATTGCGTTGTCTATGAAGCACACTATTACTCCCCACATTATCTCAGCAAAATCTGCAAAACAATCATGGGATATTTTTATGAGTCCTAGGAGACTGAGAAACCCGATCCACTGCCCTACCACCCTATATATAGGCAGGCTCCTAGCCCTAGCAATAATACAGATCCGTAGTCCACACTGGTCTAGTCCGAGCCCCTTGCTCAGGTCAAAACCCCCTAGGTTGAACCTTGCTCCTTAAGATCCCTGTCCTAACATTACTCCCCCTTGGAGAAACGTTTTCATCCTGGAACCAAGAGTGGTGATACACTAATGTTTTCCACTTTGACATCCTTCATGGATCCAGCTGTTCGCTTGACCGGAACACGGTTCAGTAGGAGGTTCAATGAAACCAAGAGTAACATCTTGATTTTCCACATTGTTGTCCATTTGCAACCGTCATGTGTTATCGACTCCTATCCAACATAGTGTGTAGACTCCATTTAGAACACATACGAGCTGATAAACGAGTTATCATAACAACTATGTATCTAAAAGAGTACCTATTTTCACTTTCCATGAAAGTAACTCGCTGACATAACTTATCAGCAAAATATAAGTTCTTGACTTGTTCTCAATTTTCATAAGTAAACAACCCCACCATAGATAGTGTTCAAGGTTAAGACCTGAACTATACATGAAGAGACTAAACCTAGTCACAAACATGCTTTAACTGATGGTAAACAAACTCCAACTAGAGCAATAAATGATTTCTTATTGGATTTCTTGGTGCTAATGTACTCACTTCACATATCCTTTAGCACAATATTACACTTTTAATTTGCCTATCCCCTTGGATACTGATGTGTTTCCCCACAATTTATAGAAAGTTTTCCAAAATGACTGGTAAATGGGGATCACAATGTCATACAATATTTTTGAGAAATCAACAATGACATGCATAACCATCTTGGTTAACTTGAAAGATCCACAAGCACCCAAACTGAGCCATGACCTCTATTGGTGATTGGTAGATCCAAAGTATTCTCATAGAGATACTACATATAGAGTGCAAAATGCTTCATCAGCAACTAAAGTAATGAATATGCATGCCGTTCCAAAGCAACCTTTGCTAAACACTAGGGGCCATAACACTTAGTGTGCATGCATTTAGAAAAAGAGATCTGAACCTGCATATCCATTATCATACTTGCCAATACTTATGGCGAATGCGATGCTCCTAGCACACATTAAAGAAGAGTGTAAATAGTTTTGAAAAGAAACTAAATACTTCTATGTTCCTTCTATTAGGCTATGAGGCTATGTTCCTAATACGACGTGCTGAAAATGGCCTAGAAAACGGATTCGACCAGGGACTTTGTCGCAATACATAATTGAAATAGTGGATGCTAGTGTCAGCCCCAGAGACTCATATCTTCACATGTGGAATATGTCTCATGTAAGGATGTTTAAGCATCCATCAAGTACGAGATGTACTTGTGTGTGGAGATAACTGCAAACACTCCGCGACGTGAGTGAGAGGGACCCTCATTATCCTTACTCCACACTGGCTAAACCAAATTCCTTGAGCTCCTAGACCATGTTGTATCCCATGCGACATCATGTGCCAAATCAAACTCTACAAGTGGGTCTAAACTGTGTAATGGGAAAACTTCCATGACCTTGTCATTTCTCTTAAGAACAAAAATGGATGAAAATATAGAAGTTTATGCATACCACTTGGAAGAGTAAAAAAAAAATATTAAAAAAAAGAAACAAAACGAAAGGATGCGTACCTGGAGGTTGAAGATTTTGTTCACCTATCCGTAGTGAAAGGCACCTGCCTATATTTTTTGCCTGTAAAGGCCTAGGAGCACTAATTGAAAATTAGTGAAATGCAAGTAGTATTTTACATGTAACCTTGGGTGTTGCCTTTGCAATGCAAACTCCTTGGTTAAGATTGACATTGTCAAACCCCTTGGTTAAACTTTGCAAGAAAACTGCTCAATTAGCAACTGGCCCTTGGCGTATGTCCATGACCCCCCATTGGGTTTGCCCTTGAAATTACATTACTTTTGAAGTTGAAATTGTCCACTACCGCTTGGAAGTTTGTGGACTTCTTTCCTTGAAAGTGCAAGTGTGAAGGTTCCAAGAATTGACCATCAACCCTTAATAAATGATTTAGTAATCACAAGCTGGGTCTTACCCCAAAAATGTACTCATATAGACACTCCTAATGCTATATATAAGGTAGGAGGTCCATTGAAGTTTGAATCATATTCACAGCTAGATCTTTTCAAGACCCAAAAATCCATAACTTAGGGCTTTCTTGAACAGCCGTGCTATCTGAAAAGCTGGCTTCATCTATATACCTTGGTAGAGATAAGCCCTTACGAGTTTAAGACGTTCAAAAACTCAACTTGATCTTCACACTTAAAGTGTGTAGTGCTAAAATAATGCCCAAAAAATCGCTAATGACAAGACTCTTGCTTGTCCATTAGAATTGATGAGTACTCACCTGAATAGAATTGCTCGATCTTGAAAGAAATCACTGATGGATTACAAACAGATGGCTCTTAGCCATTCCAAAATATGTGGCTCTTAGAACTTTGAAAATAGATGGCTCTTAGCCCTTCCTGTTATCATATCGACATAGAAAGATTTTAGGAAAATCATACCTAGTTTCACCTTTCCCGCAAGAATTAGGAAGGAGAGAGAGAGAGAGAGAGAGAGAGAGAGAGAGAGAGAGAGAGAGAGAGAGAGAGAGAGAGAGAGAATGGTGGATTGAGGAAATTCCCTTCTTCGATTGGATTGTATGCCCCTTACAAATGCTTTTTGTTTGAATCATACGTTATCCTATAAGCATACGACAGTGTGCATGTACAACTCTCTTCTAGAGAGAGATACCTTAAGTCCCATCTTGATCTACCTACCTTGTATGTGATTGTGACTGTACGAGGGTGACTTAAATACGGCACTTTGCCTATGAATAAACATAAAAAATGTTTTAAGATATCAATAACATACCTCGTACTTGACAAAGGAGCTAGCATTATAACAGAAGCGTAAATAGTAATGAAATGGAATTATGTCGATCTCACTGGCATGTCATGCACGCAAAGGTGTTAGCCCTTGGCAACATTGACTGCCCTACAGATTGAGGTGATATCAGAAGTGCCTTGCAAAATTGGGCATGGATACATCACAATTTGCCGTTGTCATATGTAAATGGTGATCTTATATCCTCACATTGTCGAATGTCCATAACCGTTTGCCAATGTCGTTCATTTGAAGTCAATGGCAGGATCTTGGCACGGGTTAGAAGCCTTGCTTCTCATAAATGCTGTAAGCACTTTGCTTTGTACAATAGTCAATCTTTCCCAACTTAAAAGTTAAAATGTAGAAAAACAAAAAAACTTGAAATTGTCTAACCTGGTTGTCCTGCTGTGGCTAGTTGTCTTGAGTTTTTGAAATATAAACTCGCTTAAATCTGGCTGAGTCTTACCATAGCCCGAGCGAGATTTCTCGAGCGAACTAAAACCCGAGCGAATATCTAAATGGCCTCTACCCATGTTGTGCTATATATGCTATAGATATTCTGCTTACATTTTATTCCATGTCTTGAACATGTACTTGATCAAGCTTTGTAGAGAGGGTATGAATAAGAGCCATCAAAAGTTTCCCAAGGTTGCGTATGCAAGATGGATGATATCTTGAACATGACCATCTATGCAAAGGTCCCAATGAGGCACAATAGTGTAAGTCAAGTGGTATGTATTAAAGAGAAAACTAAAAAGATAAGGCTATTAAAATGGTTCTACACCGTGAATGCACAAAGATCTATCAAAAAGTGCTTGAGTCATTTTCTCATTAACGGGGATCCAAGCCAAATGGTGTACACCTATTGTTAAGTTACGCATTATAGCAATGAAGTCCCCACAACTCACCATGCATCAAGAATTATGCAAATATAAAATGTGTTAGAGTCTCCACAAGTTGGATGAAAGAAAATCTCTTCCTAGCAATAACTATGCGAGGAGTTATTATTATAATGAGGCAAAATAGAATTAGATTATGGCATAGCAAGCGCATAACATGTCAATGAAAGCTTTGAAAAAGGTACTTGCATATCATCAGGCATCCCCCGGGAGAAATGTTGACAAAAAAGGGGGGACTAGGAGCTATCTCTAGCCCCTTGCACAAACATGAGGAAAACAGTATCTAGCTTGGAGCTTGTCTTGAAGAAAACCAGTAAAATGTTGAAACTTTTAGTATAATTACCATCAAATGCTTCCAATTTTACCTATGAACCGGATGAATTATTAAGTGTGCCCATCATGTGTCTTTACTTTATTTCGTTTAGGGAGGGGATGTAGACACCTTATGCAAGCCTGAGGTAATTTATCCTAGAGTTGTGGTATACCATAGGGTGATGTGATTAAGAGTAATTCTTTGGGCATGTGATTTGGAGTAATTCTTTGGGCATGTGATTTGGAGTAAATACCACGTGGGGTTGCAACTCATGCAATTTCAAAAATACTCAATAACTTGATTCTAGTAATTGAGAATCATGAGTTGTAGGCTCAGTAGAGAGAGGATATTGATAACAATACTAACAAGAGAGAGAATGATGATGAATGGAGCTGGTGGACCCTAAGGATGGGTTGCTCCCTTGCATCATCATTTGCATGTTGTGATTGCCTATCACTGACACGGGGTTGTCCGCCCCTCCCGTGTTGGAATAAATAAATAAATTAATCCATCCTCATGTCTCATGATACCAAAAGGCATGAGTACCCCTTCAAATCAGGCCTTCTCACATTCTATTTAAATCACCCCTAAGTAACCGAAATCAATCAATACAAACCCATCTACCCACTAACTCTGAGCATCTCTCTCTCTCTCCTCTATCTTCTTCTCTATTTGATATCTCTCTGTATGTGTGTACGACAACCTAATGCTTCTTCTATGTGTTTGTGTAGTGAGAGGACACCCGTCCTTTCACTTCCAAATGGTATCATTTGTTGGGTAGCGCCCCTGCTATCTCGTTACCATGGAGTAGGTTGGGATGGAATTGATGAAGAAGCAACCTACATTAGCAAGAAATTTCTTGCAAGCCTTGGCGAATGTCCCTCTCTCACTATATCATGCCCCTACAAACTATAAGGAGTCACATGTATAGATGAAAACAGAATTTTCAAAGCCCTGCAAGCCCCTCATGATACTCCCTTTAATGATGATGTGTCTGCCCCTATCCAAACACCTAGCAAGAGGCTTCATTCTTCTTGCTCAAGCCTTTACCCTTTGCCTTGCGAATGCTCGTGTTTCTCGTGTTGCTAAGGAAAAGGTGCACGTGATGATCTATTTTTCAAATGACACGGAGCAATGTGAATGCAAATGAAGCCACTTCTTCTATTGCTAACCAACTAAGCAACATTCCTTATGTGGGTGTACCATTTTACTACACCAATGGCTTCAAACCTGCCCTGATCATGGAACACATGTGCCTTGTGAGGTAGGCCCTATGCCTCCGCGGACATTCTTGCTTCTTTAATTTGCACCACATGGTATTGCCTCTTCCAAATGTTGTAGTGCTTATCTAGAAAATCTTGAGGATGGAAAACTTATGGTTAACTACTTGTCCCTCCAATTGGATTCTATCCTACCCATGATGTCCTCGAGGTGTTTCTCTTTCTAAATTACGCACCATTTTAAGTAGATTATGATGCCCACTCGCCAGCCAAAATGATGTTGATGCTTTTATTGATAATTTCTAGCTATACTTGTGGAACCCCGTAGTCTGCATCTAATTGTTGATGAACCCAAACGTGTTCTTGCTCGCGAAGAGGAAGATGCCATTGTTGTGGGAGGTTCTATTTTTATTCATTTCTTCACGAGATGCCTAGGAATACCATTCTCTCCTTCCTAGGATTACTTTCTTATACTCCCTCTCCTACCATTTAAAAATGAAAGCAACGTATTTGATCATGACACATACAATGCTAGAATTTAATCGCTACCATTGTAACCAGTCCAGCTATCGCATCAAGATGGCAAAAACTGCAATCCCCAGCAATAAAAATAATATTACTGATGCGACACCTCCACTCTACGCCTACACCTTGACAAGCAACCCCCCCCCCCCCCCCCCCCCCCCCCAACAGGCGCAGGCGGTGGATTTACGCACCCTTGCGCCCCTTCTCTCTAGTACTCGGCACTCTCCAACCACCTGATTATGGCCTTGCGTGCATGCGGCCATCTCGCCAACTTATTCTCTCCACCGCTCCCTGTGATTCTCCCAGGCTAGTGCTTTCTCCTATTCCATGCTCCCTGTCGCGTAGCTTACTCTCTTATCTAATGGCAGCTCCCGGCCTACTTTTCCTGTCCCCAAGCATCTACTCACGATTTAGCACGTGTGAAAGCTATTCAGTACGTCGTGACAGCAAGAAGAATCGTATCATTCTTGGCCATATCTAGCTCGCCATCTGCAATGATGAGGAGCTTGGCAAGCTTTTGTCGGGTGTGACCATTGCTTACGTAGGTGTGTGGCCAAACATCTACCAGGTGCTACTGCCCAACTCCAGAGAAGGCCGAGAAGGCTGCTGCCCCAAAGTATTCCGAGAAGGCTACTTCCACCTGATAACTCTGCAACGAGAACAAGTGAGCCAGCCGAATTTTAAGGCTTGTCCTAAGGTCCGTGTAGCAGGAAATGAGCTGCTATGCTCATCCTTGGCGTATGAGAAATTGATAAATCACCCATGAAAGAGGAGTGTCCCCACCTGATACCGCAGCAGACTCCAAAACCTCCCTGCACCAAGGACCGCGCGCCGGCGCGCGCTCACAAGTCCAGCGTAAAACCTAGTTTTTCCAAAAGGGAAAATACCAAACTACCCCTCTAATTTTGTGGAAATTCCCAAAGTACCCTCATATTTCAAAAATTCCGAAAATACCCTTGTCCGTATTTTGGTTGGATTGTTCAAGATTTTATAATCTTAATTCTTTTTTACAATTGATATCTATTTTTGAGTACTTAGCATGTAATTTCACAAATTACCTAGCAAAAAAAGGCAACTATGTTTAAAAATAATGAAGCAATTCATCTCCAAAACCTACATAATCAACTTAAATTCTACTTTAAGCATCTTGTATTAATAGACAATTGGTCTTCTTATGAAAACTTTAAAAAAAAATCTTTGGAGAATTTAATCTCACAACCTGAGTATTTTGAGAATTTTGGAAAATTTGAAGGGCATTTTGGGAATTTATGACAAAATATTGGGGGTATTCTAGGAATTCTTAGAAATCGAGGGGTATTTTGGAAATTTCCCCAAATTAAAGGGGTATTTTGGTAATTTTTTTCTTTCCAAAAATTTGACAAACCTACGTATGAGAAATACTAAAGAAAAAATATTGACTAAAATTGAAGGTTTTTACAGTATATTAAATCTAAGTTGGGCCCATTGTAGTGGGGGGAGTGGGGAAAAAATAAGAGCCTTGTCATACCATAAGCTAAGGCACCAAAAGTTAGCATTTAATAAATCCTTTCAACACCTTCAACTTATATCTGCATGTGGGAAACTCGGCTCAGCAACAACGCAATATCTAAATTAGGTTACATGATCTACCATAACCCGTCCCCGACCCTAGCTCGGTGTTTGCACATTTGATGCGCATCAAGAATTGTCTAAATGCGGAATTCTTCCAGGGCCTACAATGCATGCTGCAGGCATTGTATGCTCTAGAAGCATTAAGCTTTTTGGTATGTGCAAGCTCGTTAACAGCGCTAATAGCCACTATAGTTGCCAGATCCCCTAGGTGGGACGAGGCTCTAAGATCTCAGGTCACACCTCCTCTCTCTGTTTCTAAAGGAGATTCATAAGGGTTGAATGAGGGCCATGTGCCAACTTTTGATTTGAAGAATCTAGGTCAAACCTTGGGGGGTCATGAAGGGTTATGTTTGGTTTTGCAATATAAGCAACAGCACACCTGGAAAGATTGTTAAGGGTCAAGATAAAAGCTAACAAAACAATTTTAGATTAGAGTTGATTTGGGCAGCTACATTACAATGAGTTGATTAAAGAGGTTATTTTTGTGTGCAATGAGACACATGTTTTCCAGTTTGGCATAGAGGGATCAAGGGCAAAGGGACTTACATACTTTATGAAGTTGTCTAATTTTCCATTATGTACCTGCAAAGACTTTCAAAAGAGAGATTCCAAGAGGTTTCCTTATGTGACATGCAAGCATATACACTATGCATTTATCCAAATTTTAGGTTTTGAACTCTCAAGCCCATGAGAACATGCTCCAAGCACCCTTCACCAAGATGGAGGAGCTCTTTCAAACCTTGGGTGGAGCACGACAAAATGTATAGTAATCCTTTAAGTGTCTTAGGTTGTAAGAGTTTTACATTGTAGGGTATTTTGTTGTTTGCTATTGTCGATCTGAGTTGTGGCCTAAAGTGTTTATAGAAGTAAGCACAAGTTTTTGGAGTTAGTTTTATACTGAGGCTCTTGGATTTGGCGTTAATGCTTGCTAGCACATTTTGCATATGTGTTTGTGGCTATGTATCAAGGTGCATGTGCACACATTAAAGTAAGAGTATGGTTCTTTTGTTTGAGACTATTTGAGAGGCAACATATTTGCTTTGCTACACTATCCTCTACAAAGTAGCTATTGAGGTCTTGATCTAGTCTTTCTCATTGTATATGCTCGCTCGCTTTCTTGTTCGCTCGGAAGTACTCGCTCGAGGACTGAGATTCCTCAATCTGGCTCCTAGCCATATTTTTTGCTCTAGTGAGTTAACATATGTATCATATATGCCATGCCCTCATGTGATTTGAAAACCTGCAGACATCTTGGCAAGTTTCCCCAAGTTTGTATGCTACTAGCATACATATGCCAAACTTTGGAAACCACTATGCTAAATGCTGAAAGGGAAGCCTTGCCTCACATAAGTACTCATGGAGTTTTGGTGCTCATAGCTATCGATACTCTTGCCCATCGACAATGTCATAGCAAAAGAAAGTCGACCTTGTCAAAATTTCATAGAGAATCGGCCTTGCTGAGTCGTGCAGTTTATTGAGAATCATGAGATTGCCCAATATTGATAGAGATCGCATTTACATCTTAGCTACCAAGAGTTATCTATTGCCAACTGTGCTTGATCGAAGCAACATTTGCTTGTCAAGTTGACACTGTAAAAAGTCCTTCAAAAGGAAATAAGTTCAAAATGGAGAGTTAAAGGTAACATACTTATCAATTTTTGTAACCACCACACTTGGCACTAGAAATCGTAGCATCATGGGGCATGATTGTCAATATTTTTCATATATGGGTGTTTCCCTGCATCATGGCAAGCTGTAACGGCTACAGAGTGACTGTGCACCCCATGCGTAGACATAGGTATAGATCCTTCCTCCTGAAAGCCTTGCTTTTCCATAGTTTTGATTGCCGTTTCCTCGACACTAGTTCAGAGGTACAAGCATCAAATGTTTTGAACAACTATAAGACAACAATTGTCTACACCAGATTTGCTAGGAGGTATCCTTATACGCCATACTTCTACTCCATAATAATGTCGAGGAGGGCCTCACATTGAAAGCATAAAAGTGAGACAAGTAGTAGCTATCATAAATTTATAAACAAAGTGTACCTGCACTCATTGCCAATTACCCGTGGAAAAGCTATCCGAACCAGCATGCCAAAAAATGTTGCCGGCTTCGTAAATGGAAAGAGGTAGTCATCCATACAGAGCATCTTTGCTTGACATGTCACAGGCCTTGTCTGTACCTGCATGCCATGAATGCTAGGCAACCTTGACTTTGAATCAGCATTTACCTTGCAGAGATCCCTCCATAGAATCCTGATGATCATAATCGGGTCTTGCAAGCACTTCACTACATGAAAAGCCTTGCCTAGACTTATTTGTAATCATTGAGCCTTGTTGAGGCTTACTTGCCATGAACCTTACCTTGGTTATATTTGCGAGGCTATGTGTTTTTGTATGCTTGAAAACCTTGCGCGAGATTGACTTGCCTACCTTAAGACAAGGCTACTTTACCTCGTTCAAACTTGCAGACATTCAGCATCGAAAGTTGCCGTGAACCCTGGTCATGACTCCTTGCCATAATGTCTTGAGGCCTTTAAGCATGGGAAGTGCCTCATGTCAAGAAACCCTAAGGTTAATTAAAAGTGACCTTATGTGTGAACATGCCGCAGCTATGGTAGGCTACATGCTGCCACATAGAAGGAGAGAAGCCATCGCTCGCAGGGTGGTTGTCAACACAGGGCGGCCCATCAACGAACCCTCATCTACCATCTCCAGTGCTTCTAAAGAGCCCAAGTGTGAGCATTTTTGTGCAGGTCGATGAGCATGCCCTCCCTCCTCAAGGTGTCATTTCCATGGTTGCCTTCTTGCCTAGCAAGAGATCCTCTCCCCGCCCTTGTCTCGATTGCAAACCACCGCTCCCACAACGGACACCATCATCCTCGTAGTCATGCAAGCATGCCCTCAGAGAGAGAGAGAGAGAGAGAGAGAGAGAGAGAGAGAGAGAGAGAGAGAACATGCAACAAGCCATGCAAGGCCATCTTTCCCCCTCCTCCATGGCTCTCCTCCCTTGGACTCTGATACTAGTATGAGACGTAGGAGATTGAGATACCGGATCCGCTCTACCACCCTATATATAGGCTGGCTCTTAGCCCTAGCCATCATACAGATCCCTAGTCCACATTGGTCCAGTCTGAGCCCTTGGCTCAGGTCCCTGATACTAGGAAGCTAGGCTATGGGGGATGCCACCTTGGAGCCATGGCGAGGTGCTCGGCTTATAGAGAATGAGAGCGAGATGGAGAGAGAGAGAGAATCGATAGCTTGAACAAAAATAAAGTACAGCTATTGTTGATTTGATGATATTTTTAAAATAACAAGCCTTACATTATATGTACCCAAACTTGCCATGCAACACTCGACTCTACACTGACCTGCATGCCTCATGAGGCTTGTTCCCACGGGTTGACAACTGATCACCACCGAAATCGAGCTTGCATAGTCAACAAGCCCCCCTCAAGCCCAAACCACCTATGGAATTGATACAGACCATGGCAGAGTCCAATCACCTGAAACCATGCATAGAAGTCCCCCCCTTGACTATAACATAGGTGTGTGTGTGTGTACTTCCCTCAAACAACCATCGGTGTGAGACATACCAGGTGGTCTTACTATTATATATTTATGGTAGTGTCTATAACCCATACAAAAGTTTGGCATGACAATAAGTGACAATAGATAAAATCATAACAGACCTATGATGACATGACAAAACATGACTTTTAGCTAGAATAATTAAACTGAAAAGCAGTTGAAGAATACTGCCAAAAAATTGAGTTGAAAGAAACCAATCTGAACTTGCCTCTCTTGCTTTGATTTTGGAGTCTCAATTTTGCTTTTCTTCGGTATCACCATGAAGCGGGAAGCTTTGCAAACAATTGTCTTTGCAGTAATTTGATACTATTTCTTGTGTATGAGGGTCATCAAAAGCACCACACATTTCCTTGGTTATCCACTACATAGTTGCCAAGCAACAATTTGCTAAGCTGTGCCTTGAATGACCAATTTCACCACCTAAAAAGGAAAAAGCTTACTTTGTCGGAAGCAACAAGCAACGGCTAAAAGAGCAGTGCCGGCTTCACAAAGGGGGTGTGAAGACCCTCTTGTTTTAAGGGGGTTAATTAGGCTGGCAAGTGGAAATAAAAAACCAGTTGTTGACGATTTTTTGTTGCAGACGAACATAGCAATGGCAAAGAAGCTTACGGGCTGTCCGTTGCTTGCCGTCAAGAGGTCTACGCAAGAAGCATTTTGATATGCTATGTTTGCCAACCACCCCGCCTTAGCTTTGCTTGTATGAGCGTGCCTTTTGATATGCTCACCAAATTGCAACTTGGAGTGCCTGTAGAACTGCCGACTTTGCATGTGCCTGCTGTAGCGTCTCGAAACACCTTGCCTTGCCACAATCAACCAGCAGTGCTTTGCTCCTTCAAGTTCCTCCTGTAGCTGATTTTCTCCAGGGTTTTGAGATGCCTTGCGCAAACGCTTCTTCACTTGCCCACCTTCCTGCGCTCGCCTTGCAGCTGCAGCGCCAAGAGCACCAAGCTCTGATACCAGTTGCTAGGAAGCTAGGCTATGGGGGATACCACCTTGGAGCCATGGCGAGGTGCTCGGCTTACATAGAACGAGAGCGAGATGGAGAGAGAGAGACTCTCGATAGCTTGAAAAAAAACAAAGTACACACTATTGTTGATTTGATGATATTTTTAAAATAACAAGCCTTACATTATATGTAGCCAAACTTGCCATGCAACACTCGACTCTACACTGAACCTGACCTGCATGCCTTATGAGGCTTGCTCTTACGGGTTGACAATTAATCACCACCGAACTCGGGCTTGCATACCCAACACCTGACCCCCTAGGTCAAGCCTTGATCCTTAAGATACCTTGTCCTGACAATTTTGGATGGTCTTTATGCAAGTCGCAATGAGGCAAAAATTGCATTGCTACGTAAAGAGCTGGAGTCGAAGATTATGCATGAGGAAGTTGATATGGACACTTTCCTTGCTGGTGTCAAGGATATCAATGAGCAACTTATTTCTACAGGTGAAGTCATTTCAGACAGTTCCCTTGTGCAGACTGTTCTAATTCCTTGTCAGATTCTTACCAGACTTTTGCTAGTGCTTGGAGACTTATGACCCAAGGAAATCCTGAAGTTGGCAAGTTTGATGCATTATGCACATTGCTGTTGCAAGAGTCTCTTTCTATAAAAAATAGAACTAGGCAGCGTGCAATTGAACATGCCTTTATTGCTGCTCAAAGAAAAGGTGGTAATAGCAATGTAGCCACTTCTCATGGTTCTTCTACGAGTGGTAAATCACATGTTCCTAATGCTTCTACTGGAAGAAATTCTTCTGGGAATTTTGGTGATAAGGGCAAAAAGAAGATGCGTTGCCATTATCATAAAGCTAATGATCACTTGATCAAGCAGCGTCCTAGGTTGAAGGCCACAGAGGCTAAAAAGAAGAGGCTAGTTCCACTACAAATGCAACTATCTTGAGTCTTCTGTGAAAGGAGACTGTGATGCTAATACCAACCCCTTGCTGAAAAGGAGTCCTCAAATGTTGGTCACATCCGAGGTGGAAACACCCTATTCTTAGGGGTTTTGACCATACTTTGAGAGGCCACACACAAAAGCCCACTGGGTGGACCTCAGCCTGCTCGCGGAAAAAAACAGTTTTAAAGTCCTTTTTTGGGTCCATTTGGATTGTTGTCGATCGGCGCGCTTAAAAACCTCCGTCCGACGGCCCGTGTGATCGACCACCACCTACCCGGTGGACCTACCCACTTGCCCCCGCTTGCCTGGAGGCTCTGTCCGTCTGCTCGTGCTGGCCGAGCCTGACCTCGCCTACATGGTTGCTTCCCGGCCTGCCCAAGAATACCCGACAGCTCTTGCCCATGGGCCTTTCCCACGGCTGACCTAAACCAAGCATCCATTTTTTTGTTTGTTTAAGGAGTGTCTCACACCGACCTGCAGCAAAGCATACAAGGCCCTGTCAAGCAAGAAGCATCCCTTTTTTTGGTTAGCATTTGATGCTTCTCTCCATCAAAGGCGATTCAAAGAAACTTCTCTCAAGCTTACAAAGGGGAGCTACATCAAGCTTCAAAAGCTTCACCAATCAAAGCAAAGGGAAAATCCCCTTAGTGAAGAGGAGCTTCACAAAAGGGACTTCTCCCTCTCTCTCTCTCTCTCTCTCTCTCTCTCTCTCTCTCTCTTGCAATGAACCCTAAAATTTTGCAGCCAAGCACAACAATTTGCAAATAAATTTTTTGTCATCTCCTTTGTGCCTGTGTAAAGGGGTAGACACTGGCTAGGAGTGTCTCCTAAGCTAAGACCCCTCTATTAGCACAATGGGGGAAAAGGGAACCGAAAACTACAATGAGAAGGGGTTTTATACTTAGCAAACAAAATTAAGGGGATACCTCATGAAAAAATGCTTATGGTCTATTTGTTGGGGTACAGGCGCCTGTGCCTTGCCCGGCCGCCCTGAGTCTGGGTGCCCACTGACTTGTATACATTATACATAGCATAAGTGTATAGGGGGTTGCTCACTCTGATTGAGTCTCCCCACCCATTTCTGTGTGTCGTGTGCTCTTCTCCTTCCTCTTCTCTCTTGCAGAGTTCCTTCAATTGGTATCAGAGCTGAAGTTGTAGATGTCAGGAGAGCAGGTCTGTAGATAGGAACATGTGATTTACAGCAGTAGCAGGGGAATATTTGAGGTAGTGTCAGATTTTTTACGATCTGATACTCTATCTAACCAGAATCGGCAAGTGGATCTGTGGAGGAAGCTGTCCTTGCTGCAAAAGAGCCAGTCATCTCTCTGAAGGGAGGGGAGTGCGCAGGAGATTGACGACGCTCCTCTAGATTCAAGCCAAGAGACGAAGTACAGGTACAGGGTTTGCACTACAGATTTCTCTAGGTGCCGGGTTGGCATAGAGCGTGTTTTGTGCTACGCCACGCTATGTATGACATTGTGGAGAGCTGTTACGCTCTAGTCTCCTGGATTTCAGTTCCAGAGGTGTTGCAGTGTCCTGTTTACTGGCTTTGGTACCTTGCTTTGCCACAGGTGTACAGGTGACTTCTCGTCAGATGGGAGATGTACTGCAGTGACTCGATGTCATGGATGGCAGTGTCTTGTTAGCCGGCTTGTGCTCATGTATGTACACTGCGGGAGCTCTTTGTATGCTCAGTGATCTGGTTGAGCTACTCCCAGATTGTTTGCCATAGGATTTGGCATATTATTTCCTTTGTTTTTTTGGGCGTGACTTAGTCCCCGTACAAATAAGACTCTGTCCAATTTGTGCCAGGAGTTTTATGAATGTTGTGACAGTGTTCGTAAGGTATTAGTCATGCATTGACTTGTTGCTTGCGGATAGGTTTTCCGCTTATGCGCTCACAGGTGGTCACTCTGATTGCATTGCTGGCCGGTCTTATGACAGAGGTTTGTAGCACAGGTTTTGTGCAGGCAATTTGATGCACAGATTTGCAGGGATTTGATCACGCATGTTGAGTGCTGATTGATTGCGCATTGGCTCTTGTTGAGTGGTTGATCGACTTATGGTTATTTTGGGTTAGATAGCAATTTTACGTCAAAACTTTGGCGAAATTTTCCCAGTATTTTGTGACATAATGTGCATGTTTCTTGCTTAGCTTGGCTTGATTTTGGCACTCAGTTTTGGCTTTGAGAGTTTTGGTTACACTCAGAGTTTGCGTGCGGTGTTCTCTACAAGTCGGAAATTAGTGCGAGATGCATAAAAATCGCACTTGTGGGACTTGGCAATTAGTTCACAGGATTGCAGTGCCGTACTATAGCAGGGAGGGCTTATGTATTGACATTGTGGGAGCTTTATGCTCACAGATTGTCTCACAGATTTTGCATCGTGACTTTGCCATATTCTTGGACAGTTGGTAGGTGCTGAGACATTGATTTTGCTTTCTAGTTTGCTACATTGTGCTCATGACAGAGACAGGTGATCGCTCAGATTATGATCTCTTCGAAATGTGCATGTTTGATGGGTCAAACTTTGCAGCATGGAGAGAGTGTATGCTTGATGCATTGACACAGCGAGGGTTGCATGGACCATTGAGTGGTGATGCAGGTAGACCTTCATGCTTGTCTGACAATCAGTGGCAGGAGCTAGATGAGATGGCATTATCTACGATATGTTTGCACCTTGCGGAGTCTATAATTGCTCTTGTTATGTATGAGACGACTACGAGAGCATGTTGGCAGGGATTGCATGAGATGTATGACAGATCTGAGTCATCTGAGACTCTTGTGAGACAACGGCATTCACATATGGGCCGACGGGTTACGTGTTGGCATTGTGGTCGTTCAGGGCACATTAGACAACGATGCTTTCATCGTATGAGACAGCACAGGAGACAGGCTAGTCTCAAGGATGCAGTAGATGCTATAGGCTCCGTTGACTTGATAGTTGCAGGATCAGATACAGTGTCTGAGTACCCTAGTGACAGTGAGGTCAAATTTGCTTCCTGTATGACGTCTGAGGATAGTCCACTTCTTTTGCAGTGGGTGCTAGACAGGGACGCTACTTTTCATGTCACTCCGTATCGTGACTGGTTCAGTAGATATTCTAGCAGAGTGCATGGTAGTGTGCGATTGGCAGATGGGTCACTGCATGAGATTGCTGGTTCATGAGATGTGAGACTGTCATTACCGAGCGGTGCATCGTACGTGCTCAGAGATGTGTGTCATGTGCCAGATTTGACGATGAGTTTGATATCCGTTGGTCAGCTCAGGGATGGTGGATGTCGGGTATCGCAGCTTGAGCAATCTTTTGTGTTGCATTTGGGTTCGCTGGTGAGTGCGAGAGGTGCTAAAGTTGGCACATGGTACCCATTGCACGTAGTACTGGTGCAAGATGGTCGAGTCTCAATCTTGTTAGAGCCATGCAAAGAGCGAGAGACCCGGATAGTCTCTTTTGCTCATGGGTTGCAGGGTACTTTGCATGGAGTGCAGAGTAGTGAGCTCGTTGTGTACACAATTGGGGCACGACTTGAGCAGTCACGCAGAGAGGTGAGAAAGTCAGACATGCATGCTTTGCTAGTGAATGAGCAAAGAAGAGAGTCAGTTGTGCAAGATACTTCTATGCAGGATAGACAGGTAGAGTGGTCTTTCTCTAGTGAGTCACGACAGGAGGACGTTCTGCAAGAGTCTATGCATAAGGAGTTAGAGCATGAGAGCTCTAGTGAATCACAATAGATTGAGTGGTCATCTTTGTAGTGGATGATTGTAGAGGAGGCTGAGACGTTAGCGATTATGCAATCATTCCTTTCTATGCTCGACAGTGAGCATGGGGATATATTTGTGCAGGATATGTCTTCCAGCAGACACCTAGAGCAACTGGTTTGCTCTGAGGTTGCACGACAGGTTGATGCGTCTTTTGCGGGCAGTCAGGAGATGAATGTGGCTGACACGCCTTGTCAGTTAGAGATGCCTATTTCCAGGGATATATATGTTGATGCATGCTCCGTAGAGCTAGCAGGGCCCGCTAGCATTGCATCGGCATTCGGTGGTCTCATGTATGAGATGCTGATCTTGAGATCGGATATCGCAATTGCAGTGGGAGCATTTGTAGTTGGGGTTGTCAGTTGTTTGTTGACTGATGATGGCATAGTGCACGAGGGAGATATGCAGGTATTGTCTACATACTTGCAGTACGTGTGCGGTACGTCTGGTGGTGTATGGACTTACACGGGAGCAGGACAGCCGGATGCACACGATCACAACCAGCCAGTGGGTATCGGTTGAGAGCGGTTTTCTCTCGCCTTTTGTAGTCTTTAGACTAGGTTCTCTTGCTTAAAGGCACAATCGCCTTTAAGTGGGAGGTTGTTGGGGTATAAGCGCCTGTGCCTTGCCTGGCCGCCCAAAGTCTGGGCGCCCACTGACTTGTATACCTTATACATTGCATAAGTGTATAGGGGGTTGCTGACTCTGATTGAGTCTCCCCACCCCTTTCTATGTGTCGTGTGCTCTTCTCCTTCCTCTTCTCTCCTGGAAGTCCCTTTGGGAGTAGATCAACAGGATTGTCCTTGGTGTGGATCTTCAGCAATTGTATCTGCTTGTCTTCAAGTACTTCCCTTATGAAGTGATATTTCACATCAATATGCTTAGTCTTCGAATGGAACACTGGATTCTTTGCCAATTGTATAGCACTTTGACTATCACAATATAACTCTGGCATATCTACTTTGATTCCCAAGTCTGCTACCAATCTACCAAGCCAAATAGCTTCTTTGCATGCCACATTTGCTGCAACATACTCAGCTTCTGCAGTAGACTGCGTAATACAATCTTGTAATCGAGATCGCCATGATATGGCACCTCCAGCCAATGTAAAGACATAGCCTGATGTAGATCTCCTCTTATCCAAGTCTCCTGCATAATCTGAGTCAGTGTATCCTTTGACACTCAAATCCTAACTACCATAGCATATGCGCATACTCTTTGTATGTTTTAAGTATCTCATGATACCTTTCACTGCCTCCCAATGTTTCTTGCCAGGATTTGACATATATCTGCTAGCCACTCCCACTGCAAATGAAATATCCGGATGTGTAGCAATCATTGCATACATCAAACTCCCACATGCAGACGCATACGGCACCGTATCCATTTCAAGCTTTTCCACCTCAGACTGTGGGCAATCTTGGTTGCTTAGTTTCACATATGACGGCAATGGTGTCATCAATGCCTTTCCCCTGTCCATATGGAAACGTTGCAACACCTTGTCAATATACTCTTCCTGAGATAAGTAAAGCATCTTCTTTGACCTATCTCGCTGGATACGCATACCTAGTATATGACTTGCCTCACCTATGTCTTTCATGTCAAAAACCTTTGCCATTTTTGACTTAAGAGCTGAAATTTCTGCCATTTTTCTACCAGCAAGTAACATGTCATCCACATGCAAGATGAGGATTATCAAGCTACCATCCTTAGCTTGTCGAGTATACAGGCAATGATCTGTCTCACTTCTCTTGTATCCTTGAGAAAGCATAAATTGGTGAAACTTGTACCATTCTCTTGGTGCCTGTTTCAAGCCATAGAGACTCTTTCTCAAACGACATACCAATTTCTCTTTGCCTTTCTCAACATACCCTTCTGGTTGCTGCATATAAACCTCCTCATGCAAATCTCCATGAAGAAATGCCGTTTTCACATCCATCTGATGTAAATGCAGATCATGTTTGGAAACCAAAGCAATTACACTTCTCAATGTTGTCGTCTTGACAACTGGTGAAAAAACTTCATCAAAATCTATTCCGTGTTCTTGCTTAAAACCCTTAGCAACCAACCGTGCTTTGTATTTTGGCTGTCCATCATGAGGAGTAAGCTTATACCTGTGAACCCACTTACAAGGTAGAGCTTTCTTGCCCTCTGGCAATTGAACCAGATCCCACGTGTGATTCTTATGCAGAGCCGTCATCTCTGATTGCATGGCCAACTGCCATTTTTTCGAGTCAACCACTTGTAATGCCTCTTTGTAACAAGATGGTTCTCTGCAATCCGTGAGCATGAAATAATTTAGAGATGGCACATAACGATTAGGTGGTTTGGAGACACGCTCAAAATGTCTCACCACAACTGATTCTGCCTCTCTAGCCACTATAGGCTGTTCCTGAGCCTGACCATGCTGTCTTGATGTGCTAACACTAGGTCCATCTTCCCTGAAGACAACTATTCTGATCTCCTCTGTCTTCTCTGGATTAGCGACGTGAAACTTGGCTTCATTGAAATTCACATCATTGCTACGCATAACTTTTCTAAACTCAGGATCCCAAAGCCAATAACCCATCTCGCCCGATTCTCCGTAGCAAAGAAATATACACTTCTTGCTCTTTGGTTCTAACTATTCCTGAACTCCTTAGGAATATGGCTATAAGCTTCACAACCAAAGACTCTGAGATGCTTATACAAAGGTGCCTTGCCTGTCCATAGCATCTCGGCCACTTCACTCTTATCCAGAACCCTACTAGGAGACCTGTTGATTAAATGGACTGTTGTAGCCACTGCTTCCGCCCAAAATCCTTCAGGCAACTCAGCATTTGACAACATGCTTCTGACCTTCTCTTGTATGGTCCTATTCATACGTTCTGCAACTCCATTTTGTGAAGGAGTGTATGGTGCAGTAAGTTCTCGCTTTATCCCTTTTGCTTCACAAAAGTCTTGGAAAGCCTTGGAAACGTACTCTCCACCATTGTCTATCCTTAAGCACTTCAGCTTCTGACCACTCTGATTCTCCACAAGTTGCAAAAATTTCTTAAAGACCTTGAGCACCTCATCCTTGTGCTTCAAGAGGTAAACCCATACTTTGTGAGAATAGTCATCTATGAATGTACAAAAGTACACTGCTCCCCCTAGTGACAAACTAGGCATTGGTCCGCATAAATCACTGTGCACAAGAGTCCCGACGATTCCTCTTTGATCTATGCGGTTCCTGTGTTTGCTTACCATAAACACAATGCTCAAAAAACTCAAAATCTTGAAATGAAAATCCAGGCAGAGAGCGAGACACCCGAACAGTCTCTTTTGCTCATGGGTTGTAGGGTACTTTGCATGGAGTGCAGAGTAGTGAGCTCGTTGTGCACACAGTTGGGGCACGACTTGAGCAGTCACACACGGAGGCAACAGAGTCAGACATGCATGCTTTGCTAGTGACTGAGCAAAGTAGAGAGTCAGTTGTGCGAGATACTTCTATGCAGGATAGACAAGTAGAGCAATCTTGCTCTAGTGAGTCACGACAGGAGCACGTTCTGCAAGAGTCTATGCATAAGGAGTTAGAGCATGAGAGCTCTAGTGAATCACAGCAGATTGAGTGGTCATGTTTGCAGTGGATGATTGTAGAGGAGGATGAGACATTAGCGATTATGCAGTCATTCCTTTCTATGCTCGACAATGAGCATGGGGATATAGTTGTGCAGGATATGTCTTCCAACAGCAGACACCTAGAGCAGCTAGTTTGCTATGAGGTTGCACGACAGGTTGATGCGTATTTTGCGGACAGTCAGGAGATGAATGTGGATGACACGCCTTGTCAGTCAGAGATGCCTATTGCCAGGGATATATATGTTGATGCATGCTCCATAGAGCTAGCAGGGCCCGCTAGCATTGCATCGGCATTCGGTGGTCTCATGTATGAGATGCTGATCTTGAGACCGGATATCGCAGCTGCAGTGGGAGCATAGTGCATGAGGGAGATATGTAGGTATTGCTTACATACTTGCAGTACGTGTACGGTACGTTTGGTGGTGTATGGACTTACACGGGAGCAGGACAGCTGGATGCACACGATCACAACCAGCCAGTGGGTATCGGTTGAGAGCGGTTTTCTCTCGCCTTTTGTAGTCTTTAGACTACGTTCTCTTACTTTAAGGCATAGTCGCCTTTAAGTGGGAGGTTGTTGGGGTATAGGCGCCTGTGCCTTGCCCGGTCACCCAGAGTCTGGGCGCCCACTGACTTGTATACCTTATACATAGCATAAGTGTATAGGGGGTTGCTCACTCTGATTGAGTCTCCCCACCCATTTCTGTGTGTTGTGTGCTCTTCTCCTTTCTCTTCTCTCCTGCACAATTTCTTCACTATTATCATCACTGCCTTAGAACAACAAGCCAAAACGGATGGAGTGCACACTAGGGTATCTACACTCATAGCAAGTGCACAAAATTTGGCCAAGGACGAACAAGAATTAGGAATTATCATCACCTCCTTGCATGACAATTATGTGCATTTCATAGACAAATATAAGCATGCACATGAAGCCTGCTATGTCCTACAAAACAAATTTGGAGCCAGATCTAAAATAATTAAGGTTAGTCTCAAAAGACAACTCTACAAAATCACTATGGTTGAAGGGGAGGACATTACTAGCCTAGTAAATAGGCTTAAGAGCATTGTCACACAACTCACCTACATACTTATTAACATCATCAGCAGGAGCTTTTGTCATGACACCCTCAAGAGGAAGATATTTGCCATCGACATCATCAACTGGGAGAAAGTGTTATGAATGTGGAAGAATGGGACACGTAGAAAAAGATTGCTACACAAACAAAGCTTGCAACAAATGCGGTAAAAAGGGATATCCTCCTTCTCAATGCTACTCAAATGGAGGTAGTAGTAGTGGAGAAAGCAGCAATAGTAGAAGCAATAGCAGAAGCTACAAAGGGAAGAGACCTGTCAAAGGATCAGCTCACATGGTAGAAGACAAATGGCAACAACAGTCTTCTATGATGACATACTTTGAAGATGCAGTCTCTCTACTTGTAGGGGTCTTATTTTTGTGTGTGGATATTATCATCTTGTGTGCATTTTGTTAACCTATGTGGATTTTACCATCCTATGTGGATACCAACTTATCATCGTGTGTGGATATTGCATCTTCAATATTTTGTCTTAGTCCAAACCTCAAGGGGAGGATTGTAAAGTGTGAGCTTTGTCTTAAAGTGTGAGTCAAGGAGAGAAGAGTGTAATTATCCCATGTGCTATGGTGCAAGGCTGTAGAGCTACTTAAAGATCATTTTATGAATGAATAAACACAAGTCTATTTTGCATTACATCTCCCTTGTATATGGTGAGCTTGTGATGGCTTAGCAAATACTCAAGATCGTGTTTATGAGTCAAAGTTAATTGATCTTGGAACCTAATTTGCTTGAGTGATAATCTAGCCAGCACACACTCACTTGTGTGCATGATGTTTCTCTTTCATCCATCCTAGCTAGCATGATCCCATTCCCATCAATTTGTTCACATACTCTTTGGGAATGCAGTATCCATAATCTATGTAAATGGCACTCTTATTGAAGCTATCCCTCTTCACAAATCCGTTAGATAGGCATGTCCCTTGTCACCTTTGCTTTGTAAAATTTCTTTTGATGACCTTGGATGACTTGTTAAAGATGCTATGCAGCAAGGGAAGTTAAAAGATATAGACATCTCTGACTCAATGGAACAATTATGCTTGCAATAGTTAGTTGATGACACTAATGCAATAGTAAATAATGACTTGCAATCTCTTGCCTTAACGCTTATTGTTTGGCTTGTGGTTGTGTCATCAATCATTCTAAAATAGGTTACATGATATGTAAAGGTCCTTGCCCTACAATTGTTGCTTAGGCTAGTTGTAAAGTAATTGAAGAAGGGTAGATCTTTAAACTACTAGGAATCCCAATGGGCTTTATTGTATCCTTCAACCACAGATGCAACTATGTATTGTAAATATTTAGAAAGAAGATTCTTTTCTGGAAGAACCATCAACCCAACTTATCTGCTAGAGGAATCATTACTTACTATCTACTTTGGTTTTCTTCTTGTCTTGATGGTCTCCTTCCTAGTACCAACTAAACAAGTTTTTCACCTTGGCAAGTAGATTTCTTTGGGGTGAATTAGAGGAGGTCAAAATTTCCAAAGTATCTTGGCAGACCTATTATTGTTGTCCCAAAGAGCAAGGAGGATTGGGTATTCTCAATCTACAACACCTTTCTAATAAGTTAGCCACCAAATGGATTATAAGGGCATCCTTCTCCTTTGACTTCTAGGCTATGTTGATCAAAAGTAAAACTAAATAGTTCCATTTGAAGGGCTACAAATCATGGTCAAAGATTTCATTACAAGGGGCTTTAATTTCAAGAGCTAACTTCACCTCAAGTAGGTCTGATCTTGTCTGAAAGTTTTGGAATACTTGGAATCTTCAAAAATCCAAATGGTCTCCTCCCAAAGCTTGGGACTTTTCTTATCAATTGTTGATTCAAGATTCCATTTGGATTGGATGGTTTGGCCTTTCAAAAGACTGGGAACTATCCAAGAGGGCTCACACGTGTTTTAGAGCAGGCATCAAGTGTTGGAAGGATGTACATAAAGATGGAAATTTGCTCAATGAAGAGGATCTTATCCAAGTTCCATATCACTCAAATGTGTAGCTTTGGTTTCAAAAAGGGGTCAAAGATTTCAGTGCTGGCTATAGAAATGTGCCAAAGGTCACCATACATCTCTCTCCCAAATCTGTAAATCACATCTATCTTTATAAAGCTTCCTGTGAGAGTAGCATGGATCAAAGTCTTGTTAGAAAGATCAACCTCAAATGGGGATTATCTTAGAAAGCTAAGCAATGGGAATATTGATTCAAGTGCATATGTCCTACCCTCTTGCCATAAACTATAGTTTCCTCATGTGCATTAGGAGATTTTGGAGGTCTTTTAGATGGCCATATTGAGAAGAGAGAGAAAAGGAAGCGCATTCAATGAGCATCAAGGCAACGTGGCATACAAAATAGCTCAAATAAATCAAGAAGTAAAATAAAAAAATCTCAAATGTGAGGTAACATCCTGTTTTTACGATTTCTATATGTGGACCCGATGTAGACAAACTTTGATAGCAGTAAAGGTATTGAAAGACAACTACAAAAAGCTATCATACTCCCGCTACAAAAAGCTATTCCTCCATTAAGGAAGCGTTCAAAACTAATCCTCCCTCCATTACAAGTAAGTTGAGGCTTTCTTCTTCCACTAAGAAAGAACAATGGCTTCTTCATCTTCTTCTTCCCGCCCTAAAATCTCTAGGGCTTGTTGTACTCTCTCCCCAGCTAGCCTCACCATTAGTCTACCAAGGAGGCCAAGTAGCAACATCTGCTCTATTTCCATCTCAAACTCCATCACTACAAATATTTAATGGCCAGAGCAAACGATATGAAAAAGTTCTTGGGTTCTCATGCAGCTAAGAAGGAGGAAAAGATCCTCTATAACAAATTTATTTTTTTCTACATGGAAAGCACGAGTGCTCAATTGCAAAGTGGAGGTTGGCAAGAAGATTGTGAAGGAGGTTTTAGTTCAGCATGTCTATACTCACTCTGATGTGATTGCGAATGGAGGCAATGTCTCATGATGCATCACCTGCAACGCAAGTGTAAGTGCTTTCTTAGCCTTCCTTTTGTAGTCTTCCTTTGAGACCTTTCTGATCTCATATTTTTTTTTTCTTTTTGAAGAGGTAGAGTTGTATTAAAAGAAATAAAAACAAAAACAAAGTACCCTTAGGAGGGTTAGCCCATAAGCTATGTAAATGTATTCTTGTTGATTCTCAATCACCTAATGCTCTCCAAAGTTCAATTCAATGGAAACAGTGGAGGTCATGTACTCCTAGATTCTATTTAGATGTTAGATTGATTTGTATCTTACTTTTGGTTATTGCACTTGCAGATGTCTATCCTTCTTTGTACGAGGAATGGGAACCAGAGGAGTGTATTGTAGGGCTCATATCTGTAATCCACACTCAAATTGGTGTTTTACAATATGCTAGAAGACCTAGAATGAGCCTTGTAGATGAGGGACTTTTCTTCTACAAGCACTTCTACCAGCTCAACTAGAGAAATAAAAAAGGTATGTTGGTTAAGCTCCCTCTCCCTACCAATTGGAACTCCGTGGACTGGCCAGTCTTGGACACAATAATGAGTGAAGTTCTTCGGAGAAAACTATTTAGGGATGTTCAGAGGTCCCTCCAAATTTTTGTATCCACCAAATTGGTGAAGACTACTAATTTCTATCCTATAAGCTTATTTGTGGAGCTTTTCACACCAACCACATACAAGTGGCAAAGACTATGCTAGTATGTAAATCTCTAGATTCTTGCTTTTACAAAAAGATTCTTCGATAGAGGGTGGTATGATAAAGAGGTGGATGACATTCATTGTGAGATTGCACTGAATACTTTGGTGGACAAGTACATGATCGACACACAATCACTTCTCATCTCTTTCTGTTACAAGCGCTCTCAATTTGTTGTAGGCTGCTCTCAGCTTCTGCCTATTGATCAAGAGTAGGTAGACTTCAAGAACAAAGTTGTCATAGATGTGGAGGTGGTGGACAAAGAGCTCAACTTTGTGACAATGATCACAATAAGGGAGAAATGCAACCTTCTTCAACTCCGACATGACATAGTGGAGGAGACTGCAGACAACAAACCCTCACAACTCTATTTCTTTTACTAGGTTGACACAAAGTAATGCAACAAAGGGAAAACAAGATTGTTTGTAGAGATCTAAGTATGCGAGTCCAACTCGTGCCAATGTAACTTGGATGAATTCTATTGGGTGTAACTTTTCCTTCAATTGAAATCTATATTGATGAATTCCATTGTAACATTTCTTTCAATTAGTTGTATTTTTATTTCAATACTAAGATGAACTGTTTCTCTCTCTCTCTCTCTCTCTCTCTCTCTCTCTCTCTCTCTCTCTCTCTCTCTCTCTCTCTCTCTCTCTCTCTCTCTACATTTAGTATAACATATAAAGAATTTGCTGTCTGATTTTGCCTCAATCATTCTACAATTCCTCTCTCTCCCTCTCGCGTACATGCGTGACACACACACACACACACACACACACACACACATCACACATATTTGGCACCACATTGATAGGTACAAAGAATCATATTATTGTACATAGTTAACATTTCAAAGAGTACTTGTAAGTACAAATTGTAAAACAATCAATGGGCTATAATACAAGTTCTGCAGATACGACATCAAAATGTCTTCTAGGTAGAAGTCATGCTCATGCCCTTCAAATGAGTGTGGGGAGAGAATTGTTCCTGATGGATTAAGTAAACCCTTATGTGGTCTATCTTCTATCAACAAAGTGTGGTCAACATCAAATGAAACATGGATTTGGCAAAAAGGTTTGTAATAAAGGTATACATCTGGTTTTGTAGGGTGGTAGTGGCCATCAATGACAACACACTACATTTGGAAATAGATAAAATTAAATAGCCAACGTTTGATTTTGGCTATGTTGCAAACTACAATTATGAGGGGGTTAAGGTTTTGCTGATGCATAGAAGACCATATCGCAGTGTAGAACCTTCGAAGCAGAAATTCCTTGGTGCCTGGCCGTACAAAAACTCTGCGAGTGCCTATCCGAAAGTTGTCCAGGTTGAGAGTTATGCATTTGAACCTTAAAATAGCAACAATATGTTGATGTCCAAAATAATTAGTCTTTGCAAACATTTTGTAAAAATAAAAAGTAGTTAGACAATAGGATGACTTTCACATTTTTTACTTTGGCTATTACCGAAACAAGCATGTTAATGTCTAGCAAAGTTCCATGTTGGGTTTTGACTGGTGTGGAGGTTGTCCAATCTAGTGTCGACATCCTTGACCTTTTTCTCCTCACTCTCTTGTGCTTCTGCTGTCCGAGACTCTTGTGTCTCCATCGTAGAGTGGTCCATAGAAGATGAATTAGCATCTACTATGGTATTCTCCGTTTGAGGCTTGAGCATTGTTGACTGTTGATGAGGTTCACGCTCTACCGATGGAATAGTGAAGGGCTGTGCTTGAGGGTTGGCAGTATCTTCCTCAGTCCCTCCCTCTGCATTCTCTTCTTCCTTCTAAACCCCTCCATCTACAAAGAGAGTTTCAATATTTCTCAATTGCTCCCTCTACATGATTACTCTTCTCCTTAGTCCTTCCCTATGACTGGTCAATCACCTCCTCTTCCTCTTGTCCCTTCTCAATTGATCTTATAAAATTTGAGGACTCGTGGAGGTCTGTTTGTTTTTGTCCCTCACCAATAATTCTTATCTCTGCAATATGGTCATCCAACCAATGGAGTGTCTTTTGCATCCATAATTACATGATGTGAAATAGAAAGCAAATGCTTGATAAGAGTGGCACGGTATCGATGCAAATACTGTATTGCGTACTTATCCAATGCACTCTTCGAAAGAAAAATGGAAACAAAAAGTAACTGAGAGAGATTTTTATTGCAACAATCACCATGTTATAGTAATGATTTGCAAAATTTCTACCTTTGACATTAAATGGCTCTAGTGCAAAGAAGCTCTACGCTATGTACTCAGCATGTATGAGGCATCTCCATCCACATGAGTTGGCACCTATTTGTTTTAGAACCGTGCCTTCTTTTATGGGTGCCTTGCCTTGTACATTTTGTAACTTCCACACAACTTGCCATATGCATGCAAGAGTCTTTTATGCAGCTGCAAGCATACAATTTTGGAAGTAAATCAAAACAATCACTCCATGCAAACCATATCCCACATCCATCCAAAGTCAAATTCTGAATACTTACAGTCTTAATTCTGGATGGGTTTCTCTAATTGAGTTGAAAGTACAGATAACTGGCTTGTCAAGCTCAATGCAAACGAGGCTTCAGTGGTGGTTTCTCTTGTACGACAAACCACCACTAATGTGCCTTGAGGTGTGTTTTTTATTCTGAGAAGGACAAAAAGTTGAGGATCTTAATTGATCTTACAAAATTCGAGGACTCGTGGAGGTCTGTTTGCTTGTGTCCCTCACCAATCATTGTTATCTCTGCAATATGGTCATCCAACCAACATAGTGTCTTTTGCATCCATACTTACATGATGTGAAATAGAAAGCAAATGCTTCATAAGAGTGGCACGGTATCGATGCAAATATTGTATTGTGTACTTCAAAAGAAAAATGGAAACAAAAAGTAACTGAGAGAGATTTTTATTGCAACAATCACCATGTTATAGTAATGATTTGCAAAATTCCTACCTTTGACATTAAATGGCTCTAGTGCCAAGAAGCTCTACGGTATGTACTCAGCATGTATGAGGCATCTCCATCCACATGAGTTGGCATCTATCTGTTGTAGAACCGTGCCTTCTTTTATAGGTGCCTTGCCTTGTACATTTTGTAACTTCCACACAGCTTGCCATATGCATGCAAGAGTCTTTTATGCAGTTGCAAGCATACAATTTTGGAAGTAAATCAAAACAATCACTCCATGCAAACCATATCCCACATCCATCCAAAGTCAAATTCTGAATACTTATAGTCTTAATTCTGGATGGGTTTCTCTAATTGAGTTGAAAGTACAGATAACTGTCTTGTCAAGCTCAATGCAAACGAGGCTCTAGTGGTGGTTTCTCTTGTATGACAAACCACCACTAATGTGCCCTGAGGTGTGTTTTTCATTCTGAGAAGGACAAAAAGTTGAGGATCTTAATTGATCTTACAAAATTCGAGGACTCGTGGAGGTCTGTTTGCTTGTGTCCCTCACCAATCATTGTTATCTCTGCAATATGGTCATCCAACCAACATAGTGTCTTTTGCATCCATACTTACATGATGTGAAATAGAAAGCAAATGCTTCATAAGAGTGGCACGGTATCGATGCAAATACTGTATTGTGTACTTCTCCAATGCACTCTTCAAAAGAAAAATGGAAACAAAAAGTAACTGAGAGAGATTTTTATTTCAACAATCACCATGTTATAGTAATGATTTGCAAAATTCCTACCTTTGACATTAAATGACTCTAGTGCAAAGAAGCTCTACGGTATGTACTCAGCATGTATGAGGCATCTCCATCCACATGAGTTGGCATCTATCTGTTGTAGAACCGTGCCTTCTTTTATGGGTGCCTTGCCTTGTACATTTTGTAACTTCCACATAGCTTGCCATATGCATGCAAGAGTCTTTTATGCAGTTGCAAGCATACAATTTTGGAAGTAAATCAAAACAATCACTGCATGCAAACCATATCCCACATCCATCCAAAGTCAAATTCTGAATACTTACAGTCTTAATTCTAGATGGGTTTCTCTAATTGAGTTGAAAGTACAGATAACTGGCTTGTCAAGCTCAATGCAAACGAGGCTCTAGTGGTGGTTTCTCTCGTATGGCAAACCACCGCTAATGTGCCCTGAGGGGTGTTTTTCATTCTGAGAAGGAAAAAAAGTTGAGGATCCATGATATATATTTCCAACTAACTTTGTTCAGGAAGCTGGCTCTTGACCAAACTACAAAACAATTAAAAAAAGTTATTCTCTAATTTGTATACTAAAGCCAAATATACTGAAGCTAGTGAACGTGTCTTACTTTAGGCATATATAGACAATTGAATCTGTTATTTGAGCATTCGGATCCTGCAATATATCAATATCAACAATATCAATTGCAAGTCTCCTTGAACCATTTGCTAGTGGTATATCTGCTATCAGTCCATCTTTCATTGATGATAAAATTTCATTGTTCCTCACATCTATTTCAAGCATTACTGAGTCATTGCTTTTATCTCTTTTGCAAAAGCAACTCCAAGGAGTTCTTCCTTGTATGCCTTCTCATGAGCTGCAAGATAAAGCTATTTCTAGCTCTTTGACAGATGATGAAGATCTGGTTTTGCTATCCCAAAAAACACCCAAGTATAGACTGTCAGCTCGAATGACTACAATCTCAAATGCACAAAACCAGGCTCAAATCTCAAAAAAACTTGACACCAAGACTGGCCATGTCTTCTTCTTTGCTTCAATAGATAGGGAAAATCCTAGAAAACACCCTTGCCTTAAAAGGGCATGGTATGAAATGTTCTAAATTACAAAGAAACTTAGCTTATATATACCTTGTATGTGGTCAATGTTCTCGCTTGTTGGGGAAAATTTTTATGGAATTATATAGTATGGATATTGAATTAAAAGGATGATTTATTTTGATTTGTAGGTTTGGTCAATCTAGAAGGGTGTTATGTTTTGTTGGAAATGTTGTTTGGCTCATGGTTCTACTAAACAATAAAAATGTCCAACCAGATTCAGTTACTATTCTTGAAAATTATTAGATAGCATATACCTTTAAGTTGTGCCTTAGTGACATAGATAACAACTAGGACACCCATGGGTCACCCTCATAAAGAATTAATGCTAAATGATTGTTGTGTTGATTCTATGGGGTGCAAGTGAGGGCTAATTTCTTTGATCTCAACTATTAGGTCTTGATGTTAGCATTGGGAGAAACTTGGACTCACTTTTGGGCCCTGTAAGAAGTTCCACATCAGCTTAGAGAGAGAAAATAAAAATGTTAAATAGTACATTTTAGGTGATGCTTTTTTGCACCAATAGAAAGCCAAAATGACATTCTTTATTAAGTAGCCACCATCTTTATCATTCTTATCCTTCGTTCTCTTGTCAGGAATCCAACTAATTGTATGACTAATGATTTGAAATGCTAGCTTACAATCATTCCCTCTAAAAACTCAAGCTATAAGAACTCTATTAACTCTAAACATGGGACTATAGCCTTCCCTCCCAAAACTTGAGATATTTTGTCAGCCTCAGAGTGTCTGTCTGTCTCTCTATCAAATCTAGGACTAGAGAACGCTTCTTTTTTTGATGAAAATACCGATTTGAACTTGCAATCCTTAACCCCTTCATCTTCAACACTTACCTAAAGAAAGAACATACATCATCTTACGTTGATGTATTGCAAGAATACGCACCATTGCAGGAACGTAGGAGAGAGTCTTTCTTAACTCAACGGGAGAAATAACTTAGAATGACAAACAAGGAGCATCATTTGGATTTGTGGACCCTTTGGTGTATTTACCCAAAGGATCCTACAACAAGTACCTTACCTCCCTTTGCTAATATCACTAACCTTTTATATTTCATAGGCGATGGCAAGGATGGGCTATTAGCTACATTTACATTTAGAAATGCGAGGATTGAATGCAAAAAAGCAAAGATACTTCCTAGAAATGGAGAACATGCAGTTAATGAAACTTAACGAGGCATGCACTTAAAAGATTTTATCAAATAGAGAGACAATCCAAGGCCTTGAGAAAAAAATCACAAGCTTGCATGAGAAAGACACCATGCTTGGGAGTCAGAAATGAAAATGATATCTATGTAACATAGAGAATTTTAAGATTGGTAGTGGCGTTCTGAAAAAATGAATACGAACTTTATGGTAACTCGAAGTTTGTTTCTACTTTTGTATCCTATATATGTATTACACTTTCTTATTATTGATCATGATGCATGGTGCTATCTTTCCAAGTATTTGCTACATCCAAACTCAAATAGAGTAGGTTTCAACACCGGAGAACATTATAGTCGTCTAGTTCCAAAACAACCAGTGAAGGGATGATAACTTGGAAAAAAATTTCATAAATTGAAAGGAAGGCTCCTTACATCCTTCTGGAGAACAAGCTGGAACCAATGGAAGTGCAAGCAATACTCGATGAGAGTGGCATCTTGTAGATGGGATACATGGTACTCTTCAAAGCATTAGCTAAAAAGGCTCAAAATAAATTATAAAGAGGATCATTGCTGCCAAAGCCATCACATATAAAGGGTGCACGTCGGCACGTAAGCGATGAGGTGTTTGAGAAACTTGGGTCACCATTCCATATTGAAGCAACATTCCTAGGCAAGGGGGGTAGAGAGGTATAGTATGACGAGCATAACAATATCTTTGTTGATCTTGAAGCATTGCAAAGGTATGCATTTCACTTCTTTGATATGAGTTGAGAGGAGTGTAACGGGTTTCTCAAGTTTGCTTTGAAGCTCGATGAGCGAGGCCCTGAAGAACAGGAAGCTAGAGAGATCCATTACCCTCATGAATAGAGCTTTGGATCCATCAATAACCAAAGAGGACCCACGTGCAATTTGAAAACAATATTTTGACGCTAGGATCATTTCAGGTATACTTAGTTCACTCTATAATAACAAAAATATTGCATATTTGGTTCTTGATTTTATGTTTCCATTTTTCATTGGAGGTTCACAAGAAAGATTTTGAAATCCTTGATTGGGTTTTTAGTCAAACCCAAATTCCTTCTATCATGAATGAACAAAGGTGTGCTTCCAATGGAAGGATTTGGTGACTATATAGTCAAAAGGCACATGGCAAGTGACTTAAAGACTCTTAAGTGCATGCACAACATAACACACGGTGAAGTTGTGGCAAATCCATGCTTATACTGCATGGATAATGCACAATATCTTGAGAGTGTGCAATGGAGTAAAGCTCCCAACAGACATCTTCAAGATAAATGTTTTATGCCAGTGCTTGATCTTCATCTAAGTAGAGTTCATGCATGTACACTTCATGCACCTACAAAATATATGAAAAGGTGGTACATTTGTATATATGTTTTGCATGGACCTTAAAGCCAAAAAATGAGTCAAAAAGAGTCATCAAAGCATTGGAGGGAGTGCTTTAATTTTAGACATGGTTTGCATGGAGACAATGTCAAAATCGAAGAGGACCCTAAGATGTCTTAAAGTTGTTACAAGGTACCTAGGAAAGCATCGATAGGCGGAGTGAAGACCAGGAGGTTTCTTGGGTTTAGCCTAAAAGACTCTGATAGAGAGGAGACGAGAAACCTGTTCAACAAATGGAAACAATTACACAGAGTGGTTAAAGACAATGCTGGTGGTGGGGCAATCTAAAATGACAAGGAAAACGTGTGGAAATCACTCGATAAAAATTTTCACTATGCTGAGCAGCATTCTTGGGACGAAAGTAAGCTCACATCATTTCAAGCAGCCCTACTGGATTGGAAGAAGGCACACCTGACAGGGTGGGGTGGGCAATATCTCACTCATTACATGGTGAGCTAGCATGCTCTATGCAAACAATATTTAAAACTCTACTCTACTCATCACCATTTTGTTTTATTCCAATGCAGCATATACTATTCAACCATGGTCCATATTTTTCCAAGAGTGTCGTGGACAATTGTGTCAGCAAGGAGATGTTCGTCCACTCCATCATCCTCCACAAATCCCATGTCTGTCTTACAAAAATTTGCAATTGCAGTTAGGCAATAGTCCTCCTGTATATTTAGCTCATGCATGATATTTGTGAGTAGAATGTAGTGAATGTTGCCTGCCATAGCAAAGCTGGGAGCACAATTTAAAGGCAAAGACCCTTCCTCATTTGGATTTCTTGCTTGCTTCCTAATGCTGCATTCACAAGAGAAGCAAGAGTTAAGCCTGCATCAAATGTTTCCTTTAATACCTCTACCTGCTCTTCTTTTGGGTCAAACTATACCTCCACATCCTTGACCTCTTCCTTTGGTGCCAATGGACAACTACCAAACTTTGAAGATTGGGAAGTCTCTAACTCACCATCTATCAACAAGTACAAGTAACACAAACCCGTGGTTAAATTCCACTAAGCAACACTTTTTAGAGTACTTAAGACATTTGTCTTAGACAAGCAGTGCATCGAGGGACACTTTTCTAGATAATGATTCAGTCTCCTTTCGGCACGCTTCTCAGAGTCAAGATTGGTTGGGTGCACATATCTCATGCCATCAATTGTCACGGAATTGTTAAAAATGAGTGCTTCATATTGTTGCAAATGCGTTTTTAGGCACTCAATTGAGCAATCAATGATCTGTTGGATAGAAAAGTCTCAATTAAACATTCCCGATAACTCTGGTGCATGGTGATGAGCACGGATGATGTATAAGAATATGTATAGTTTTCCTTCACATGTATCCTCCCCTACATCGTCCATCTCCATGACTACATGTTTAAAAGAAAAAGCAAGCCAAAACTACTCTTATATATTGAATGGTATTTGGTGTCAGAACCTAGCAAATAGTGATCCTGAGAATCCCTCAAGGTCTCTAATCGCTTGGTTTTGACCCGGGTGTTGAGATCATAACAGGTCGCATGGTGAGAGTCAGAACCAGGCGAATAGGGGCATGAAGAATCCCCCATGGCCCCTATTCACTTACTTTTGACCCATTTGACATGTCACGTTATGAGAGTCAGAAGCAAGAGAAAAGGGTTTGAGGAATCTCCCAATGCCCCTATTTGCTTGGTTTTGACCCAAGTGACAACGTCAATAAAATTCACGATGTACCCATGTCCATTCGGCACATATGGGTCAGAACATAGCATTAAATATTATCAGTAATAGATATCTAAGCCTACTCACTCACTATGCCCAAACATAACATTAAATGAACAACCATTTACACGGTCACACAAGGAGTTATTATTCCAACTATGCTTTGAATCTCACAACTATGCATGGAGAATCTCAACTAATTGGTACAATTTGGAACTATGCCAATTTTGGCATTGTGAGCCTTCCAATCTAACCCTAACGACTATTGTCAGCCCTTGAAGTGACGTTCCCCTTGTGCCCTAACCTCATGAACCAGTGGCTTCGTTGTGCATAGAGGTGAAACAAACAGAGAGGAGAGCAACCCGGGAGGGGGGGGGGGGGGGGGGAGAGAGAGAGAGAGAGAGAGAGAGAGAGAGAGAGAGAGAGAGAGAGATATCGTCCTCGAAGGTCAAATATGACCTATGGGCCCAAAGTTACATGTGGAGTAGTATGTGTAAGCTACATGTGATGTAGTATGTGGGTGGCTAACGAGTGATTCTCGATGCTCCAAAATTGTGGTGATAAGAGTCGCAATGGAGAGTCCACATTGTGGTTGGGAGAGGAAAGTGTGTAGGTCTAAGTCATGGCTAAAAATGTGAGGGAAGAAAGTTCGGATGTGACTAAAAGTTGAGTACTCTGTAATGTGTGGTACTCAAACTCTCGAACTTGCAGTGAACATAATGTGCACAGTCAATTTGACCCTTCTCCATTGCCCCAACATCCTGTCTCACATCAAAGGGAGTTGGAGCTAAGCCGAAGGGTTGCAATAGTACGTATCGCTGACAAGGGAATAGGCTCAAGCATGTAAGTGTGAGTATGGTATCCCCTTTCAATGAAAAACATGGTTTTGTAGTTGGGGGCAATATGGGTGGTGTAATGTATGAAGTGTGACCCATTGGATTCCTCCCAAGCTGTAATACATTGGCATTGTAGAAAAGCTTCATTCACTTGTGGCGAGTCAATTGAGGCATCATGTAGCAAGTGTAATGTATCCCATCTCCCAAACAACTTATAACTTGCATCCATCCCGTGCTCAAGATCTTGCTTTTATGCGTCTTTTGAACTTTTTTGCTTGCTTCCCATGCAATTGTAGGAAGTCGATGTGAAGGGTTTTGATGCATCTTTATCATGTACTCCACAATTCTTTCCATGTCCATAACCTCAATTGGAAGAGATCCCTACTCAAGAAGTAGGAGCATATATAGTGTTTGTGTCTTAACTTGGAGAAAGCTTGTAAGAAAAGTTTTTGGACATTCTCAAACTCTTTCCAAGTAGACTTTGAGATGCTCCCATCCCACACTTCAACTCCATAAGAAAGAACCGGTGTCACCAATGTGTCAAAAAGGTACTTCTTCAAAACCCAACACTTGATGTTTCCCGCATTACACATGTTCTCAAATGCACATTATGCTCTCTTTCTCGCTTCCAAATGACGCATAGCACATTCATGCCACTTGTGATTGGCCGGAAGCTCAAGGCCAAGGTACTTAAAGCTCTCAACAGCTTTAAGTGTCTTATTGTTGTACACAATGCATGGATTCTCATTATGGTTGATTTTCACAAGCATAACCTTTGTTTTAGATTCATTCACAATTAGCCCATTATGCAAGAAAAAGTTCTCAAGGACAACTACTAGCTTTTGTGCATCTTCTAAAGTGTGTGCTAGAAGCACTACATCATCCGCATACTACAAAAGCATGATTACCGCATTGCAAATAGTGACCTCTTCAATGCCTTCTTCTTGCATAAAGTCAAGTATAATCTGTTCCAATTGATTGATACATAGACCAAAGAGAGTTGGTGACAACGGACATCCTTGTTTAACCCCAATAGTGCTTGCAAAAATTGCTGAAATTCCTCTTCCCATGCGCAATTGACACATCACCTTCTCATAGATTCACAAAACCGCAAGCATAAAGTCACTTGGCACTTGGAGTTCTTCCATCCTCCTCCACAAATTGTTACGTGGAATCATATCAGAGGCTTTCTTAAAGTCCACAAAAAAACAATACAGTCGCTTTCCTTTCAATCGACATTCCTCCATGAGAACACGAAGAGTGACAAGATGATCAATGGTGCTATGGCATTGACACAAACGTGCTTTTCCTTTTGCATGCTTGTCATTCTCCTCAATCAAATCACTCAATTTCATCTCCATTATGCACCCATACAACTTTGCCATAAGAGGTAGTTGTTTATATTCTTTACGTCCCCTCCTTTATGCAAAGTCTTGACCCAATTAGTACTCCAATCATAAGGCATACCATGTTGAAGTGCAAGGTTAAACATATTACAAATCCACTTATGTGTAAAATCTCCCATCCATTTAATTATCTCCGGCTTGATACCTTGAAGATATCCCGCTTTGCAAGTGGCCAACTTTTTAAGCCCACTGCATACATCCTCAATAGTAAAAAAAGAGGCCATACATGGGAGTGAACCATAAAATGATATTTTTTCAGCATTTGGTTGCTCATAAAGTTACCTACAATGTGTGTACATATCCACAAGACTCAAGTTACCAAAATTCTCAACCCGCTTGTCCCTCAAGTTTCTCCAAAATCTTCCACATGCACGTGCCCTCCTTGGACTTGAATTTTTTTTTGCTTTACTTTCCATCTTCTTCTCTTCTTTTGAATCAATGCTTTGTATGTATTCCAATGATTTTCATAGTTTTCTTTGTCCATAGTTGCATCAAGCTTTATCAAGGACTTTCGAGCATCTTGACATTCTTTATCAAACCACCTTTTGCGTGATCTATCTTTGTTGATACCATGGACATGCTTTATGGCAAAAAATTTTGACAAAAGAAAAAATAACTTTCTTGAAAGCTTCCCATTTAGTTTCCAATGGTGCGTCGTGTTGAAGCTTTATCATCCATAACTTTTGCTCAACCATTTTAATGTACGTCGGTCCCTATTTCAAATCCATAAATAGTAATAACTTATCTTTTCTTTGGCTGAGATTATCATGCTTAGTTGCTTCTTCACATGGAAGGTCAATACATAAGGGATGGTCTGATTCTGAGGTCCATTGGCCAAACATAAAACTTTTTATGCAATACATGATGGCTTCGGAGAGTAGCATATAGTCAATTACACTATCCCTATTATATTTTCTACATATAAATCCATTGGTTCCACTCCACAAAGATACACCATTGGAAATGAGCATACCCATGCTATTACACATGTGTAAAAGTAACTTTCCATAGTGATCCGGCTCTTTCTCATCCATTGAAGTATGATCATACAAGTGTGTTGGGGTATAAAGCCCAATGTGGTCACCCAGGTAAGTGGGCGGGCCGCCAGGTATGTACACATATTCTTTTGTAAAAAGCTAATAAGAACTCACTATGCTCTTTACATTACAGTAGAGCGAGTTCACCATATCATCGTGCTCTTCTTCTCGCACTCTCTCTCGCGTCGCACTTCCGCTCGTACTCCTTCAACTGGTATCAGAGCTCAGATCGAGGCTCGCGGCACCACTGCAAGAGGCTAGAGTCACCAGCTCAGATTGGAGTGAGATTCAACAGGCAAATACACGGCCCCAAATCCAGTGGGCGCACCCGAAGGGCTCGGTGTTCTCAGAATTTCATTCTGAGGTCATCTCGGCCACCGTTCGGCTTCGACAAAGTTCTGCCCATGCCATTTTCGACTACGTGGTCTCGGCGGGTGCAGATCCGACTCTGCAAATTTGGGGTTTCGGCCTACGACTGCAGGTGTTGAGGATATCGGCACTCCCAGAGTGCTGATTTGTGGCTGTCTACACAACGGAGGACGGCTCACAGTTCTTCGAGGCGTGTCACATACGACACGGACGCATCTACACACAGACTGTAGGCGACATCCACTAGTTCATCAGGTAGCTTGTGTTTGCTGCTTGATATTCCAGATTTCATCCTGACATTGCAGGTACTTCCACATGGGATGTATTGTCAGAGATGATGTATGTCTGTTGAGGGTTTGCTGGCTGTGAATCACGCAGCAAACAACCGCCGCAGCAGTTACAGCATATAGTGGGAAATTTGTGGATGTATGATTTTGTGGGAAGTCTATGTATTGTCAGATTTACTGCAGCCTTTGTTGAGGGTCGAGTGAGGTTTTATTGAGCTGGGGGATTCTCGAATGTTGAGATCCTTTCGGTGATACAGGTCTTGGAGCGATCCCTCAAGCACCCTTAGATAAGCAGCTAGGATGTATTGACTGTGAGTTAGACAGTTGGGATTGCATCTTTGCTTTACTGCCGTTGAGGCATTGTCGCAGTCTATGCTTACAGGACAGTGACAGGACAGTGAGAGACAATACAGGTGCAGGACAGGTTTACCCGTAGCTTACAGTGTCAGAGAGACAGTGTTTTTTGAGCTGTTTTTGGTCTGTTTTTTTGAGTACACCAGAGCCATTTTACAAAGGAGACTCTGCCAAAATTTATGCAGAATCTGAAGCTTTCTTGGTTCATTTGACAGGTTGATATTGGTTCAGAGGTCAGTTTACAGAGGAAACTCTGCCGAATTTTTCCCAGGAAAGTAAACCACTGTGAAGCGTAGCTATGGCTGGATCACAGGACACTGCTCTTTACAATATCAAGAAGCTGGATGGAACCAATTTCCCATTGTGGAAGAAGCAGATTTGGCATGTGCTGGTACAAAAGAAGCAGATAAAACCTATAAAGCTCAAGGGGATAAAACCAGAAGATATGGACGAAGATGAATGGAGCGAAATGGATGAATTGGCACTTTCTACCATTATGCTGACTTTGGCAGAAAGCGTTTACTTCAATGTAGCAGACGAGATGTCGGCTTATCAAGCATGGATAAAGCTGAGTGATCTTTATGAGAAGCAGAGTGCAGCTTCACAAGTATACTGGCTTAAGAAGCTTGTTGACTTGAAGATGAAAGAAGGGACCCCTATGTCCAATCATCTGAATGAATTCAACACCATCTACAGTCAATTGTCAGCTCAAGGTGTCAAGTTTGATGAACCTGTTAGAGCTATGTTCCTGTTGATCACATTGCCGGAAAGTTGGGACACTTTTCGCACAGCTTTGAGTAATTCTGCACCTCCAGGTGGTTTGAACATAGCAGGTGTAGAAGGAAGTCTGCTTACTGAAGAAACCAATAGAAAGACAATGGACAAAGGCAAAGGAACAACCTTAGTTGTCAGGGGAAGGACCAAAGAAAAGTACAAAGGTGGAAAGAGGAATCAGTCTCGTAGCAAGTCCCGCAGTGCTAAAGGCAAGAGTGACATAGAATGCTACCGTTGTGGCAAGAAGGGTCACATGAAAAGAGACTGCAGAGAATGGAAAGCAGAAAAAGGCAAAGAGAAAGCTGAAGACCATGGTGAGAAGAACAAGTCCTCAGTGAAGATTCAAGAAATAAATGTGACAAACACTGTTGCAGAGGATGACAGTCTAGTGTCAGGAGACATCTACTTCTTGAAGAATATAATGGACTCAGCTCTTCTTACAACATCTGATGGAAATGCACTGAGTGACTGGATTATAGACTCAGGGGCATCACTTCATGTGTCTCCAAACAAGGAGTGGTTTACCTCTTATGTGACCACTAAAGATCATGTTCGGCTAGGCAATGGGCAGACATGTGAGATCTTAGGTGTTGGAGATGTTCAATTGAAGTTTCAAAATGACTCTTCTTTCACGCTGAAGAATGTGAGACATGTTCCCGCAATTACAAAGAGCTTGATCAACACAAGTTTACTTGATGATGCTGGCTATGTCACCATTTTTGGACAAAACATGTGGAAGATATCCAAGGGTTCGATGACAGTAGCACATGGAGTAAAGTCTAGAGGACTTTACATGATTTATGTATCAAATGTCTCTAAAAATGTAATCAATGTAACCGAGCAGCCGAACGTTTCTTTGTGGCATAGCCGGTTAGGACATATGTCCAAGAAGGGAATGGAAATCTTGTCTCGTTCTGGTTATTTGCCTGGCTTTTCATTTAATGATTTTGAATTCTGTGAACATTGTCTGTATGGTAAGCAAACACAGCAGCCACATAAGCATAGAAGCAGTAGAAGAGATACACAGTTGGCACTTGTTCATAGTGATTTGTGTGGACCTATGCCTAGCCTATCTCTAGGGGGAGCTTCTTACTTTATGACATTTATAGATGATTACTCGAGGAAAGTATGGGTTTACTTTCTCAAGCACAAGGATGAAGCGTTTAGTGTTTTCAAAACGTTTGTGACACTTGTGGAGAATTAGAGTGGCAAGAAGCTTAAATGCTTACGCAGTGACAATGGTGGAGAGTATGTTTCAAAGGCCTTTCATGACTTTTGTGAGTCAAAAGGTATAAAACGTGAACTTACTGCTCCTTACAATCCTCCTCAAAATGGTGTTGCTGAGAGGATGAATAGGACCATACAAGAGAAGGTCAGAAGTATGTTGTCTAATGCACAGCTGCCAAATGGGTTTTGGGCTGAAGCTGTATCAACAGCTATTCATCTTGTAAATAGATCTCCTAGAAAGGTTTTGCAGAAGGATTCAGTGCCAGAGATGGTATGGTCAGGCAAAATGCCCTCATACAAGCATCTCAGAGTCTTTGGCTGTGAGGCATATACTCACGTTCCAAAGAAATTTAGGAACAAACTTGAGCCAAAGAGTAGAAAGTGCATCTTTCTAGGCTATGATAATTCTGGTGAGATGGGGTACAGACTTTGGGATCCCGAATCCAGAAAGGTTGTCCGCAGCAATGATGTTCACTTTAATGAATCCAAATATCATTCTAAACCAGAGAGGGTTGAGGAGATTAGAAGAGTTGTCTTCTAAGAAGATGAACCTGCACGTGCAAGACAAAATGTCAGGGCTCAAGAGGAGCAAGGACAGGATAGATTGGAACCACAGGTTGTGGCTGAGCCTGAGCCACCTATTGTGCGTAGATCTGGACGTGTCACGCGACCTCCTGATAGGTTTGTTCCATCTATGAACTATGTCATGTTGACTGATTGCAATGAGCCTTCATGTTACAAGGAAGCAGTGTAAATGAAGGACTCCGAGAATTGGCAATTGGCCATGCAGTCAGAGATGACAGCTCTGCATAAAAACCAGACATGGAAGCTAGTTAAATTACCACAGGGCAAAAAGGCTCTACCTTGTAAATGGGTTTACAGGTATAAGATCACCGCTCATGATAGTCAGCCAAAGTACAAAGCAAGGCTTGTTGCCAAGGGATTTAAGCAAGAACAAGGCATTGACTTTGATGAAGTCTTCTCTCCGGTGGTCAAGATGACTACATTGAGATGCTTTCTTGCATTGGCTGCCATATTAGATTTGGTGTTGCACCAAATGGATGTCAAGACAGCATTCTTGCATGGTGATTTAGATGTGGAAATTTACATGCAGCAGCCAGAAGGGTTTGTTGAGAAGGGCAAGGAAGATTTGGTATGCCAGTTGTTAAAGAGTCTTTATGGCTTAAAACAATCACCGAGGGCATGGTACCATAAGTTCCACAAGTTTATGCTTTCTCAAGGCTACAAACGTAGTGAGTTCAATCACTGTCTATATACAAAGAAGGCTAAGGATGGCAGTTGGCTGATCCTTATTTTGTATGTGGATGACATGTTGATTGCTGGCAAGCACTTGGAAGAAATTTCAGCTTTGAAGTCAAAGATGGCAAAATCGTTTGACATGAAAGACATGGGTGAGGCAAGTCATATACTTGGTATGCGCATTGAGAGAGACAGATCAAAGAAGTTGATTTGGTTATCTCAAACAGAGTATATTGACAAGGTTTTGCAATGTTTCAATATGGAGAAGGGAAAGGCATTGAGTGTTCCATTGCCACCATATGTGAAACTTAGCAAACAAGATTGTCCTGTGTCTGAGGAAGAACACGCTGAAATGGATAAGATTCCATATGCGTCTGCAGTGGGCAGTTTAATGTATGCAATGATTGCTACTTGCCCAGACATTGCATTTTCAATGGGAGTAGTAAGTCGATACATGTCAAACCCAGGCAAGAAACATTGGGAGGCATTGAAAGGAATATTGAGATACGTGAAAGCTACAAAGAGTATGCGTATATGCTATGGGAGTCAGGAGCTAAGTGTAAAGGGTTTTACAGACTCAGATTATGCAGGTGACTTAGACAACCGAAAGTCTACGTCAGGGTATGTCTTTACATTGGCTGGTGGAGCAGTATCATGGCGTTCTAGATTACAAGATTGTGTTACTCAGTCTACTACAGAGGCTGAATATGTTGCAACATCAGAGGCATGCAAAGAATCAATTTGGCTTAATCGACTAGTAACATCAAAGAAGAGATGCCTGTGTTATATTGTGATAGTCAAAGTGCTATACAATTGGCTCGCAATCCAGTTTATCACTCAAAGACAAAGCATGTGGATGTGAAGTATCACTTCATTAGGGAAATGCTCGAGGATAAGCAACTTCAGCTTGTCAAAGTTCACACCACAGAAAATCCTGCTGATCTACTTACAAAAGGACTTCCCTCAGAGAGCTTTGTGCATTTTCGCAAGCAGTTAGGTGTAGGGTAGTACATCACTTCTCTACATCTCTTGTATATTATCTTATATAGTAGCTTCTCTCACACTTAAAGTACCACATTGGACTTTAAGTGGGAGGTTGTTGGGGTATAAAGCCCAATGTGGTCGCCCAGGTAAGTGGGCGGGCCGCCAGGTATGTACACATATTCTTTTGTAAAAACCTAATAAGAACTCACTATGCTCTATACATTACAGTAGAGCGAGTTCACCATATCGTCGTGCTCTTCTTCTCGCACTCTCTCTCGCGTCGCACTTCCGCTCGTACTCCTTCAAAGTGAACTTCCTCCAACTCCCTTGAAATGTATAGCATACCAAATTGTTGAGTATAATGTTGTAATGTTTTTGTGCGAGCATTCATATCCCCAAGACAATAACAACACCATCGCCTTTGAAATAAGCAATGTCCTCTTCTAAATAAAAAAAATAGATGATCTCTACCCATGCAAGCATGAGAATCACGATGAGGAATGTAGCAATTGGCTACCAAAATGGGTGCTCTTTTTAGTGGCATAATTTTCAGCCATACATAAGGTTTGTACTTGTCATCTTTCACAATTGATACAAAATCTTTCAATCCTTTCTTAACCATACATACTACCCCTCCTTGCTCTCTTTGTTGCTTAAGATTCTTTGATCACATCAATGAATGTACATTATATCCTCCAAGCCGTTAATCCTTTGTGTATCATGCTCCCAAGTTTCAAAAAGAAGTACAACATTGGCTTTGCTTGTTGGTTCATCAATGCTAGCCTCCACATTCCATGGGTATCCATTGCAATTCCAAAAGTATATTTTCAACTGTAACTCGGCCTCATAGGTCGTGCATTCCTATTTTCTTGAGAGACTTGCCTCCTCCTTGGGCACATTTTCTTCGTGAGAGATCTCCGTGTTTTTCTTATTACTCTCCTCATATGCCTTGTGATGCATATTTTGTGCTTAATAGTGCGATCTTCACATACAAAACACTTTGTATCTCTCAAATAGATCCAGCTATTATCAAGGATAATCTTTCGTTTGTTCTCATCCGGTATGGTGTATACAATTGCCCACTCTATGTGCTCCATAGACCATAACTCCGGACATGCCAAAGTGGATTTTGAAGAAATCTTCAATAACAATAGCAAGAGAAGGATGCATCTCTAACTTCTCTTCGAAATTTTTATGAATAATAATGTCTTTGGAACGTCACTGCCGTTCTTTCAACTCGTCTACATCCACTTTCTCAACATTCTTTGTTTGAGCCATAGCTTGCATGAGGGAGGAATTAGGAAACACATTTGCTACCACATACATCAATCCAAGATTTGTTTGTGCATATGTTTTTCATGTCGCATACATCCCGGCTCATGGTGTCAAATTACTCCTCTTTCAATACATGGTCATGCTCTACTTTGCTCATTCACGCCTTCCAAAGAATTCAAGTCCACAAGAGATCGTTTACATTCCTTGACTTCCTCTTCAAGTTGCATCACACGTGTTGTTTGCATCTCAAGTGTCCTCTTGAGATTTTCATTCTCAACCACAAGAACCCTTAGCATGCCATTCTCCATTGCAAGTGCCCGTAAGTCTTCACCTTGTTTGTTTATGGTCTCTTGCAACGATACCAAGTATGCCACGATCATGGTTTCCAATGTCGTTGGTTGAGTGATTGTGTTGCTATCTCCACACTTAAAAGTTTTTGGATCATTTTCTATAATGGTTGTGGACCTTGTTGAAGAAGAACCCTTGCGAGTGCCAGAAGACATTGTATGTAAAATAAGAGATGAGAGTCAACTTTCATGAACCTGTTCACTTAAAAAATGTTGCTACAGAGATGTCTTCCATAACTCTGAAAATTTCTCTCTTTACATAAATTTGTAGAGGGCATTGTGCTCTTCATTCGAGGCTATAGATCACCCAAATCTGAGTTCGAATGAAGAAGTTATGATCAAAAGAGTGAACTATTGTCTACTAGATCAAAAACGGCTGCACTAGAGAGAGAGAGAGAGAGAGAGAGAGAGAGAGAGAGAGAGAGAGAGAGAGTATCTCTACGCAATATCCAATGGCACCCAGGTAGATGGTGATGCGGCAGGTAACAACCTCAAAGCTTTAGAGGTCGCTGAGAACAAGATTGAGAGAGGTGGCTAGAGCAAGATCGTGAGAAGGCGAAGGCAAGGGCGATGGCAATGCGGTAGTAACAGACTCAAAGCTTTGGAGATCATTGAGCGCAAGATCACAAGAGGTGGCCAAGCAGGAAGATCGCAGAAAATTGTTTCTCCTATTTGAAGATGGAGATGGCGACTGCAACGGTAATCGGTTTTTGACGACAAACGATAACTCGAAAAATGCACGTGAGTTGTGCTCACAAGGACAACCAATTTAGGAGCAATAAACATGCTCAGATTCTCATGCAATATGATCGACCAACCACAATCAAATTAGTAATGATGCTCATTAAAGAGACGCATGCTCCTAAGTTTAGAGGTTGTTACCCCCACCGAACTCTACACCTGCCCCAGCTGAGTGTTCACATAGTGAGAAAACAGTAAAAGGGCGATTGCTCTTCTGTCTCTTTTTTCATCCTCTTTTGCCTCTATAGTGCTCCCATCCCGCCTAGCATTTTAACTCTACCTGTCAGTGCTACACAGTGAGCAAACAATAAAAGGACGAGTAACAGACACCCGCCTGCAGCGCTTGTGCTCCCAACCCTCTTTTCTCATCCTCTTCTGCCTCTATAGTGCTCCCATCCCTCTTTCTACGTCCTATACTGCTTCGCTTTGTTGATGCAGATCTCTACACACAATGCAAAGGTATGCTATTATACTTTTGTGTAGGTCTATTTTGGGAAGTCAGTACCAAGCGAATAGGGGCTGGAGAATTGTGTTCGCTGCTCCTGTTCGCTTGGTACTGACCATCGTCGCTTGGAGCCCCTTCTATGAAAGGGACATTTGCTCACATAATGTGGTGTGGTTTTTATTTAGGCTGTTTGTAGAGATAGCTCGTGAAAAGGCCAAGCCTAGGAGAGTGATATTGAGCAAACTAGAAGACCCCGTGATGCAGATCTCTACACAAACTGCATGGGTATGCTATTATACTTTTGTGCAGTGTTATTTTGCGAGGTCAATACCAAGCAAATAGGGGCAGGAGAACCGTGTTTGGTGCTCTCTATCGTTGCTTGGGGCCCCTTCTGTGAGAAAGGGACATTTGCTCATAGAATGTCGTGCGTTTTTTATTTTGTTTGTAGAGATGGCTCGATAAAAGGCCAAGCCTAAAGGAGCGACATGTGAGTCCTTGCATGCTCAAGCAAGAAGACACCGATACAAGGGACACAATGTGTCCTACAGGAGCTACGAAGTATCGAAAGACACATGCAACTGGCCATCCCACGGCTTCCATTCCAAGTGAGTAGTGCGAGAGATTTGCGAGTATTGGAGAGTGGGCATGTGATGGGCTAGTAGTTTTCTTTGTTTGTAGGAGATTGCAGAAGACTATCTTGTTGAATTCTTTAGCGATGGATATATCCTAGTTGCCCATGCCCATCGCGTCACAATTATGCTATGGGATTTTGACACACTTCGGAGGTTGCATTTACAATGGGCTTCTTCAACTAGTACCTATCTGGGACAGTAGAACAATGGATATTCTTAACATCCACCCTCTCCATCTGCGTGCGCAACAGACAAAGCCTTCAAGCGTTGAAAGCAGTAGAAGAACTTGATGATGGGTCGAGAGGAACGATCAATCCTCAGCCCAGACAGACGAACATGCAAATCTCGAGCTTGAGGGAGTACCCGAGCCAAGTACAAGTCCACTCTAGTAGGTTGAGTCAGTCAGGGAGGGGCTTCAGCCAACCAAGGAGGAGTCGAAGTCAGTCAAGGAGGAGCCTAAGCCGGTTAGGGAGGAGCAAGAGCCAATCAAGGAGGGGCATGAGCCAGTCAAGGAGGAGCCTGAGCCAGTGAGGAGGAGACTGAGCCAGTCAGGAAGAATTCTAAGCCAGTCAAGGAGGAGCCCTCATAGGAAGAGCCAGAGAGAGCTCAAGAAAAGCAAGGGGTAGCCTCTTCTTCGCGAGGGCCATCCAATGTAGAGCAACGGCTAGCCAACATAGTGCAAGCGCCTCTGCCGGAAGAATTGCATCTTGTAGAGAAAATCAACGATGAAAATGAAGAGAAACTGTAAGTTCTGGTCAATTCAACGCCTCTGGGTTTTGCAGAATTATCTTTGCGCAATTAGAGGAATCTTGTTATAGACAAAATCTTGGCATTCTGAAGGGGTTCTCTTGCTCCCCCATAATGTGTAACCTATACTTGCTCTTCTTTGAATATAAATGGCTTGTTGCCAAAATGGCTCATTCTAACCAAGCCAAAACACTTTTGTTGCTCAACAATACCTTTAGGCTAATGGATGACTTAGTATTGAGTACTTGCCAAAAATTTACCCAACATGCCTCAGGATAGAGCCAACATCTTGGGAGGAAGAGGGTAGGACTATTGTAAATAGAACAAGTTTTCTAGAATATGGGAATTAGGCTTATGTCACCCTTTATGAGACAATACTCCACACATTTCTTCTGAAAGTGTGATAGCAGGTAACTCAACCCTGCAGAGTTTGTTAAGAGAAAGATTATAGACCAAGCAAACATGTTGTCAACAAATGCCTACAAATTTTGTCTCTTATTTGACTTCATCAAGCAACTTCATGGCATTAGAAGAGATCATCAAATTGATATGCAAATTTTGTAATAGTAGCTTTAGTAAGCATGAGGTTTTGTCATGTATTCTCAAGGCCATTACAGAAATGAGTGGCGGGATACTAAAGCAACAACTCTTCTGATGTAGTAGGCCCATAAGGAACTCTGATGCTTAAGCAATTCTGATGGGCTCATGGATGCGCGCACGCGTGCACATCCAAAGGCACACACTTTCCAGTGTGAATTTTGCATCTCAATTCCTACTGTTTACTAGCAAAGGAAGTAGTTGCAAAAACAGATTCAATTCTTCCAAGGCTTGTGCATGCCTTTGTGTTTGCATAATATTTGAAATAAAAAATCAATTGCATGAGAAGTAATAAGAAAGAAATTCTATTTGCAAACCACCTGGTACAAACGAATTAACTCCTTTTATACTTTATCATGCCCCAAACTTGCAAATGTATGAGAGATCTAAATACTATACTGAATTGGATTTGCTATGAAAAAATTATAACAACAAACCATATTGATTAGGCTCCTGTGTAAGGGCCATTTCAATTGTGGACATTGGGCATAGGTATTTATTAAGTACTAGTACGGCCGACCGTCATCTGCGGCCTCTCTCTCTTTCTCTCTCTCTCTTTATCGCGTGCCCAGGAGCTTTTTGGAATCTAGCCTTCATCTCGCAGCTTGCACCACATGTAAAGGGGACTCCCTTCCGCCATATTATGTTAAGTAGATGTGCTGCTTGTAAATCTACAATTGGAATGTTGTGGTAAATCCATTCCCTGTAATGTAGGTGACTGTATGGCGATCGCCAGAGGCCAAGAGCCATGTGGAAACTTGCATTGCAGGGGAATGATCACTTGACCGTCAAGGAGGGGGGGGGGGGGGGGGGGGGGGGGGGTTCTAGCAGTACTGGCACCTGGCGGCGAAGGACAACTACAATGCACAAAACATGCATGCAGGAAAAATGCCAGCTACTAGTGAAGAAAGTGATCAAAGTGTTCAAGGAATAGATTCCATCCCTGACTTGAAGCCATGCCATTGGAAGAGAGGTAGGCAGCATGCAGAGGCATATCCATTTATTCCGGTTGTCGAGGTGTCAACAACTCAGTGAGTTCCCAACACTAACCTGCTTGTGTTTGATTGGACGCTCAAGTTCAGGTGCTTTGTCTCGGAGCTGACGGCTACAACTCCGAATTTCGACGAGGAAATGCTAGTAGATGTACGCCTGCAGTTTGCAGCCCCCCGACCTTGACGGTGTTTTCCATGCTCTATTTGCGACACTTTTGATTACTGAGCTAGCCAAAACCACTAAACTGCCATTATATCATGGTTGTGCAGTATCATGTCCAGCTACGCAGATTTTTTGCATGGGGCTATAGGTATAGCTTCTAACAATCTCAATTACTTCTATTTCTGACACTTTTGCCTGATGAGGGTTATCGTGAGATTGCGTTGACCATGAGCACTTCTATATGTAACTCAAAGGTTATTATACCAAAAATTTGGAGGGAATTTGATTGATTTGTGTAGGTGCCATAGTGGGTGTGTTTTTTAAATGCTTTTTTAATGCTAAGGCAATACAGTAGTTGATATGTTATACAATAGCAGAAATGAAAATAGCACCAATGCGTGTAGCTTGTGGATGATGTGGGAGCCTATTCACTGCTCTCCACACCACCACGTGGCTTGTGGGATGGATGCACAGATTCATCTACACTACCTAGCACTGGCTATAAAAGGATGAGGCATTGCCCTCGCTTAGCATTGTTTTATTGCTTGTGTGCATATTGTCCCTTTGTCAAGTTGCTCTATGGCTAAGGGAAAGGAAAAGCATGTATCTCTTGAGTTGCAAAATGTGGCAACATCTCACGTTGGAAGCCTTATTGATTTTTGCATTGAATGATTGTTGTTGCCTGCACATGGGTCAACTAGGTAATTAACTCATTAAAGAATGTTTTTTTGGGGTGGTAATCTAGTGTGCATATCATGATGGGAGACTCGGTTTGTATAATGGCATTGGGCTGATACTGATCACAATGAAGTTGGTTATTGTATAATAGCATTGGCTTGATACTGATCACAATGAAGTTGGTTATTGTAAAAGCAAAAACTGATAGAAATGCACACATTGGTAATAGAATCTTTGGTTGATCATTGTAATTCTCTTGCACCTTAAGGATTTGAGATAGCTATGCATTGATTCAGTCAAATTGGCTACACGATAGCCTATTGGTTAATGAATGAAACTCATAAAGGTTCTTTTGGCTGGTATTCTGAGGATCAAGTTTACATTATTCTTTTAACTAAAACTAAGATTACGATTTTGCCTCAATCTGCTACAAAAAGAGGAAAATACATTAAAAGGAAGACTAGATATGGAATAAGGTTGCTTGCGATGTGTGTTGTGCATGGCGATCTATTCAATATTAGTGATGGGATGTAATGCTAACTATCTACACATTGAGTGGTTTAGCCTTCCTTAAAAATTTGGTCGTTGACGACAACATAATTGGTAAGTCACATAAGTAACCCATGTTTTCAATGAAGCCTTAACTTAACTCACTATGATGAGGGGCTCTTTGCTCATCAACAAGACACTAAAGCGGTGGTGGTACAAGCTTAAGTTAATTAACACTATACTATGGGCTTGTACTCCTTAAGGATGTTACTTGTTTGGTTGAATAACTAAGGTTTTGCTATGTTAGGAAACACCTAGGTATAAGTTCACAACTCGAATGAGTACAATTTTGGACCCACACAGATCTTGAAAAAACTTAGGACACTAAGGTTAGCCATGTCAAATCCTTTGCTTCAAGAAAACGGGGAAAATGTTTGAAACACCCTTACCTTAAAAAAGGGCATGTAAGGAAAAGGTTCTAAACTACAAAGAAACTTAACTTATATATACCTTGTATGTGTTCAGCCTCACCCTTGTTTGGGAATTATATTGTGCAACTACTGAATTAAAAGGATGATATCATTCTATTTGTAGGTTCAGTCAATCTGGAAGGGTGTTATGTTTTGTTTGGCTTTTAGTTCTACTAAAACCATTAAAATGTCCAATTGAATTCAATCACTATTCTATATCATTGTCAAACAACATAAACTTTTAAGTTGTGCCTTGGTGACATAGATAACTAGGCGGCTCATGTATCATATTCATACACAATTAATGCTAACTGATTGTTGTGTTGTTTCGATGGGTGCAGATGAGAGCTACTTTCTTTTGTCTCAACTGTTAGGTCTTGTTGTCAACTATTGAAGAAAGTGAAAGCGGTTATTGCTCTACATGTGATATATTTGCTCTACCTAATCCCATATCTTTTGTCTAGTAGTCTCGGTCTTTGAATATGTGTATGTTCTTTTGTGAATATTTATGTATTGTAACAATGACACTGCACACAATCAATGAAGAACATGCTCAGGCCCAAGACATGCAAGGTGAGCAAGCCACACAATCTTATGGCACAGGACATTGTGAAACGAGCAACAAATCTATAAATATGGCGGTAAGTCCACCCTTTCTGATGCCTTAACTCGTGGAAAAATCAAGAGATGCATACTTTCCCCCCCCCCCTCAAAAGCAGATTGGTTAAAGGGCACAAAACCTCTAATAGGCATCTACACTGCCCGTCAAAATTTTTGCACAACGCTACACCATGTTGCAAATTTATACATACCCCCTCTCTGTACATATATTCGGCAATGTGTAAACGCTGTTCTTGTTAGCATCTACAAGGGACTATCTGCTTCTGCTTCTGCAGACAAAAAATTACCGTGACCTGTTCTGACCATTTACTTAGACCACTCCAAATCCGAATCAACTCGATTGTTTGCACCAGATTGAATTGCAGAAGGGTTTACATATGCATGCCAGCCCATTAAATATGGTATCATGAACTGTCATACAGAAAGAGAGCACTCATATTTAGGCAGTTGCCACGTGAGTATATTGCAGTGAACATTATATGAACAACAATCAGAACGCTTACATTAAAAGACGATCGCATCACTGCAAATTCTCCTTTTGTCACTGGCACTGTGAGGTGCATCTCCACATTATTGTACTTGTTTGTCATGTCTACATGACAAATCAGGATTTCATGAATGAAAAAAGGTTACACAACTCCTGAGTAAAAGCCAGAAAGAAAGTATTTTGGATTAGGGATCTTACTAAAGTTGAAGAAGAAACCGCTTCTATCATTCATAGGTTCTACTTTTAAGCTTTTCCTCACCTTGCCAGCATCACTGCAAGAGATGCTCTCTCTCTCTCTCTCTCTCTCTCTCTCTCTCTCTCTCTCTCTCTCTCTCTCTCTCTCTCTCTCTCTCTCTCTCTTTGCTGCAAGAAAGAGGTTAATTTCTCTTACTTGAAAAATCTCTTAGAACGCCCAAAATGGTGCTGCGTCCGAGGTCAAGTACATTACTAATTACAAAGCAGGCCTGAAGCCAACAGACTCGAAACTGTAAAAACTGGATACAACTAGCCACTTGGGCAAACTGTAGAAACTGAAAGCCAAGGTAAAAACCTCTCCTAAAGAAAGTAAAAGTGCCCTTGCAAGCTAAGTGGGAGAGGATGACATCAGCCTTTGAAAGATAGGCACTTCTGCCAAAAGCACACTCTGCAATCGTATATCAAACCCCTGAACCACCAAAGGCCATCACTAGTGAAAAGGACAATGAGTATTTGCAAGAGCTTGCTGTCTCGGATGGTGAGCTTAACGAACAGACCCTCTTGTGGTAGATTACCCATAGCGGCATTACACAGTTGTAACATTGGTCTTAGAGCCTGGTGTCGCATTTCGCGTGTGAACGGGCCCACTTCTACTTTAATCCACCAATTGTTGGGTTAAGGGAGATGGGTTAAGGATAAGGTGGAATCTGTAAAATGAGTGCATGATGGCTGGGGGAAGGACTCTTCTTCTTCTCTCTCTCTCTCTCTCTCTCTCTCTCTCTCTCTCTCTCTCTCTCTCTCTCTCTTTTCAACTCTTGCTCTTGCTCTACCGTTGTGCACCGTGGGCTGCCGTCCGCTGGGCCGTTGCATGCCCAAGGTCCGCCGCTCTCTCTCTCTCTCTCTCTCTCTCTCTCTCTCTCTCTCTCTCTCTCTCTCTCTCTCTCTCTCTCTCTCTCTCGCGTAACCTCTCCCGTAAGCCCCTCGCGTAACCCCCCCCCCCCCCCCCCCCCCGGCAGGTACAGCAGCAGCAGTGGTCAACATTCTGCAGCAAATCAGAATTTCGCAGAAAATCAGTTTTTCAGCAGTTTTTCGGACAGTTGCAGAATTTTCAGAAAATTTATAGGAATTACAGAATTCAGAAACTGCAGAAACTGCTGATTTTTCAAAAATTGCAGAACTGGCAGAGAATTGCAGAAATTGCATAAAGGGGATTTTTGTCGTTTTGATTGTATTTTGCAGAAATTGCAAGAAACGCACGCCATGTATGCTTAGTGTGGAACATGTATGCATAATGTGGAAGCACTTGTGCATGTAGGTCAATTTTCTCTCGTTTTTGACACCGATCAAATATGAGGAAACAAAATGATAAGGCCGACCCCCCTTGGCAGATGTTGTTCCAAAGTGCAAAGAAGAAATGGTCGAAACCATTAACAAGATCAACCGCCACCTATTAGGTACAATAAAAATGCTTGAGGATCGCGTTTCGGCCCAAGAAAGCAAGATCACAGCAATGGGAGATCGGATGACGGCCCAAGACGAAGAGATTGCGTCACTCAAGAAGGAGCTCGCTGAAGCACGCTCACAGAATACGCTTGAAGAGAGAGAATTGCAACCCTCTGTGATAGAAGAACTAAACACAATCAAAGAGCAAGTGCGAGCCATCAAAGAGGGGGAAGAGCAGCATAAAAAAATGACGACTTCTTGGGTGGACGTTATCACAAAGACTCAACAGAAAGCAGATGAGGCTGAGAAATGGATTGAAGTTGCCAAGAAAGGGAAAAGCAAGGAAACAACATCCACACCCACCCTTATCAACCTGACATTAGAAGAGGAGCAAAGAAGACGTGTACGCTCTCTACATGTGAGAATTTGCGGCCTTAAAGACAAAGATAATGTAGACGAAGAGGTAAAAGAACTCATGGCTTTGATGGGGGTTCATGAGCCGATGCACTCAAGAGCTTGGAGAGTGGGTAACAAGAAAAATGGGAGCAAGGGGGAAACCTCGAAAGAAAGGGCACTCATCCTTCGTTTTCCCTCCGAAGGACTTTTTGAAAAAGAGACCAACTCTTAAGCAGACGGGTATCTTTCTCGGGGATGACCCTTACCCTCTCACACGTCTCCCATGGAAGCGAAGGACTTTTTGAAGAAGAGACCAACTCTTAAGAAGACGGGCATCTTTCTCGGGGATGACCTTACCCTCTCACAGGTCGCCCATATGCAGGAAGTAATGCGAGAGATTAGAGCGGCAAGGGAAAAAGGTAAGATTGCTTTCTACCGAGATGGAAGAGTGGTGATATTGGAGCCACGCTCCACATGATGGTGTGAGGCCTATGGGACCACACTCAAAGTTGCTACCTGGAATTGTGATGGATCTATGCTTCTTGATGTGGGTGCTTTTGAGGAGAGTTTTACCGGGAGAGACATCATCTTCTACTCTGAGACACATCAGGCCCCTGGACAGTCTATGCCTCACATTAGTAGATACAGATGGGAGACAGTTTGTAGACAGGAGACACAATCAGAGCACAGAGGGCGGGGCTCAGGAGGAGTGGTAGTGTTATTCAGGGAGGAGTTGCAACCATTGATACATATAGCTCGTAGGGATGAACAAGCTAGGTACATGTGGGTGAGATTGAGAGCAGAGACTGGCAAATATCTTTACATTGCCATTTGCTACTTTCCCCCGAGTACGTCAGTATATGCACCACCCAGAGGACAATCCCTCTTCTCTATTTTGGATGATGACATATGGAAATTCTCTAGAGATGGTGACATTATCATTCTAGGAGACTTCAACGCTAGGACTGCCCATCATCAGACGGTATTTTATGATGCTTAGAGAGCTGGATGTTGCAGAGACGGGCCTATCCAGGATATCACAAGATGGAGAACATACTGAGTATGGATGACATTTGATAGACATGGGGATTGCACATGGATTGGCCATCTTGAATGGCCTCCAGAGATTTCCCGTTGCGGGAGGCTTCACATGCTTTCCACACAGACATGGAGCAAGCACGGTAGATTATGTTATGGCACAGCCGAGCATCATCAGGATCTCATGGTTGGGCCCAAACTTGTGGGGGTGGCAGTGGATCGTGCTATTGTGTCGCTGACCATCTCTTTCCAGTTCAGTGTAGCACACATTCCACGAGTAGCAGCCCCTACTCGCTACACCTTCACACGGGAGACGGATTTTGTATACATAGACGGGATTTACAGACGCCTATCCACTGAGGAGCCAGGACGACCTCTGGAGGAGCTTACTACTATACTTACACAGACATTACATGATGCAGCAGAAGCAGAGGCATACCCACACACACAGCTTGAGCAAAGACGTCGTTCTGGGAGCATGACTCAGAACAGCTGGTATGATGACGAATGCCGTCAGACTAGAGCTAGACTTCAGAGGGAAGTGCTTTTGGGGGACATCACACACAGACAGTCACAGATTGACTTCCGACGCCTAGTGCGGTAGAAGAAGAGGAGACGTGGGGTTAGTACGCATCATCTTTGTACACAGTTTCTGGACGGCAGCCCCTTTCCGACACCCCCGATCCATGCCCACACACATGTACTTTTTTCACCGCTGAGATGGTGAAGAAGGCCATTGACAAGATGAGGACTGGGAGAGCATATGATCATGATGGCTTAGTGGCTGAGCATTTCATGCATGCCAGAGATCTACTAGCAGAGCTTCTAGCAGTTATGTTTAACCATGCCATGTGTGAGGACTTGCCTCATACTTAGAGCCTATCTACGATCGTACCTATCTTCAAGTTAGGAGACCCTATGGAGCCTGGAAATTATCGCACTATCATGATTGGACACACATTGGCACGGTTGTATGCATCCATTCTTGAGCAGCAGCTGAGTAGATGGGCAGAGAGGGAGGAGTGCGTGTTGTTGGGCAGGCAGGGTTCAAGGTTTTTCTACTCTTGACCATATCTTGACGACACTCAGGGCCATCATTAAGGAGGGCAGATCCCATGGGAGAAGGATCTATTGTAGCTTTGTGGACTTCCGAAAAGCATTTGACACAGTACCCAGAGCTAGACTGATGCGCAGATTACAGGAGATGGGAGAACACACAGAGCAGAGCCCAGAGATGGGAGTACCCACAGAGACTAGATTGACCAGAGCCCATTCGGCATTGGGGAGACTGGAGAGGATGTGTTCACAAGTTCAGTTTCAGGAGCCTCGGACGAAGCTCTGGCTCTTTGACACTTTGGTGGCTTCTGTATTGCTCTATGGAGCTGAGATATGGGGGCCTTCATTGGATCATCACGGGAGAACAGGTCGTACGGATGGATGGGGGGACATGGAGAAGCCTCTGGTCTCCATGATCTCGTGGCTCATTAGAGCCAAGGCTTCAATACCACGTGCCATTATCTGAGCAGAGCTAGCTACCCCCCCACTAGTAGTTGAGGCACTCACCAGATGATATGGAGCCTGAGACAGAGTTACACTACCCATGCCACTGCCCCATCTACTACGAGATACGAGGCCGCTTCCACTGCTTGTTCAGAGAGGGCTTTGGACCACTCTCCAGAGTCATGAGGTACGAGGATCAGAGATGCCTGGGTTTGTTTCTGCTCGAGCTGCACATACACAGAGAGAGCCTGATGAGAGGAGAGGCTAGCCAGTCTCAGAGACACATCACAGACTTCTTTAGAGCAGACACTGGACAACCAGAGGAGCTACTACCACATCAGATCTTGTTGCCTCACACCAGAGGTACACTTATCGATCGAGCGACTGAGCTGGGGAGATCGAGACGCCCACGACTGCGGAGGACTACACAGCATCGACGGAGGCTACATCAGAGGATTCGGATCACTTTGGCCCGACATGCACGACGCCCGGTCAGACTGCTGTCCATGGAGGAGATTGATGAGATCCGCCAACGACCGATGCTGGATCTCTTGTGACTTGTGATTTAGCTACCCCCAGCTAGCTGCTTAGTTCACGCCTACCAGTTTAGGATCCCATAGTAACTTTTTATTTATTTTATCATTTTATCATTTTGTCATTTCATTTTGTTACTCTGACTTTGTATCAGATTCACCACATTGTAACACTCTGGTCTCATAGGTCATTTTGGCCTTCTGAAGACGTTAATATAACATTTCATTTCATTCTCTCTCTCTCTCTCTCTCTCTCTCTCTCTCTCTCTCTCTCTCTCTCTCTCTCTCTCTCTCTCTCTCTCTCTCTCTCTCTCTCTCTCTCTCTCTCTCTCCGACAAGACTGCCACCCGCTGCCCTACAGCAATGGGTGAGAAAGAGGAAAACTCCGAAATGGAAAAGAGAGTGAAAACGGATATGAAAACTCCTGCCAAACTGATTCTAGATCTGGTAGGAGAGCTCGGATATAATGCATCAAGAGAGCCTTGGAAAGCTTAGCGACTTCATTTCTACCAAAAACTTCATTTCTGCTGACCTTACTGCAAAGTTGGGCATCAACGAATATACGAAGGGCAACGCTATTGAAGCTCACATGGCGAGCGGCACTTTATGGTTCTACTACACCACTAGTGGGCTCCGAGAGAGTCCATGTTCAACGATGTGTTAACTCCGTTGATTTCTACATCATGGATGTAGCCGGTTGTGATGTTTTGTTAGGGATGCCTTGGTTCGATAAGCATGATAGCCTCCTTTGTTCTTGAAATAGAGAGGTCCTTCTTACCCACAAGAAGGAACAACTTAAACCTGATGTCGAGTTCAAGGAGGGTGGCATGATATGTTTCGTGGTTTCAGCCGTTTCGGGGTTTTGAGGTTGTGAAATGTTTCATTTTAGGGCATAGAAAAAATAAACAAGTTTTGTGATAAATTTTAATTAAAATATATGTAATAATGTCCTCTTACGCGCACATAAACATGTGTGACTTTATGTGTGAATGCATGAATTCATACACATGACTCCAGATTCTATATAGTGAGTGTTGCTGCATTAGCAGACCATGAGGCAGCCTGCTTCAGGGTCCATGTTTTGTTCCTTGTAGCTAGGGGGACAGAGGCCTTGGACTCGGCAATTGGCTTCCCCTTTCCCCTTTGCGGCAAGGACCAGACTGAGTTGACTCTCGACTCAGTGTTGGGATGGTTGCACACACAGGTCCTAGAGTTCTCTCACCACATGGGAGAACTACGAGTTACAGACATGCTTCAGACTTTGTGGCCATTTGCGAAGTTTGCGGTGACACCTCCAGATACAGCAGGATGTAGACACATTGTGGTTTACTTCTTTGCCGATACACAGTGCTTGCCATGCTATGTAGACATTCATGAGGACTCCTGGACAGAGGAGGTTGCTTTACGTATGGCTCGCTCTGCTTGGGCTTGGGCCAGGCACTAGTTGCCGTCACGCCTATCTAGAGGACGCTCGGATGCGGATTACTCCCCATCCAAGCCAGCCTCCAAGATAGCCCGTTTAGCTGCTGCGGTAGCATCTGTTCTCTCTCGCTCCCCATGAGGATCCTCTCATGGAATGTGCACGGACTTGGTGGGCCCCAGTTTCAGCGTCAGCGGGGCCGACTACATCAGGAGCTTCAGCGCTGCCTTGTGGGAGGAGAGATTGATCTCCTTATGCTTCAGGAGCACCATCTGTGTGAGAGCTGCATTAAACGTTGTGGTCAGCTCTTGCGTGGACGATATGATACTTTTTGGTCAGCTGCTTTTGGACTGGAGGCATCCAGGGTGGGGTATGTATGACTATTGCGGACTCTTTGCAGCAGGCCATTGTGGGCAGAGGGATTATTGTGCCAGGCACGGCTCAGTGGATTACTATGCAGGTTCAGGGTTGCCTTGTGGGCTACTTGAACATCTATGCGCCCAATGTGGCGAGTGCTCGAGCAACGTTTTGGTCACAGATAGTTGAGTCTCTGCCGTAGGCAGAACACTGGTGCATAGGGGGGGACTTCAACATGTTGGAGGACCCTTCTGACAGGATTGGTGGTAGCCATGCTACTGTACATGGAGTTGAGCTGGCAGCTTGGGAGAGGTTTTGTATGACTCTGAGGGTCTCGGATGTTTGGCAACACTCTAGTTTTGTGAGGCCGCAAGACAGCCTTGCCTTCTCTCGTTCGGACCGCAGAGTGGGAGGAGTGAATCTATCGCGGATAGATCGCTTCTACACTAGTGACCACTTCAGTGACTTGGGAGGGACAATTGGCATTCTGGCAGGGACTTCCTTCTCGGACCATGCACCAGTGATCCTCATAGTGGCAGACAGGCAGAGGAGAGGGAGCACGATGCTTCGCATCCCAGAGAGGGTCTTGCTGGACTCTGCACTCAGAGAGCGAGTAGAGGCTCTCTGGACAGAGAGCTTGGACAGGCAGGATTCTCCTGCTGACAGAGTGGCCTCAAGACTAGCTCAGATTAGTCGTTTCTTTCTCTAGGAGTCTTTGGCTCGTCGGGCTGCAGAGAGAGAGGAGGAGCAACGTCTCAGACGGGGCATTGCTTCGTTACAGAGGATGCACGAGCAGCATCCAAACAGTTCTTGGTTGGAGGCACAGCTACAGCAGGCTCGCCAGGAGCTTGTTAGCACAGAGGAGAGGCGACAAGAGTTTGCTTTCCACCAACAGGTATCTCAGTGGACACAAGTGGGCGGCAGAGTGACTGGTGCCTTCTTTGAGGCAGTGGGACCTCGGCATTCGCTTGCCAAGGTCAGTCAGTTGCGGAGGCCCGACGGGTCGGTTGCTTCTGAGCCCAAGGATATGCGTGCTGTTGCTACTGACTTTTACTGTGAGTTACTGTCTGCAGAGCCTCAATCAGAGCATCAAGATGCATGCAGGGAGCAGGTTTGGGCACAAATGCCTTGTCTTGTGACTGAGGAGATGCGTCAGAGGCTTGAGCTGCCACTTCAGCTTGAGGAGCTACACACGGCTCTTAGGGCCCTCCCCCGTGGTAGCTGTCCAGGTGAGGATGGGTTGACTCCCAATTTTTTCTTGGAGTACTGGGACCTGCTTGGCCCAAATCTCTGCAATGCTTTTCAGTACATTTTGCACACAAGAGTGCTGCCTGACAGCATGAGTGAGGGCTTGATCTACCTCATTCCCAAGGAGGGTGGCTCCTTGGATGAGATTCGACAGTGGTGCCCCATCACCATCCTCAACTCAGCCTACAAAATTCTTGCCAAGGCTCTGAGTTTTAGGATTCAGCCACTTCTAGAGAGCCTTATACATGGGACTCAGACAGGTTTTGTCAAGGAACGCAGTTTCCTTGACAACATCTTTACTTTTTGGGAGGCTTCTGCCCTAGCACGGCTCCATGGTGAGGACCTGATCGCTTCATGCTCACACATTCGGTCAGGCAGGGCTGTCCTCTTTCCCCCTTCCTCTTTCTATTCTATGCGGATGCGATGAGCAGGTTTTTGGTGTTGCAGCAGGTTGGTCTACGGGGCTTAGCACTCCCTATTCGGGGAGATGAGCTTTAGTCTTCGACTCCTCCCTTAAAATAAAACATGTTCTAAGACCTCATGCATGTCAACAGCCATGTTCACAAATCCAGAAGACAACAATCAGTTACCACAAGGTTAGGCAAATCTATGACAGATAGATATGTTAATAGCCTCTCAATCAATTTAATTGGCTTGTATAAGCACCTGCTAAATTCTTGGAAATGAACTCCATTTTACTTAGATTTTTCACTTTTGCGGCTTTAAGAGGCTTCTATAAACAAATAATTCAATAGCTATTTAGATGTCTAAACAAAAAACCCTCTTAGAGAAATTCGCACAACACATAGTATGAGTTGATAAAAAATGTCATGAAAATAAATCAAGGGTTAAAGTGCATGGCAAACTCTAAAGACTAATTTAATAAAATGCGTATAATTTTACTGAATTGATTCAATGGTAGACCAATTTGTTTTTGAATTACAGACTCACACTCTGAAAATTCCCCTCGATATGTATGTAATGAGCCTATCACACTTGTGAAATGACTTGAGACGTGTAGCTTCTGGTCTTAAGGCGCGCTTGCGTGGCGATCCAGGCGGAAAACATTGCCAGGTGGGGAGTTAGGTGGGGAGTTTGGCTGGGGCGGCACATCTGTTAAAAGATAACGCAGGTGTCCTAAGATGAGCTCAACGAGAACAGAAATCTCGTGTGGAACAAAAGGGTAAAAGCTCATTTGATTTTGATTTTCACTACGAATACAAATTGTGAAAGCATGGCCTATCAATCCCTTTTGTGAAAAGGTCATAATCAGAGTATGGAAGAAGTCAAACGGCGGCAACCAATTCTATTATGTACCCCAGGATTGGTTCAATAGAGTCTATGGACCTATTTTTAAATACAATCCTCACAATGTCACTATTACCTTTGATGGCTACGAGAAGCCTAGGTGCATTAGTGACTTTGCCCACGCACAACCAATGATAGTGAACTCGAGTAGATATTTCTACAAATATGATGTAAATGAACGGCATGCTCATGTAAACTGCTTTAATGGATTACCACCCACGGATGTATCATGAGGAGAGGAATGGTATGAAAAGGAAGACGTGAATTTTAGTGCATAAGTTGGAGTCCTAAACTTTGAAACTCGAGATGTGAACAAGTATAGGGGTAGAACCTCGATCGTAGGAACCAAGAATTGGTTCATAGGACCCTTTCGTATTTATGTATCTCCCTAGAAACACTATGTATCTTTTTGGCCAAATTCTCAACCCTTGAAGAGATTTTTAAAGTTCTTCTAGTAAACTTCCCTGCGAAAATTTGTTGTATTCTTCATTCTTTTCTTCAATTCCAGCATCGTATTTCACTTTTCTTTGAATTCCCACCGAGAAATGTTATCTCTGTCAGATTCTCCACGAGAACCTATGAGTAATCTGGGATTCTTTATGGCTTATGCCCTGTAAGACACAGCGATGAAGACGAAAGCGTGCCCGATGTGCAATGAAGTAAGGGTGGGAGTGGCTAATAAGTCCAAGGTCGGGACACAAAGATTCTTTAATAACAATTTTCAAAGTGTCCAAGTGCTCTGTCTGCTCTTTGGTAGGACCGGTAAGCTAGAAAAGCACACGCCTGAAGCTCTCATACCACTATTACAAACTTGGTCACCCCAAGTCGGACATCTGGCACGACACACGAGAGGATCACTTAAAATAGTTCACAACTTTAAAATTAGAGTCGACACGGCCCGACGTAGTTCCGTGCCCAGAGGTATTGGCCCCAAAATCTAGCGCCCCTTTTGATATTTATTTTTATATTAATGCTTGAACAAAGTACAACACCCGCGGGACCTCTGCTCTCAGACTCTACGTGCAGATGCTCTGCAGAGTGAGGCCCCAAGGTCTTATTTATTCTTACACGAGATGTCCCAAAAGCATTCAGTTCAAAAGGAATAAACTCAAAAGCATTTGGTCCAAAAACTGTCCCAAAAGCAACCAACGCAAATAGCAGAAATCCCTACCGTACAGCGTGCCATGTGGCTTGTCAACGCCAAACACGGAGGTCTGTAAAGCTGCCATGTCAACATGGCAACCCAATTCTCAGAAACCCATATTGTTGTCCACATCATCTGCTCCCTGCCTAGAAGGTCATACCACGTCATCAGTTTGTGACACCCAACTGGAAGAGAAATGGCCAAGTGGACAAGAGAAATTAAAGAACTGAACTTCGAAGAACTTTTGAGCATCGACCGAGGAGCCTAAAACCCTAAATACCAAAAGCTTAAACTCTGAGAAGGATTTTCGTAAACTGCGTTGACATACTGAAGTGGCAATCCGTACAAACGATGACGTGGCAGGACAGTACTGTAGCGCAGATAGTGTGTCGTGCTCTCTACAGTGCGTGCTCCTCAGTGCAATGTGCGTGACAATCTCACTCAAAACAGACTGGAAACAGGAAACAATAGACAACCACGCTCACAGACACAACAACAACAACAACAGTAGACCACACAAATGACTCGACTATCTCAAAGCACTGATACAAACTCTGGCGTGGCAGCACACTCAGCTCCAGCCCAGGACTCTCAGGTACAATCGGGGTGTCGAGGCTCAGATGTGCAGGGAGAGTGAAGAAGTGCTCTGTGTCTAGACTCTATACTCCAGACGACGACGCTGGACCATGTATCCAGAAGATGATCCACCAACGGCCCATAAATGTTAGCCACCTAAGCCAATCTCCATAGTGAGTGGTGGTGGTGACCTGGCCACGATGTCCACTAGACCACCGTCCGTATCCTGCCACGTGTCACTGCCCAGCCCAGAGAGTCCGTCCAGTGTGAACAGACCATACCAATTCGGCCCACCTGTAGCAGGCTACAGTGTCACTTTCACGGGACACTCAGTTAGTACACTTGGTTCAGTCTGGTTCACACTGGACGGACTCTCTGGGCTGGGCAGTCACACGTGGTAGGATACGGACGGTGGTCTAGTGGACATCGTGGCCAGGTCACCACCACCACTCACTTTGGAGATTGGCTTAGGTGGCTAACATTTATGGGCCGTTGGTGGATCATCTTCTGGATATATGGTCCAGCGTCGTCGTCTGGAGTATAGAGTCTAGACACACAGGTACTTCTTCACTCTCCCTGCACATCTGAGCCTCGACACCCCGATTGTACTTGAGAGTCCTGGGCTGGAGCTGAGTGTGCTGCCACGCCAGAGTCTGTATCAGTGCTTCGAGATAGTCGAGTCATTTGTGTGGTCTGAGATAGTCGAGTCATTTGTGTGGTATACTGTTGCTGTTGCTGTTGTGTCTGTGAGCGTGGTTGTCTATTGTTTCCTGTTTCCAGTCTGTTTTGAGTGAGATTGTCACGCACATTCCATTGAGAAGTACCCACTGTAGAGAGCACGACACACTATCTGCGCTGCAGGTGCTCTTATTTTGGCGATCACATTGGGACCTCAACTGAAATCTCACTCTGTGAGGTGCAAAATCTTGAAGCTAGTTCGGTCTATCCAGCTTCGCCTACTTTGCCTAGCTTCACCGACCTGGCCTTGCACTGTTCTCCTCTCGCCTGGTCCAACTGGTCTAGTCCTCTCTGGCCCTAGTCATCTCTCACCTTGGTCCAACTTGCCCTCGTCTCTGGTCTAGACCTCCTCGACCCTGGTCTAGTCCTCCTCGTCCCTGGTCCAGCCTAGTCTAGTCACTTGCTCGGTCTAGACCCTGGGCTAGTCCTCCTCGTCCCTGGTCCAACCCGGTCTAGTCACCTGCCTGGTCTAGCAGAGTCTAGACCAGTCTTCAGCCAGTTCAAGGTTTTCTTGCCCAAAGCTTGGTTGGTTTGGTGGTCGCTGCATGACCCATACAAGGCGGTCAGTCGAGCGTCAAAGCGCACTCCTGAGTCCTCTGAAGTACTACAACAGAAGACGACCCTTGGAACCTCTTAGAAGTCCATCAACCTCATCCCCATACCTCCACATACGGCATCACCCATTTCTCCCTCCGGTTCCACATCTTCCAGCTCACCTTCTCCAGTGAAGCTCTCTCCTATTCTGCTACAGCAGGCTACCGAGCAACAGGCTCAGCAAGGGGCCATGGAGCCATTGGCTAGCGTTTTGGCTAAGGTAAACATCAAGTTCCCTACATTCAAAGGTCTCTCTTCAGAAGATGCTGACGACCATGCAAGGAGGTTTGTATCTCTTTGTAGGGGTCGTGGTCTTAACAGGGAAGATGCTTATTTGGTACTCTTTCCATCCACCTTGGATGGCTTAGCAGACAAATGGTACAGCCAGTTTGCAGAGAACCATTTTGCAACCTGGGAAGTCTTAAGGCAACAATTCTGTGCAGCTTTCAGGCCCGGTGACTACCAGGAGAAGGTGTTGGATGAGTTAGCCAACATGGTGCTCCAGCCAGAGGAGACTTTTGCAGAACTTATGACGAAAACCAAGTCTCTCGTTGCCAAGCTTCCCCAGCAACCAGGTGAATTTATGGTTAAGAAGTGGGTAGAGAAGGCGCTTCCCAAAAGTTCTCAGCAAAAACTACGAGAGTCTCTCCGACCCGACGCCACTCTGGAGGAGTTCAGCGCAGCTGCTACGAGGATAGAGGGGGCTAGGAAGCTGTTCACCAACCCCCCTCACATAGAGACCCCCTCTGTGTTTTTGGAAAGTCCTTCTGATCCTTTAACTTCTTTACGCAGGGAACTGGAAGCCCTAAAGTTACAGCGAGCTCTTCAAGAGGAGAGGTCCTTCTCTCTTAGTCAAGAGAAGCCTCCACATCATGAGGCATTGGAACAAATTAAACGCGAGCTAGAAGAGCTCAAGTGTCAGCAAGAGACTAAGGCTACAGTTTGGTGTAGCTCATGCCGCTCTCCAGGGCACCCTCCACAAGAATGCCCCCTTCGGGTTTACTGCCACTTCTGTGAAAAATCTGGACATGAGGACAAGGATTGTTACTACCTCAAAGGATTGCGACAAATACAACAAAGTCTTGGTCCTTCTCTTCAGCAAGGGCCAGCACCTGCATCCAACATGGTTTCTCCCTGTGGCCATCCACACCATATGCCACCTTTCTTGATAGCCCCTCCTATGCAAGGTATGCAGAGCACTTTTCCCTCTCAGAGCTTTTATCATACCCATTCTCCCTCACCACCTCACAGCTTCTATGCCTCCACCTCCAACTCCATGGAGCAAGGACCACCTCGTCCTTCGACTCGTCCAGTGAATCGGCCCATTTTGTGCTACAGATGCCGAGAATATGGTCATTACCAAAGCAAATGCCCTCTGCCCGAAGGGTCTCCTCCCTGCCATCATTGCCCTGATATGAAGGATCACTACAGTAAGGATTGCCCTAAAATTCGTGCATCTACGGCTTCGAACCCAAGTCAAAGCCAGACTGAGTTTGCCTTTCCCAAGCTCAATTTGATAGCAGTTAGCACTGTTTCTCAGCCGCCCCCTTCTACCCACGTGGTTACCCCTCAAAATAAGCCGCCGCAGTTGGCAGAGGAGCCATCGAGCATCCTCACCCGGGCCCACAGAGCCGCTCTCGGTCTTAGCATTCCATCAAGTTCAACTCCCCCACACATTCTCACACCAATGAATACCTTGCCTACAGCTGTTAACAAGCAATCTCCCAGTGCCATGAAAGAATTCAAATCTTTGCTCTCCGATATTGATGAAGCTTTCTTGGAAGCAGTTTCCGATTTGCAGAAGATCAAGATACCAAAGGAACAACAGGTAGAAAAAGAACAGAGATAGTCTTGAAGAACACTTTCCAACAAGTGTCCCTGTATGACATGTTGCGGCTAGATGCAAATTTTAGAAGTGACACCCTTGCTGTTATTCAGTCACTTTATCCTGGAGCAGGTCCTAGTGGCGGGCACCTCCCACTGCGACCATCAGAGTCCTATATGATATCTAATCCCGCTGCTCCACTCACTGATTATAGAAGTCCTCGCCTTACAGTGTCCATTTTAGGTCGGCAATTCTCAAGAGTGATAGTGGATGGTGGATCTGGCATCAACCTGATGCCCGAGTTCACTATGTTAGCTCTAGGTCTATTGCCTACTCGCCCTGCTCCCTTCACAGTTACGTTGGCCGACCAGCGGACAGTCTACCCAGTAGGCATAGTGGACAATGTGCCTCTGCAAGTACAAGACTTTACTTTTAACTTGGATTTTGTTGTGGTTCGTCTTCCCCATGTTGAGGGCGGATTTCCTTTGCTCATTGGAAGACCATGGCTGCGACACACTTAAGCACTTCATGATTGGGGGAACGACGCAATGTGGATACATACTTCTGGCTCCTCGATGCAATCCATTCTCTTAGAAGGTGGTATGGATCCCGTGGAAAATGAGAGCACCTATAGCGCAGATAGTGTGTCGTGCTCTCTACAGTGGGTGCTCCTCAGTGCAATGTGCGTGACAATCTCACTCAAAACAGACTGGAAACAGGAAACAATAGACAACCACGCTCACAGACACAACAGCAACAGCAACAGCAATAGTAGACCACACAAACGACTCGACTATCTCAAAGCACTGATACAGACTCTGGCGTGGCAGCACACTCAACTCCAGCCCAGGACTCTCAGGTACAATCGGGGTGTCGAGGCTCAGATGTGCAGGGAGAGTGAAGAAGTGCTGTGTGTCTAGACTCTATACTCCAGACGACGACGCTGGACCATATATCCAGAAGATGATCCACCAACGGCCCATAAATGTTAGCCACCTAAGCCAATCTCCAAAGTGAGTGGTGGTGGTGACCTGGCCACGATGTCCACTAGACCACCGTCCGTATCCTGCCACGTGTCACTGCCCAGCCCAGAGAGTCCGTCCAGTGTGAACCAGATTGAACCAACTGTACTAACTGAGTGTCCTGTGAAAGTGACACTGTAGCCTGCTACAGGTTGCCCGCCACAAGACCGCTCACCGTCTCGGTGAGAGGAAATAGTCTCCGTGAGAGGAAATACTGAAAAACTAGGAAATAAAACTAGTAGGTACCGCATAGTACATCTTTTTTGAAGCAGGTGCTAGGCCCAACCATGCAAGAAATGATTGCTGCTAGCAAGAGAATTCAACACTTGGAGGAGGAGGTTTCTCTGCTCGAACACAGGATGGCGGATTCTTATGCAAAGATGATGACAGTTCAAGGCTGAATTGGGAGGGAAAGAGGGGGACGAATTGGGAGGGGGCTGAATTGGGAAGGGACTAATTGGGCAGAGGGCCAATTGGGGTTGGGAAGAGAGAATTTGGGAGAGGGCTGAATTGGGAAGGGACTAATTGGGCAGAGGGCCAATTGGGGTTGGGAGGGGCGAATTTGGGAGCGGGCTGAATTGGGAGGGAAAGAGGGGAATGAATTGGGAGGGTGGGTCGAATTTGGGAGGGGGTTGAATTGGGAAGGGACTAATTGGGCAGAGGGCCAATTGGGGTTGGGAGGGGCAAATTTGGGAGAGGGATGGATTGGGAGGGAAAGAGGGGGACGAATTGGGAGGGGGCTGAATTGGGAAGGGACTAATTTGGCAGAGGGCCAATTGGGATTGGGAGGGGGGACGAATTGGGAGGGGGCTGAATTGGGAAGGGACTAATCGGGCAGAGGGCCAATTGGGATTGGGAGGGGGCTGAATTGGGAAGGGACTAATTGGGCAGAGGGCCGAATTGGGAAGGGACTAATTGGGAGGGGGCTGAATTGGGAAGGGACTAATTGGACACAGGGCCGAATTGAGAAAGGACTGATTGGGAGGGGGCTGAATTGGTGAAAAAGGCCGAATAGGAAGAGGGAGTAGGTGGACGAATTGGGAGGGGGGGCGAGTTGGGGAGGGGAAAAGGGGGACGAATTGGGGAGGGGGAGGGACTAGTTTGGGAGGGGAAGGGGCGAGTTTGGAAGTGTTGGGCGAGTTGGGGAGGGGAAGGGGGACGAGTTGGGGAGGGGTAGGGTAGGGTAGGGTTGAGGGGAGGGCGAGGGGAAGGGGGAGGGGGTGGACTAGGACGAGGGGGAGGATAGGGCGAGGGCGAGGGGGTGATGGGGAGGGTAGGGCGAGGGCGAGGGGAGGGTAGGTCGAGGGCTAGGGGGAGAGGGGAAGGGTAGATAGGGGCAAATAAAGAGCACTCAGTTATAGCTATAATGAGCATCACATGCAAGACAGCTATCATGATCTTGGAATTCATCCTGCAAGACGGGCTCTCTAAAGGAAGTTTGCTAGACGACGCAGAGGAGAGCTTTGTTCTGGTCGGGGAAGCAGACACCACAGAGGTTGGGGTTGATGTTTGAGGGGTGGTGAACTCCTGTAGTGGAGGTTTCTTCTTGCTTATATACTTTTTCATAGGCTTTTCAAATTCAACGGCTTTCATCAAGAGGGCTTTCATCGAGAGCGCATCATGAGTATCTTCTGTGACCTTCAACACTTTAGCTGGCACATTAGGTTTAGTGATTGTGGAAACATTTGAAGAGGGTGTATCTTCAAGACAAGAGTGAATAGAGACTCCATAACAAGGCATAGATTTGGTAGCCTCCAACCACTCGAGCAGATCATCATCTGACCCTTCAGGTGTAGTAGGTTGTTCTTGTTCAGGTTTGGTTTCCATTGACAAAGAAACTTGCTGCACCACGGGATCCATACCACCTTCTAAGAGAATGGGTTGCATCGAGGAGCCAGAAGTATGTATCCACATTGCGTCGTTCCCCCAATCATGAAGTGCTTTAGTGTGTCGCATCCATGGTCTTCCAATGAGCAAAGGAAATCCGCCCTCAACATGGGGAAGACGAACCACAACAAAATCCAAGTTAAAAGTAAAGTCTTGTACCTGCAGAGGCACATTGTCCACTATGCCCACTGGGTAGACTGTCCGCTGGTCGGCCAACGTAACTGTGAAGGGAGCAGGGCGAGTAGGCAATAGACCTAGAGCTAACATAGTGAACTCGGGCATCAGGTTGATGCCAGATCCACCATCCACTATCACTCCTGAGAATTGCCGACCTAAAACGGACACTGTAAGGCGAGGGCTTCTATAATCAGTGAGTGGAGCAGCGGGATTAGATATCATATAGGACTCTGATGGTCGCATTGGGAGGTGCCCGCCACTAGGACCTGCTCCAGGATAAAGTGACTGAATAACAGCAAGGGTGTCATGTCACGAGGACGTGGCAGTTATTAACCATGTCACAGAGATGTGGCAACTGCTAACCTTGGTTGTTGGTTTCTTTCCAATGGGGTTTATTTTATTTATTTTGAGACCCTCTTTTTGAAGTAGCAAACGGTCGGACATTGTATGGCCAATGTGAACGGTAGATTCACCCGCAGACGGGAAGTGGTCGGCACTGGAATTCGTATGGTAAGAGGATGTCTAGGCTCAGAGCAAGATCATATAGGTCCCCCCGTCGCACTTAGCAAGTTGGTGGATACTAGGAAGTGAACTCAATTAAGGCGTAAAGTCAAGGTGGGACTACCAACAATAAGTATCCAACAGTTGGGCCACATTGTACTTTTGGATGCGGTCCCAATGAGGATAGATGGTCAGAAGACCAGTGGGAGCCCAACGGAAGCATCTCCTAAAATTTAGGGAACTGCTATTTTGGGCCGTGAAATGTGTTCGCGTCATTACCTTCGGTATGACTAGGGGAACACTTTACAACTCTGCCGCGAAGTCAACTGACGCACCAGTTGAGATATTTTTAGCAGGGAAAGCCCAAACTCGGAAACTGGGCGACGTGTCAGCTTGTGAGCGATTCTGCCACTCTGGGAGGCAAAAACGAGCTGCATATCATCAAAGGGGGCGCCATTTTCAGCCACAGGCGGATTGCAACAGGTACAGAAGCTATGGAATGCTTACCTTGCCCTCTATGCACAGTATGGTGACGGGAGTGATGCCCCGCACGCTACATACTGCTCTCTTTCTCCCCTACGTGCAGTTATGTGATGCCCCACAAGAGGGCTACTCATTTGACTGATGTACAGTTGTGTGGGTTCATGCTTTTGTGCTGAGGCAAGAGCCTCCTTGAGCAGGAACAGGGGTAGCTAACTGCTGCTCCAAAGCAGGCACTGGTGAGGGTCATAACCTCACCGTACAGGTGCAAAATCAGCGCTGTGTATGCGCTGTAATTTGACTGTTTTTCAGCCATACGGACGCCAGGATCATTGGGAATCGTGCCCCACTGGCAAAGGACAGTTAGGGGACTGTTTGGGGCTGAAAACAGGGCAAAAACCAGTAAATACAGCGTGCTGAATTTACTGTTTTTGGACAGGAATCAGAGGGTATACGACAGTGCAAGCGAGTTCCAGCAGGGGAATTGGTTTCGCGCAAGTTTTGGGGCTGTTATGCTGCCGAAATTTGGCCAAATCAAATGGTATCTAGGTGGATACACGTGAAGGATTCCCAGGACCTTACCTTGTAATTTACCCTCCTAAAGAATAAAGAAATACCGAAAGGGGCGCCAATTTTGGGGCCTACAGGTTGTCGGCGTCTGCTCGGAGCATTCTAGCTTCCGAGCCGTGTGTGTGTTTAAGTGTTAACTCCCGTCGCAGGTTCTCTTTGCAAAGTGCTCTGTGTGTGTGCATAAAGTAAAGAATTTCGGGTGAAAGCCAACGCCTACCGCCCTACGGGCCGGTTTCATGTCACTTCTAAAATTTGCATCTAGCCGCAACATGTCCTAAAGGGACACTTGTTGGAAAGTGTTCTTCAAGACTGTCTCTGTTCTTTTTCTACCTGTTGTTCCTTTGGTATCTTGATCTTCTGCAAATCGGAAACTGCTTCCAAGAAAGCTTCATCAATATCGGAGAGCAAAGATTTGGATTCTTTCATGGCACTGGGAGATTGCTTGTTAACAGCTGTAGGCAAGGTATTCATTGGTGTCAGAATGTGTGGGGGAGTTGAACTTGATGGAATGCTAAGACCGAGAGCGGCTCTCTGGGCCCGGGTGAGGACGCCCGATGGCTCCTCTGCCAACTGCGGCGGCTTATTTTGAGGGGTAACCACGTGGGTAGAAGGGGGCGGCTGAGAAACAGTGCTAACTGCTATCAAATTGAGCTTGGGAAAGGCAAACTCAGTCTGGCTTTGACTTGGGTTCGAAGCCGTAGATGCACGAATTTTAGGGCAATCCTTACTGTAGTGATCCTTCATATCAGGGCAATGATGGCAGGGAGGAGACCCTTCGGGCAGAGGGCATTTGCTTTGGTAATGACCATATTCTCGGCATCTGTAGCACAAAATGGGCCGATTCACTGGACGAGTCGAAGGACGAGGTGGTCCTTGCTCCATGGAGTTGGAGGTGGAGGCATAGAAGCTGTGAGGTGGTGAGGGAGAATGGGTATGATAAAAGCTCTGAGAGGGAAAAGTGCTCTGCATACCTTGCATAGGAGGGGCTATCAAGAAAGGTGGCATATGGTGTGGATGGCCACAGGGAGAAACCATGTTGGATGCAGGTGCTGGCCCTTGCTGAAGAGAAGGACCAAGACTTTGTTGTATTTGTCGCAATCCTTTGAGGTAGTAACAATCCTTGTCCTCATGTCCAGATTTTTCACAGAAGTGGCAGTAAACCCGAAGGGGGCATTCTTGTGGAGGGTGCCCTGGAGAGCGGCATGAGCTACACCAAACTGTAGCCTTAGTCTCTTGCTGACACTTGAGCTCTTCTAGCTCGCGTTTAATTTGTTCCAATGCCTCATGATGTGGAGGCTTCTCTTGACTAAGAGAGAAGGACCTCTCCTCTTGAAGAGCTCGCTGTAACTTTAGGGCTTCCAGTTCCCTGCGTAAAGAAGTTAAAGGATCAGAAGGACTTTCCAAAAACACAGAGGGGGTCTCTATGTGAGGGGGGTTGGTGAACAGCTTCCTAGCCCCCTCTATCCTCGTAGCAGCTGCGCTGAACTCCTCCAGAGTGGCGTCGGGTCGGAGAGACTCTCGTAGTTTTTGCTGAGAACTTTTGGGAAGCGCCTTCTCTACCCACTTCTTAACCATAAATTCACCTGGTTGCTGGGGAAGCTTGGCAACGAGAGACTTGGTTTTCGTCATAAGTTCTGCAAAAGTCTCCTCTGGCTGGAGCACCATGTTGGCTAACTCATCCAACACCTTCTCCTGGTAGTCACAGGGCCTGAAAGCTGCACAGAATTGTTGCCTTAAGACTTCCCAGGTTGCAAAATGGTTCTCTGCAAACTGGCTGTACCATTTGTCTGCTAAGCCATCCAAGGTGGATGGAAAGAGTACCAAATAAGCATCTTCCCTGTTAAGACCACGACCCCTACAAAGAGATACAAACCTCCTTGCATGGTCGTCAGCATCTTCTGAAGAGAGACCTTTGAATGTAGGAAACTTGATGTTTACCTTAGCCAAAACGCTAGCCAATGGCTCCATGGCCCCTTGCTGAGCCTGTTGCTCGGTAGCTTGCTGTAGCAGAATAGGAGAGAGCTTCACTGGAGAAGGTGATCTGGAAGATGTGGAACCGGAGGGAGGAATGGGTGATGCCGTATGTGGAGGTATGGGTGATGAGGTTGATGGACTTCTAACAGGTTCCAAGGGTCATCTTCTGTTGTAGTACTTCAGAGGACTCAGGAGTGCGCTTTGACGCTCGACTGACCGCCTTGTATGGGTCATGCAGCGACCACCAAACCAACCAAGCTTTGGGCAAGAAAACCTTGAATTGGCTGAAGACTGGTCTAGACTCTGCTAGACCAGGCAGGTGACTAGACCAGGGTCTAGACCAGGCAAGTGACTAGACTAGGCTGGACCAAGGACGAGGAGGACTAGACCAGGGTCGAGGAGGTCTAGACAAGAGACGAGGGCAGGTTGGACCAGGGACGAGGAGGGCAGGTTGGACCAGGGCGAGAGATGACTAGGGCCAGAGAGGACTAGACCAGTTGGACCAGGCGAGAGGAGAACAGTGCAAGGCCAGGTCGGTGAAGCTAGACAAAGTAGGCGAAGCTGGATAGACCCAACTAGCTTCAAGATTTTACACCTCACAGAGTGAGATTTCAGTTGAGGTCCCACCGTGATCGCCAAAATGAGAGCACTTGTAGCGCAGATAGTGTGTCGCGCTCTCTACAGTGGGTGCTTCTCAATGCAATGTGCGTGACAATCTCACTCAAAACAGACTGGAAACAGGAAACAATAGACAACCACGCTCACAGACACAACAGCAACAATAGACCACACAAATGACTCCACTATCTCAAAGCACTGATACAGACTCTGGCGTGGCAGCACACTCAGCTCCAGCCCAGGACTCTCAGGTACAATCGGGGTGTCGAGGCTCAGATGTGCAGGGAGAGTGAAGAAGTGCTGTGTGTCTAGACTCTATACTCCAGACGACGACACTGGACCATATATCCGGAAGATGATCCACCAACGGCCCATAAATGTTAGCCACCTAAGCCAATCTCCAAAGTGAGTGGTGGTGGTGACCTGGCCACGATGTCCACTACACCACCGTCCGTATCCTGCCACGTGTCACTGCCCAGCCTAGAGAGTCCGTCCAGTGTGAACCAGACTGAACCAACTGTACTAACTGAGTGTCCTGTGAAAGTGACACTGTAGCCTGCTACAAGTACGCATTTTTTGTGTTTTGCATTGGTTGTGCCATGTGGCATGTTGTTACGTATTTTCGCAATTTTTAACGGATGCTTTTTGCAATTTCTAGCGCTAGCGTTTGAGAGCAGATGCTTTTGGGAAGAAATGCTATTGAACCGATTGCTTTTAGGGCTCTGCTTTTGGGCATCCCTTGTAAGTTTAAGAGAGCCCTTGGGCCTCTCACTCTGTAGAGCATCTGGATGCACAGTGAGAGCAGAGGACCCTCGAGAGTTGTACTTTGTTGTGAGCCAATAATAAAGAAATACAGAAACAGGCGTCAGTCTTTGGGGCTAGTGCTTCTGGGCACGGAACTCCGCCATGCCCCCCCGCTCTCTCTCTCTCTCTCTCTCTCTCTCTCTCTCTCTCTCTCTCTCTCTCTCTCTCTCTCTCTCTCTCTCTCTACTAAGGTTCAATGATTTTGAAGTTTCTATTCGTGTGTTGCTATTGATTTCTCACTTGGAGTGTCCAAGCCTGTAACAAGAAGGGGCTCTGATACCAATGTTAGCCCCTTGCCAGATCTATCCTACACACGACATGACACAAGCCAAACTCACACCTAGACACGTCATGAGCGGACATTAGGCTCACCTCCTAGCCATATAGCCAATACGGGCTCACCCCCAAGCCTGGGAGTCTGCAGCCAAGAGGGCTAGCCTCTGCCACAAGGGCCGGTGTCCCATACCACCAAGCCCACACCAGTACGGGTGTACGGGCAGAGCTACCAAGGGCCTAGAGTCCAATTTTGGTGATCACACGAGATGTCTCACAAATGAGGCTCAAGTCCTACTTATAGGACTTCATAACCAAAGGGCCAGATTCACACTAGCTGGACATACCGCAGGCACCCATCCTGATGTCTGGGGACATGACACACTGGGAATCTCCGCGAGATTTGCGGCCCTATTTCAGACGTGGAAGTTTGTACAATGCTGACGTGACAATGCAGATGTTTGTGACATGGCAGCAAGGAACACATGTGCTTTCCAGCTGGTTATTGAAAGCGTTGACTCTTTGGGGTCACTACAGCCTTTGGGCATCAGTTTTTGATAGCAATTGCCTTTTCGGCCTACATGCCTCTAAATATGAGGCCTAGGGAGTCACCTGCAGATCATTGGATGGTTGCAGATTGCAGAGCGACTGTAATTATCAAGCAATAAAGAAATACCTCAGAGAGCACCTGACTCAGGGGCCTGTACATGTGGGTGGAGCGGAGAATCCACCATGTCGTATTCAGTTCTTTTCAAGTATCTTCTCAAGTTCAAGTATCTGCTGTGCTCAGTTCAGTCAAGGTTTTGCTGTCGATTCAGCGCCTTGTCAGTGACTTACCGGTTACAATTAGGGACGGTAATCATAATTAAGGGTAAAATCCAGGATAGATGAAAGAACTACAGGAAATTGGATATAAATGTGTAATGTCACAGATGTGTTAAGGATAGAAGCAGGTGGAAGGGGGGTCTTGAATGAAGGGGTTTCATTAGCGATGGTATGAAAAACTTCTCCCATTACTGAAGAGCGTCATGGAATAATGGGTGGAGCAGGAGTAAAAGATGGAAGAAAATTTGCGAGTCGTGCAGGGTATATGATGGAATTTGGGAAGTCAAATGGTTTTTCTTGCATACAATTCTCGTTGCACCATCACCTTGCATACAAACCTCCCACAGGATCATCATGTCCATACAGCCCCACAACAATGCCACGTCAGTAGTCTACCGTACAGCCTGCAACTTCAGCCAGCATCCATACAGTCGCATCTATACAGCTGGATGCTGACCTTTCCTTGCTATCTGACTGGATGCTTCCACTGGGCGGGGACTGGACCAATGTGATCTCGCCTTGACGTTGGCGGTCCGGCTTATGGCTGCCACATCAGCAGCTGCTAACAAGGGCTTCCATGAATTTACAAAAAATGCAATGGTTAGGCTGCTACCTAGGTCGCAGAACAGAGGGACTTTCAGATTTGCAATGATGGCTGCAAAACTTAGCATGATGGGTACATGAAGGGCTGTCTGATGAGGAAAAGGATCAGCAACATGGGTGGGGTGATAATTGAGCCCCCTAGCTGCAAAAAATTATAATGTTTTATGCCCGCTATCCTACATTGAAGCTCTACAGTAAGAGCACACGGTGGCTAACGCCATCTTATTGTTCCTTGCTTCTTAATGATGATGATGTTTCAAATATTCTCCTATTGTGCAATTTTTGCAAATTTTCTCTAATCTCCTTACTATCACAATCGGACTCCCTCTACTACAACTTACAATGACGAATATTAGTTTTAAGGGAACTTTCAAACTCCTACATTCCCTTGAGGAAACAAACTTGCTTCCTAGGAAGACAGAGAAGAGTACGACTACAAATTTATGAATTTTTGGAGTCCCATAGCTACCCTCTTTACCTATTAACAACTGCCTTTTCTGCAAAACTTACATGATTTGGTCTTGTACTATTCAAAGATAAGACTAAGTTGTGACTGTTTTGCACCTTGAACCTAAGTTGGGATCATGAAAAAACTCGATACTGTCTGACATTGTAAGCGCCACTAGAGATCCCATCTCAACAACAGACAGAGCCAAAACCTGCCACCAATACAAAAGAAAAGAACCAAACTGAAGTAAATAGCTACAATCTTAGCCAAATGCCTTATAACATCTTAAGAGAACAACTTTCTTCATTGTCTGAATAAGCAATTCAGGAAAAAAAAAAAACAGTCCATAGCTGACCATGTTGTCAAATGGTGGATGCAGTGTGTTTCAACCGGTTCCACAAGACTCCAAACAATATACAGGCCAGAAGTGGTCGTTGAAGAGACTAATGTACCATTAAAATCAGCTTTCGAGACATAAAGGCTTTGTAACACTTTAATTACTATGATTTCAGGCTCTAAAGCTTATCTTTGTATTATTATGGCCTCACAGTGTGCATAGGCATGGAATAGCTAATCTCATAATTCAGGAATTTTGTTCCAGCTATTGGTGCATAATCAGGTTGTATTTGCACGAAGCTACCATTTTAACACAAGCATCCACCAAAAGAGAAGTTTTTAGTACAATGTACATGTCATTAACAAGCATCCGTGTTGAAAGAATGTACCTGCATCATCCATATTAGAGTCAAATTATCATACACACTTCCAAGCAAACTCATAAACTTAAGTCACTGTGACACTGCTTGACCTGTTTTTGGGTCCAATCATACTGGCGGGGACCTGTTGATGGGGCAAACTCCAAGAACATGGTCCCCTCTTTCTCCAAAACAAAGGCACCCTCCTGTATGCCAATGGGCAGGCTTGTGAGCTTCCTTTTGCAATCGTAAAAATAATGGAAAAGGCTTCTGAACAACTGACCCTATTCTTGAATGTTGGCCTCCCAGGATGAATTGACAGTGCACTTTTGCCCTTGTAAAAAGTATGTTGTGCAAATAATTTCACATCTGAGAAAACAATTTAATCATCAGTATAACACCAGATGCTATAAGACAAAAATGAATTGAAAAGATAACCACAAAAAAGCACTACCCAAAAAAAAATGTAGCCAAAAAGCAGCTATCAGCAGCCGAAGCCAATTTGTTTTAAATTACAAAATCTTGAGCTACAATGCCACGAGTATTGTCAAGGAGTCTTTGACCAGTTCTGAGAGGCACAAGTGTTACTTAGCAGTAAAATATGAGAAAACAGTAGCCTGTAAGATAAAGCAGTACAAACACCGATCGCTCGCTGCTGCTGCTCCCTCGCGCGCTTCGCCTACCCTGCCTCGCCATCGCCACAGACAGCCCCCCCCCCCCCCCCCCAAACCCCCCCCTTGCTATGCTGCCCCCTTCCTTCGCCCGCTGCCCTCCTACGCTGCACCCTGTCCCGCTGCCCGTCCCTCGCGCCTGCGCTGCCCCTGCCCCTGCCCGCCGTCACGCTCCCTCCCCCTCGCCCCCCCGCCTCGAGTCTCTGTCAGAGCTGGTTCACAGCGGCACCGACTCAGTTCGCTCGCTTCGACTCCCCTTCGTTCGCCCTTGCAGCAGCAGACACAGATGGAGGATTCTGCTCCGCCGCAGAGTGACTCCACTGCAGCCGCCCGACCCCACAAAACCCACCATCCGACTTTCTCTCTCGCCGACAGAGCAAGCGAGCTTAGAGGCAGAGGTGGCGCGCCTTCAGGCCACCTCTATTATCTGCAAGATTCTCGGCACCAGACCGAGCAGAGGGGAAGTGCCCGATCTCCTTCAGGCCCGCCTTCTCACAAAGGTGGGCAAGATTCTTGATGTTCAACTTCTCGACCGTGGCTACTACCAGATAGAGTTTGAGCCTCCCGAGATGGCGTCCAAGGTCATTGCGATGAGCCCCCTGGCCATCCGAGCAGTTCGAGCACACTTTCGACAGTGGCGCCACGGTTTTGACCCAGCTACTGACGTTCTTGTCGAGGAGGCTTCCCATCTCACTCTGCTTCCCCAGCTTGAGGAGGGAGTACCTTCTGCTCCTTTCCAGGATAGGCTCAGTGATTGGGACTATCCTGGAGACACCTCACACGGTAGCCTCTGTAGCTGCCAAGGCGGCCGGCATCCCCACTGTACGTGTTCTCGTTCGGGACACCCACACTCTCCCGAAGGTCATCCTACTACCTCGGGTGAGCGGAGGTTGGTTCCGTCAGAGCGTGGAGTATTCGGGCCTCCTGAATCAATGTTTTATTTGTCGTCAGATGGGCCATCTTGCGAAGGCCTATCCACGGAGGAGACCCCAACCTACACCACAGGCTCAGCCCCAGCCTTCAACCTACGGTTTTGACCCAGCTACCGACATTCTTGTTGAGGAGGCTTCCCATCTCACTCTGCTTCCCCGACTTGAGGAGGGAGTAGCTTCCGCTCCTTTCCAAGATAGCCTCAGCGATTGGGATTGTCCTGGAGACACCTCGCGCGACTGCCAAGGCGGCCGGCATCCCCACAGTACGTGTTCTGGTTCGGGACACCCACCCTCTCCTGAAGGTCCATCCTACTACCTCGGGTGAGTGGAGGTTGGTTCCATCAGAGGGTGGAGTATTTGGGCCTCCTGAATCAATTTTTTATTTGTCGTCAGATGGACCATCTTGCGAAGGCCTGTCTGGTGCTACTGGTCCCAGCCTTCAAGGGCAGGCCAGTAGCACCAGACAGAGTCACAGGGTACTCAAGCAGAGCCACCCTCCGAGCCTAGGGCTCAAGCAGAGGAGGGCTTGCAACAGATTCGTGGTCGACGTCGACAGGGGCCAACCTGGCACTCAGAGTGGTCCCCAAGCTCTAGTCCAGCAGCAATGGGTTCCCATAGGAAACCGATTCGACCCTCTTGAGCACGATGAGGTCCTTGCTCCACCCTCCACCTCAACCTCACCTCCGACAGCCCCTCCTCCAGAGTTCCCCTCCGCCCCTCCACCTCGCCCTCCTCCCTTTGCCGCTCCCCCCTGCCCCCCCTCTCCTCCTCCTCCCGCGAGCCCCCCTGCTTCCACATCTCCTCCCGCTCCTTCCCCGCAGTCGTCTCAGGGGGCACGACCATCCTCAACTGCTAGGAGATCTCTTGGCAGCAATTTTTCCATGAGTCGCTTGGCGAGAGAGGGGCAGCCTTTCTTGCAAACCCCATTTCTGGTGCAGACGTCCCCCTTTGCAGCAGTTCCTCGTGGTCTGACGAGCTTCGACATTCGTCTTCGTTGGGATTGCATGACCAGGGTTCAGTTCAGTCAAGTCAGTCTAGAATAGGAAGTGATCTGGAACTTTTGTGAGTCTGTTCGTAGACCGTGCATGACTAGTCACTTAGTGTAGATGCATATCCTCTGGTTGCACACAGCACGATCATAAGCATTCCCATCAGAATCCATTAGAATCCTTCAAGGGAATTTTCCAGTGCATTTAGCCTGTTTTTGACATTTTTCACTTATTATTTTTAAGTTACTTTTGTTGGAAAGTAGGTAGGGCAAATTGAGTAAGTTTGTATATAAGCAAACCTAAACTAGCACTAAATGGCAGAAGAGGCAACAGGAGCCAAGCTCAGTAGGCAACTTCTCAACAAGAACTTGGTGGTCTCCCCTCCAAGCAAAGGACTCAACACCTTGGCGTTTCCATCAAGAGGGTCATTGCCATACCTCCCAGCCCTGGCGTTTTGCATCAGGTAGCCATCGCCAGCAAGTTCCAGCCACTAACGTTTTGCATCAGCATTCACCCCCAGAAAAAGTTCCAGACACAGCCAACGTTTTTGACATCAGCATGCCTAGCGTTTTTGGGAATTCATAGACCTAGCGTTTTTGGCAGTTTCAGCAGATACAAGGCAGCGTTTTCAGCAATGAAAGGCCTTCCAATTCAGCCCTAAAGGAATAACAGATTCAGCCCGGAAAGACCCTCAGTTTCCAACCTTAAGAAACCTCAGTTTTCACCCCTAAACCTGCAGATTTTCAGCGTCAAAGACTCACAGAAAACAGCCCCAAATCAGCGTTTTTGGAGTAGTCGCAGATTTCAGCCCATAGCGTTTTTGGACAGCAGTAGAAAGATTGCAGATTTCAGCCCTTAGGTCGGTCTCGTCATCGCCAACATAGCCTAGACTTGCATCAGTCCCATGCATTCCATTTGTACCAGATTGTGCAATCATAAGTAGATCACTCTCATCGACGAGAATAGGGCCTTCGGAGGAGGGTTTTATGTCTCTGGTGTCGTATCTCTCTTCTCTCTCTATCTCTCAGTCTCATACACTTGCACCCACAGTGTCCATTCACTTCGTTTGTGATCATAGCATTCTCTCATTAAGAACGGAAGGCTCTACCTTCCATAAGAACAAAAGGAACCTTGAGCACAATTTGGAGCACTCATCTTGAGCAAAGCGCAAACATTCATTCCGTTGCACCTTACAATGGGCAACCCTGCTTTGCAAGCCGAAGTTACTCAACAACTTCGTGCTTATGGGATTTCCCTTCCTCTCCAAGAGGAGAGAGAGCTTAGGAGACCTCTTGATGAGACCCCCAAAAGAAGACTCTCTCCCATACGAGAGGAGGAATCCAAAGAATGAGAAAGTAATGAATCCCTAAGTTCCTCTGAAGATGTGGCTCCACGAAGAAAGGCGGTCTAGACGGTCACCAACTCCTCCTAAGAGAAAACGGTCAACCCATAGTCCTCCTCGTCACTCCAAAAGGGAAGAGAGGAAGAAAAGGACAAGAAAGAGGTCACCCTCTTCTCCTTCTTCTTTACCTTCCTCCTCTTCCGATGAAAGCTATGACGATTCTCCTAGAGAATACAAGAGGCGAGGACATTGCAAATCTTACCCTGCATGGCGAAGGTCACAAAAGCTCAAGAAGTTCAAAGAGGAAGGAAAGAGTATTTCTTTTCTCACCTATGATGGCACCTTTGGTGCTACATACAAAGTATTGGCCTTCATCCAGCAATTTGATGCGGCCTTTGGAGACGAGGGCTTCATAGAGTCCTCCAAGCTACGCCATGTAGCTATGCACTTTCAGAAATCGGCTCGTCGATGGTGGGCTAGCCTTCATGGCAACGGCGAAGCCCCATAGACATGGAAAACTCTACGAGTTTCCATCATGAAGCATTTCCTTGCAAGCGATGCAAAGGACAACAAGCCGATACCGCTTTCAAGGGTAGCAAGCCTCCGTTACTCCCTTGATTGGGAAGTTGAGGCTTCATGTCCAAACCTACATCGACAAAGAAGACTTTTTCATCTCTCCTCTCTAACATGAGGATGCTATTCTAGCTAGGGGCACCATGGTTCAACCGCATGGCTGCCAACATAAATGTCACATGACACATCCAACCCTATGTGTCCATGGACGCTTAAGCTACTTCATGATATGGGTTCAGTTCAGTTCAGTCAGTCTAGAATAGGAAGTGATCTGGCACTTTTGTGAGTCTATTCGCAAACCGTGCATGACCAGACACGTAGAGTAGATGCATATCCTCCGGTTGCACACAATATGATCATCAGCGTTCCCACCGGAATCCATCAGGGGAATTTTCCAGTGCATTAAAACCTATTTTCCCTATTTTTGACATTTTTCACTTATTTATTAAGTGACTTTTGTTGGGAACTAGGTAGGGCAATTTTTGCTAATGAAATATATAAGCAAATTAGAGCTAGCACTTTTTGGCAGAAGAGGCAGCAAGAGCATTGCTCAACAGGCACCTTCTCAAGCAAGACTATCCCAAGGACACTAGCGTTTTCGACATTGGAAGCCTGGCGTTTCTTCAACACTTCAGCGTTTTCCAAATCAGTAGAACTCCATCGTCATCAGCCACTCAGTATCGCTTGCAGATTCAGCCCTACACTTAGCGTTTTGCCAGCAGCCATAGATACCATTTGCAGCAGCGTTTTACAAGAGGAATTCAGCGACAAAACAGCATCAAGATCAGCGTATTTCCTAAGCAATACAGTCAGAAAATCAATGTTTAAATGATCAGCACACCAGCGTTTTTACAAGCACTAGGCCAGCGTTTTTGGAAGGACAGCACTTCACCATTGTACGACAGTAGAGATAGTGTCGCAAGCGTCTTCGGCAAGGCACTAAAGCACACAGATCAGCCCCGATTGGTTGCGACAAGAACCAATCCACAGCATTCAGTTTTCAGCCATATTTTCGTCATCGTCGGCACCACCCTCGGCCTCGACATAGCACCATTTAGATTTGCATCAGCATCTTGTACCAGATTGTGCAATCAATAGTAGACCACTCGCCATCGAGAGTGGGGCCCTTGGAGGAGGGTTTGACAACTTCCCAGTGTCGTATTCTCTTCTCTCTCTATCTCTCAGTCTCAGCACCTTCACGCACAGTATCTATTCACTTTGTTTGTGATCACTTGCACTCTCTCACTAAAGCACGAAAGGCTCTCCCTTCCCTAAGAAAAAAGAAACCTTGAGCACAGTTTGGAGCACTCATCTTGAGCAAAGTTCAACATTCATTTCTGCTGCACCTTACATTGGTATCAGAGCTTTGGCAGTGTTCTCTATCACTCAAGGAAAGAACCACATAATTTTTTTTGCTTGTTGCGATGCACGTAACCCAAGACCTCTTGGGCGTGTCGATTTCTAATCGTGTTTTGAAGAGTGACAGGAAACCCAAGAAAGAAGGGCTTGTCCAGCCTCCCCTTGTGCCTCTTTCACTCATTGAGAGCGGACCGTGCACTTAGCGGTCGGCCAATCGACGTGAGGTGGGAAAAAGCAACCTTGGTGTGAGCGCAAGGCTGCAAAGGGGTGTGCCTGCGGAAAAGAGCAGAACTCGGGTGAAGAAAAGATCCTTCTCTAACACAGATTGCAAGCGAAAGAAGAACCTCAAGAACCCCAAGAACCAAGAACCCTAAGAACCCAAGTTCCTCGTGAACTTAAGAACCCAAGACTTCAGTGGATGGTCATCACTCGAAGCGGAATTGATACTTCGCTTGGAGGTGGTGAGCATGGGAGTGGCGAAGTAGAGTTTTCCTCACCAGGAGGTTTTTTCGACCCTTCCCCATCTATGCCAAAGATTGCACCAGATATGGCAGCTTTCGACAAGATGATGATGGACAGGAAGTTAGAACATGAAGCAAGAAAAGCAGAAATAGAGCGTGAACACGAAGAAAGAATGGCAACCATAGAGCATGAGCACAACGAAAGGAAAGCCGCCTTGTTCCGATTCTTTTCTCAAGTACAGACACAGATGCAAGAGATACGAGAAAAGGAGACTCTCTTAGTCTCTTCTTCTCCAAACCTGACACACAGGATTTGCATGATGATAAGCATGATGAATTGAATGATAATGGTAAGCATGATATTTGAATGACAATGACAAGCATGATGATCACGATGTGATTTCTCACGAGCATGATGATTTGTATGATCAAGACGTGATTGTTCACAAGGATGATGGTTTAGTTGATACTTTCTCTAGTGAAGCTAACCTCGTTGCAGATTCGATCAATCACAAAGAATCGATCTTGGCTTTCGAGTCGAGGTCCACAGCACCCCCACAGGCATATTCGATCAAACACGAAGAACCAATCTTGGCTCTCGAGCCTAGGTCCAAAGAACCCTTACAGGAAGTACTATGTGTTCGAATGATTCATCAGCATGCATTGTTCGAGTGTTTCATATTGTGATCGTTTCCTGTATTTTAGTCAGCGTCTTTATGTGATTCCTTTTCATAGGCATGCCATATTGTACGTTGAGCATGATTCACTCATGAATGAGTACGGATGTATCCGGATTTCTCATGAAAAGATGAAATGTTTGCATTCAAGGAAGTCACATTCCATGTCTTTTCCTTGGCATGACACATTCGTAGAAAGAGCACAAGAAAGTATGAGCACCAAGCATGGGCATTTCCGTTGTGAATTGCCACAGTGATTGATTTAGATCAGCAAGACACGATTCGATCTCATTGTTTGCGTGTGTGTGGTGAACGGTTTGGCACCCCGTCTATTGGTTCATCTACATTGCATGCACAGTCTTTTAGAAAGACGAGATTTTTTCCAGTCACCTTACATGGAATAGGTATGTTCATGTTTTTGTTTGGAAGTGGTTTCAGGAATATTCAACCTTGGAGATTCTTGAAGAAGATGGACCTACGTCCATAGACAAAGTTGAAGCATTAAAGGAGCTACAAATGATTTTGTCGCTTTCGGCGCGGCCCAGAGAAGCAAGCGTTGTAGACCTTTATGAAGTTCAAGTATCGCACGACCCACACCTCAGAGTGGGCCGGCGAAGAGTCCTTTCGAGGATTCCGGATGTTATTCGCGATTTCCCTCGACGCCATTCAGTTCGGTACCAATACCTCGCTTTGAAAAGGAGGGGATGTCATGTGACACATCCAACCCTATGTGTCCGTGGACAAGCTACTTCATGATATGCGTTCAGTTCAGTTCAGTCGGTCTAGAATAGAAAGTGATCTGGCACTTTTGTGAGTCTATTCGCAGATCGTGCATGACCAGACACGTAGAGTAGATGCATATCTTCCGGTTGCACACAGCACGATCATCAGCGTTCCCACCGGAATCCATTAGAATCCATCAGGGGAATTTTCCAGTGCATTAAAACCTATTTTCCCTATTTTTGACATTTTTCACTTATTTATTAAGTGACTTTTGTTGGGAACTAGGTAGGGCAATTTTGCTAATGAAATATATAAGCAAATCACAGCTAGCACTTTCTGGCAGAAGAGGCAACAGGAGCATTGCTCAACAGGCACCTTCTCAAGCAAGACTATCCCAAGGACACTAGCGTTTTCAACATTGGAAGCCTGGCGTTTCTTCAGCACGTCAGCGTTTTCCAAATCAGTAGAACTCCATCGCCATCAACCACTCAGTATCGCTTGCAGATTCAGCCCTACACTTGGCGTTTTTGCAACAGCCAAAGATACCATTTGCAGCAGCCTTTTCAGCCCCATCAGGCCAGTGTTTTGCAGCAGAAATTCAGCGACAAAACAGCATCAAGATCAGCGTTTTTCCTAAGCAATACAGTCAGCAAATCAGCGTTTAAATGACCAGCAGACCAGCGTTTTTACAAGCACTAGGCCAGCGTTTTTGGAAGGACAGCACTTCAGCGTTGTAGGCCAGCAGAGATAGCGTCGCAAGCGCCTTCGGCAAGGCACTAAGCACACAGACCAGCCCCGACTGGTTGCGACAAGAACCAATCCACAGCATTCAGCTTTCAGCCATATTCTCGTCATCGTCGGCACCACCCTCGGCCTCGACATAGCACCATTTAGATTTGCATCAGCATCTTGTACCGGATTGTGCAATCAATAGTAGACCACTCTCGCCATCGAGAGTGGGGCCCTTGGAGGAGGGTTTGACAACTTCCCGATGTCGTATTCTCTTCTCTCTCTATCTCTGAGTCTCAGCACCTTCACGCACAGTATCTATTCGCTTTGTTTGTGATCACTTACACTCTCTCACTAAAGCGCGGAAGGCTCTCCCTTCCCTAAGAAAAAAGGAACCTTGAGCACAGTTCGGAGCACTCATCTTGAGCAAAGTTCAACATTCACTTCCGTTGCACCTTACAATGCAGTTCCCTAAAAGGAGAATCTACTTTACCTACACGCAAAAGAGCATGTATACAGATGCTAGTGAGTCTAATCGTACTATACCACTTGTAAATCCTCCTGCTTTTGATAAATCAATGAAGAGCTCAGTTTCTGCGTACATGATTTTTATCGAAGAGTCCCTAAAAGGTCCTAATGTTTCATCAAATGTAAATGGTAGGAATCAAAAAGAGTTAGACTTGTCTAATTTTCTACAAGGATTCGAAGATGTGTTCATCGATGATATCCTTATGGACTTACCTCCAAAACGAGGGGATGATGGCCATCGAATTGAGCTCCTGCCAGGAAGCTCACCACCTAACAAGCCTCCTTATTGAGTTTCCCAAGCTCAACAAGAGGAGATCATGAGGCAAGTACAAGAATTGGTAGACAAAGGGATGGTGAGGCCTAGCTCCTCTCCCTTTTGTTCTCCAGTCCTTTCAGTGCAAAAGAAAGATGGTACATACCGCATATGTGTGGACTATCGAGCACTAAACCATATCACTATCAAAAACAGACTTCCCCTGCCTCGGGTAGAAGATTTGTTTGATACGCTACAAGGCTCTACCTACTTCAATAGGATTGACCTCAAAAGTGGGTATCATCAAATAAGGATTGTGGATGAAGATATCCTAAAGACCACGTTTTGTACAACGTTTGGTCTTTATGAATATCTAGTCATGCCTTTTGGCTTGACTAATACACCAGCCACGTTCACGTTCAATTGTTTAATGGAGAAAATATTTAGACCCTACCGCAAATTCACTAGAGTGTTCTTTGATGATATTATCATCTACTCCAAGTCCTTGGAGGAACACAAGCAACATCTCCAAGTGATTTTTCAAGCATTGAGGGAGAACAAGCTTTTTCTCAATCAAAAGAAAAGCAAATCTTTCCTTCAAGAGATTCGATACTTAGGTCATATTATCTCTCAAGATGGTATCCGTATGGATCCATCAAAGTTGGAGGTAATAAAAGCATGGCCTAATCCAAGGAATCTACATGAACTAAGAAGCTTTATTAGTATGTGTGCATACTATAGACGCTTCATAGCGAAATTCTCTCAAATAGCAGGACCATTACATGACTTAACAAAGAAGAACGTTAAGTATTCATGGACTGCTAAGGAGCAAAGTGCTTTTGACAAGCTCAAAGAGAAGCTTACCTCCCAACCAATCCTTATGCTTCCCGATCTCTCAAAGCCATTTGAGGTCCAATGTGATACTTGTGGTGATTGCCTTGGAGCAGTCTTGCTTCAAGAAGGGCATGCCATAGCATATGAGAGCCGAAGGCTTAATACGGATGAATGGGTCTTAGGCATTTATGAGAAAGAGCTTTTAGTTGTTCTACATGCCATTTATTGTACGAACCGACCACCAAAGTCTCAAGTACTTCATGACGCAAACTAAGCTTTTCGACAAACAAATGAGGTGGGCAAATTTTCTTTCGCAATTTTATTTTCATATTGCTCACATTGCTGGTAGTCAAGTGGCCGATGCAATTTCACGAAGACCAAAAGTTAATGCAGTGTCTATAGCTACTCACAATGATCTATCTTCTATGATAGATGAGTATGCTACTGACCCTCACTTTAAAGACTGACTTTAAAGACATAATGTCAGCCCTTGCTTTGGGGAAGAAAGAGGAACCATTCACTTTGCAGAATGGTTATCTTCCCCATGGAAATAGGCTGTGTTACCCGCTCCCTTCATGAGAAAGTTATGTATGAATCTCATGCTCCTCCCTATGCGGGGCATAGAGGCATTCAACCTACTCTTCGAGGAGTAGAGACGTACTTCTATTGGCCTCTACCATGAAAGTGGACATACAAGAGTATGTTTCAAAATGTGTGGTATGCCAAAACACTAAGTATGATAGAGGGAAGCAACCTGAATTACTCCTGCCATTGCCAATCCCTAATTCACCATGGGAGAGTATATCCATGGATTTTATCTTTGAATTACCAAAGTCTATCCATGAGAATATGGGATTATGAACAATAGTCAACAGGTATAGCAAGCAAGCACACTTAATTCCTGTCAAAAAGACTATTAAGGCACACCAAATGGCAACTCTCTTCATATCTCAGATTTTCAAACACCATGGATTGCCAACATCCATAGTGTTAGATAGAGATCCTAGAATGACCAGTAATTTCTGAAAAAGTCTCTTTGAAAATCTAGATACATGATTGAATTTCTCTTTGGCCTATCACCCACAAATGGATGGCCAAAGTGAGATAGTCAATCTTCCGATACTCGATCTACTAAAGACTTATATTACAGAAGTAGATCAACGCTCACAATGGGGAAAGTACTCACCGCTTGTAGAGTATGCGTACAATAACACAGTCCATACTTCTACGAGAAAAGCACCTTTTGAAATCATTGAGGGAAGACCAAAAAGTCCCTTGCTACTTAAAGTACATGGCAAGATCTTCGTTGCCGATGAGTATAGCCGTGACTTACAAGAATCTTTTAAAAAGATTAAGGAGGCTATATCCATCTCTCAACAAAGGCAAAAACCTGCTGCTGACAGGCACAAAAGGGCCTTAATGTTTAAAGAAAATGATTGGGTCTTACTTAAGTTTCCCAAGGCTCGATTGAGACACACGACGGACAAAAATCCTACGGGCCATCAAAAGTATTATGCTAAACTAGCAAAAAGATACTACGGTCCTTTCCAAATTTTGAAGCCCATCTTATCAACTCAAGTTGCCCAACCATTGGCTCATACACAATGCTTTTCATGTGAGCCTACCCCCTACTGGCTCGCTGCATTGTTTATTCATTGCTTCAGGAGATTCCCCGAATCTCATCCTGAAGTTCAAATACCTTGGAACTTCCCACCCACCTCACCCTCTAAAAGGTATAGAAGGGTCAAACTCGCGTGGACATAGAAGCCAGCGCTCCACAAAGATCCCCATAACCAACTCACCATCCGCGCGACGCTGCTGTGTGTGGCATACATAACAATTTTTAAAAAAATGCTTAAGCAACAGATCCACTGCATGTTCGAAGTGTTAACTGGCGCAGCTCAGCAATCAGCTCCCCCTGCCCGCATGGCGTCCCTCATCGCCTGTCTTCTGAAGCCTGCGCCCCTCCTCATGTCCCGCCTCGCTTGAGGGTGCCTCGCCTTACCTCCCTGTCTGTAGCCACTGCTTGTGAGCGGATCTTTGCCGATTCCCATTAATAAGATATTAAACAAGATTGGGTATCCCCTACTTAAGCCCTACAAAGGAGAGCCACCAAGTGAACCAATTATTGAAGATCCTCTTGAAATCGAAGATCAAGAAGAGGTGCTACAACCCGAAGCTATCCTTCGGCATGAAGACAAGGTACTACGACAGGGTAAGATTATCCGACTGTATCTTATTAAATTCAAAAATTATCCTTTTGAAGATGCTAGATAGATACAAGGAATACAGCTTAAGGATAGTATGAACCATGTCAATGCTTACAATGCTACATTAGAGTAAGCAAATGTACAAATTTCTTTCAAATAACCAATATTTTTGTCTTATAAGACTAGTTCTCTTTTTATTGTGCACAAAATAAATTATTATGCATGCTTAAAATTATGTTTGTGATGACGACGTCTCTCAAACACCCAGTAGAATTTGTCACTCTACTTTGGGAGAATGAAATAGACTAAAGAGCACACATGCTTGCGGGGCATCTATGTCTCCCAAGCACCAAATGGATTAGTCATCCATCTTAGGATGATGTCGCAAGGTAAAAAGGGATCCTCTACCCGCTAAGAAACATTGACTAATGACTAAGGCTTTATCTCTTCTACCTCATAGTCGAAAACTACTATGATTTCAAGAGAGAGATAATGTCATAAAATCTAATATCTAACCAACCCAAATGATTTTTTCATATTAAACTCATCATTTAACGTGGGATAATAAACGGGAACAAGGGTTAGAATATAGACATGTGCTTACGAGTCTATCTCAACACAGGGCCAATGGTAAAGGGGTCCAAATGAGAGATGATATGTCAAAGAGCAAGGCTAGCTAATGAAGCTTAAAAGACCTTAGGGTTAGCTTCATTAAAGACCTCCAATGGTTAGTGTTAAAAGTCTTTTGACCTTAGGCTAATGAAGTTTTAAGACCTTAGGGTTAGCTTCATTAAAGACCTCCAATGGTTAGTGTTAAAAGTCTTTTGACCTTACGTAAGCTAGGGTTGTGCTTGAGGTGGAAATTCGGCCCAAGCTTCAGATGCTTGTCGTGCTTGATGACTGAGATGCTTGAGGTGCTTGTCATGCTTGAGATGCTAGGGTTGTACTTGAGGTGGAAACCCGGCCCAAGCTTGAGGGGCTTAAGGGCCAAGCTTGTTGTGGCAACTGGGCCCAAGGTTGAAGGGCTTGAGGTGTCACAAAAGTCAACAAGATCCCTACAACGAGGGGGGCGAGCCATGCAAGTAGGGGGGGTGGTGGGATAACCTCTCTCTCTCCCAAAGGGCACCCCTTGCTCAAGAGGCAAGTAGGACACATGTCAAGGCCCTAGCTAGGTTTCCCTCAAGGAGTGTCCAAAGCCTATTGGTTGATCCCTAGAAAGGTCCAATGAGGAATTAGTTAATTAAATTAATTGTCTTTGCATTTATCAAGTTCTCTCTCTCAAAGGGGAAATGGGGACACTTGTTCCAAGGCTAGCATACTTGCTTGATATGCACTAGGCTTGTGATTCGCCAAGCTTGAGGAGGTTCAATCAAATGCCAGCGAGTGCTAGAAGAGAGGGTCGACCAAAGCAAGAAGGGGGCTAGCTTGGGAGGTATACTCCCCCCGCCCCCCCACACACACTCTCTCTCTCATTGTGTGAAGTACAAACTGCAAGAGCTCCATCTCCTTCTCCAAGCTAGTAGAGAAGTTGAGAGCCTACACCAACACTCTTGGCTATGGAATGCAAATCCAACCAAGAGCCATGCTTCAATGCTTAAGCTTGTCATCTTCTCCATCTGCATTACTAAGCTATTATGTATGCTAGCAAGAAGAGTGATGATAAGTGAGGAACTATTTCTTTCTCCTATGAATGTTTCTTCTTCCTCTTCCCTACCCTCATTCCCCGCTAGCTCTCTCCACCTTTGAAGGTGTTTGAGGCCTTGGGACAGAGGCTGGGGATAGTTAATGCTTTTTACAAAGTCTATGTTATGCTCGTGATGCATGAAGCTTATCATCTTCATTGCATCACCTAGGTCACTGTAAGGTGCAGCGGAAGTGAATGTTGAACTTTGCTCAAGATGAGTGCTCCGAACTGTGCTCAAGGGTTCCTTTTTCTTACGGAAGGGAGAGCCTTCCGTTCCTTTAGTGAGAGTGCGCAATGGACACAAACAAAGTGATGAACACTGTGAATGAAGGTGCTGAGACTGAGAGATAGAGAGAGAAGAATACGACACCAGAATGTTGTCAAACCCTCCTCTGAAGGCCCCACTCTATGGCGAGAGCGGTCTATTGCTATTGATTGCACAAATCTCTACAATGCTTGGACTTGCCGACGATGTCGACGACGACGAGACGGGCTGAAATCTGAAAACGCTAATGGCTGAAATCTTCTTCTATCTGCTGAATTCTGACTCTATGTCGGTGACGACAATGGCGACGATGCGCTGAAAACATAGATGCTGAAATCTGCGTTTTCCGGGCTGAATCTGCAAACTTCGCAGGATCTGACCGTGCGGCGAGGATCTGTTGCGGGAAGGTGAGATCTGCGGACTGCTGAAAACTGAAAACGCTAGTTCTAGGGCTGAATATGTCGCGATGGAATTGCAAAACACTGAGGGCTGATTTGGTCTCTGATGCAAAAACGCTATGGATCTGATGCTTCTACTAATGTTGGGGCTGATCTGCAATGCAAAACACTAGGGCTGGTTCTGCCATGCACAAACGCTAGGGCTCGTTGTCTTGCTACTGCCGGGCTGTTCTGCTGTGCAAAAACGCCAAGGCTGAAGTGATGCAAAAACGCTAGGCTTACAGATGGCTGAAAACGCTAGGGTTGTTGCGAGGGGAAATCTTGTTGAGAAGGTGCCTGTTGAACGCTCTGTTCCTGCTGCCTCTTCTGCCAGAAAGTGCTAGCGCTAGGTTTCTGAAGTACTTGGCTAGTCAAATTGCCCTGCCCAGCTTCCAACAAAAGTCACTTAAAAAATAATAAGTGAAAAATGTCAAAAATAGGAAAAATACGTCTATGCACTGTAAAAATGCTCCTGATGGGTTCTGATGGAAATCTGATGTTCATCTGTGTGCAACCAGAGGATATGCATCTAATCTAAGTGTCTAGACATGCACGGTCTGTGAACAGACTCACAAAAGTGCCAAATCACTTCCTATTCTAACTGAACTGAACTCATGTCATGAAGTCGCTTGTCCACGTACACATAGGATTAGATGTGCACGTGACATCCCCTCCTTTTCAAAGTGAGGTAATGGTACCAAATTGTATGGCGTCGAGGGAGATCGCCAATAGCATCCGGAATCCTGGAAAGGACTCTTCCTGGCCCACTCTGATGCGTGGGTCATGCGATACTTGAACTTCATAAAGGTCTGCAACGCTTGCTTCTTTGGGCCGCGCCGAAAGCGACAATCTTATGAGGCTCCTTCAATGCTTCAACTTCGTCTATAGTCATGCGTCTACCTTCTTCAAAAATCTCCAAGGATGAAAATTCCTGAAATCACTTCCAACACAAAAACATGAACATACCCATTCCACGTAAAGTGACTGGAAAAATTCTAGCCTTCTTTAAAAACTGTGCATGCAATGTAGATGAACATATAGACAGAGTGCCAAACAGTTCATCAAATACACACAAAAAATGGAATCGAAACTTTTTGTTATGATCTAAATCTATCAATTGTGGCAAATCACAATGGAAATGCCAATGCTTCATGCTCAATCCTTCTTGTGCTCTTTCGGAAATTGTGTCATGTTAAGGAAGAGACATGGAATGTAAATTCCTTGAATGCAAACATTTCATCTTTTCATGAATCATCCGCACATATCCGTGCTCATTCATGAGGGAAACGTGCTCAACGTACAATATGTCATGCCTAGGAAAGGGAATCACATAAAGACGCTGACTAAAATACAGGAAACGATCACGAATGAAACACTCGTACAATGCGTGCTAACTAATCATGCGAACACATAGTACTTCCTGTGAGGGTTCCTTGGACCTAGGCTCGAGAGCCAAGATCGGTTCTTCCTAAGGAGGTTCTTTCTGAGGGGGTTCTTTGGACCTCGACTCGAGAGCCAAGATCGGTTCTTCGTGATTGATCGAATTTGAAATGAGGTTAGCTTCACTAGAGAAAGGATCAACTAACACATCATCCTTGTGAACAATCACACCATCTTCCTGCAAATCATCACGCTTGTGAGAAATCACATCTTGATCATGCAAATCATCATGCTCATCATCATGCAATTCATCATGCTTATCATTATCATTCAAATCATCATGCTTATCATAATCATGCAAATCATGTGTGTCATGCTTGGGAGAAGAAGAGACGGAGAGAGTCTCCTTTTCCCGAATCTCTTGCATCTGTGTCTGCACTTGAGAAAAGAATCGGAACAAGGCGGCTTTCCTTTCGTTGTGCGCATGCTCTATGGCTGCCATTCTTTCTTCGTGTTCACGCTGTATTTCTGCTTTTCTTTCCGCAGCCCCCTATTGTGCTTGCTCGCGCTCGCGCTCAAGGTCTGCCTTTCTTTCTGCTTGTCGTGCTTCGCGTTCTAACTTCCTGTCCATAAACATCTGGTCCAAAGCCTCCATAGGAGTTGGTGCAATCCTTGGCCTAGATGGGGAAGGGGGAGGGTCAGAAAAACCTCCTGTGGGGAAAACTCTTCTTCGCCACTCCCATGCTCACCACCTCCATGCGAAGTATCCATGCCGCTTCGGGTGATGACCATCCACTGAAGTCTTGGGTTCTTAAGTTCACGAGGAACTTGAGTTCTTGTGGTTCTTGGGTTCTTGGTAGTCTTGAGGTTCTTCTTTAGCTTGCAATCTGTGTTAGAGAAGGATCTTCTCTTCACCCGAGTTCTGCTCTTTTCCGCGGGTGCACCCCTTGGCGGCCTTGCGCTGACACCAATGATGCTTTTTGCCACCTCACGTCGATTAGCCGGCCGCTAAGTGCACGGTCCGCTCTCAATAAATGAAAAGAGGCACAAGGGGAGGCTGGACAAGCCCTTCTTTCTTGGGATTCCTGTCACTCTTCAAAACACGATTAGGAATCGACACACCCAGAAGAACTTGGGTTACGTGCGACCGCAACAAGCATAAAAAATTCTTGTGGTTCTTTCCTTGAGTGATACAGAACACTACCAAAGCTCTGATACCAATGTAAGGTGCAACCGAAGTGAATGTTGAACTTTGCTCACGATGAGTGCTCCGAACTATGCTCAAGGGTTCCTTTTTCTTACGGAAGGGAGAGCCTTCCATTCCTTTAGTGAGAGAGTGCAATGGACACAAACAAAGTGATGAACACTGTGAATGAAGGTGTTGAGACTGAGATAGAGAGAGAAGAATACGACACCAGAATGTTGTCAAACCCTCCTCCGGAGGCCCCACTCTCTATGGCGAGAGCGGTCTATTGCTATTGATTGCACAAATCTCTACAACGCTTGGACTTGTCGATGATGCCGACGACGACGAGACAGGCTGAAATCTGAAAACGCTAATGGCTGAAATGTGCAAATCTTCTATCTGCTGAATTCTGACTCTATGTCAATGACGATGTCGATGGCGACGATGCAAACGCAGATGCTGAAATTTGCGTTCTCCGGGCTGAATCTGCAAACTTCACGGGATCTGACCGTGCGGCGAGGATCTGCTACGGGAAGGTGAGATCTGCGAGCTTCGGGACTACTTCTACGGTATCTGACTACTGAAAACTGAAAACGCTGGTTCTAGAGCTGAATCTGTCATGATGGAATTGCAAAACATTGAGGGCCGATTTGGTCTCTGATGCAAAAACGCTATGGATCTGATGCTTCTGCTAATGCCACGGCTGATCTGCAATGCAAAACAACAGGGTTGGTTCTGCCATGCACAAACGCTAGGCTTGGTTCTGTTGTTCTGCTACTGCCAGGCTAATCTGCTATGCAAAAACGCCAGGGCTGAGATGATGCAAAAACGCTAGGGTTGTTGCGGGGGGAAGTCTTGCTGAGAAGGTGCCTGTTGAACGTTGGGTTCCTGCTGCCTCTTCTGCCAGAAAGTGCTAGCGCTAGGTTTCATAAGTACTTGGCTAGTCAAATTGCCCTACCTAGTTTCCAACAAAAGTCACTTAAAAAATAATAAGTGAAAAATGCCAAAAATAGGAAAAATAGGTCTAGGCACTGTAAGAATGCTCCTGATGGTGTCATGCGACACATCCAACCCTATGTGTCCGTGGACAAGCTACAACATGACAAGGGTTCAGTTCAGTCAAGTCAATCTAGAATAGGAAGTGATCTAGCACTTTTGTGAGTCTGTTCGCAGGCCGTGAGAGTAGATGCATATCCTCTGGTTGCACACAACATGATCATCAGCATTACCATCAGAATCCATCAGGAGCATTTTCCAATGCACAGAACCTATTTTCCCTATTTTTGACATTTTTCATTTATTATTTTTTAATGACTTTTGTTGGGAACTAGGTAGGGCAATTTTGCTAAGATAATATATAAGCAAACCAAAGCTAGCACTTTATGGCAGAAGAGGCAGCAGGAGCATTGCTCAACAAGCGTCTTCTCACGCAAGATCCCTAAGAACCCTGGCGTTTCCCCCTCAAGAGAACTCCAACGTTGTTCAGCCCTAAAGGCCAGCATTTTCAGCCCAGTGGACCTGGAGTTTTTCATCCCTAAGACATCAGCGATTTCAGCCTATGAACCAGCGTTTGTGGCAGCATGAACCAGTGTTTTTGTAGCAGCATGAACCAGCATTTTTGCAGCAGCAATTTCAGCATGAGCCTAGCGTTTTTGGTTTGCAGATCAACCTCAGCGTTTTTGCAGATCCTCGCGACAGATTCAGCCCTAGACTCAGCGTTTTCAGTTTTCAGCAGCTAGAACCCGCAGAAGAAGTCCCAAACCTCGCAGATCTCACCTTCCCGCAGCAGATCCTCGCCGCACGGTCAAATCCCGCGAAGTTTGTAGTTTTAGCGCGTTGTCGTTGCATCGTCTCGTCATCAACATCGTCACCGACTTAGAGTCAGAATTCAGCAGATAAAGATTGCAGATTTCAGCCCTTAGCATTCTCAGATTTCAGCCCGTCTAGTCGTCGTCCTCACCGTCGTCGACACCGTCGGCAAGTCCAAGCATTGTAGAGATTTGTGCAATCAATAGTAGACCGCTCTCGCCATAGAGAGTGGGGCCTTCGGAGGAGGGTTTGACAACATTCTCATGTCGTATTCTTCTCTCTCTATCTCTCAGTCTCAGCACCTTCATTCACAGTGTTCACCACTTTGTTTGTGTCCATTACACTCTCTCACTAAAGGAACGGAAGGCTCTCCCTTCCTTAAGTAAAAGGAAACCTTGAGCACAATTCGGAGCACTCATCTTGAGCAAAGTTCAACATTCACTTCCGTTGCACCTTACATTGGTATCAAAGCTTTGGCAGTGTTCTGTATCACTCAAGGAAAGAACCACAACATTTTTTTTGCTTATTGCACGTAAAAAGTCCTCTTGGGCGTGTCGATTCCTAATCGTGTTTTTGAAGAGTGACAAGAAACCCAAGAAAGAAGGGCTTGTCCAGCCTCCCCTTGTGCCTCTTTTCACTCATTGAGAGCGAACCATGCACTTAGTGGCCGGCCAATTGACGTCAGGTAGGAAAAAGCAACCTTGATGTGAGCGCAAGGCCGCCAAGGAGTGCGCCCGCGGGAAAGAGAAGAGCTCAGGTGAAGAGAAAATCCTTCTCAAACACAGATTACAAGCTAAAGAAGAACCTCAAGATTCAAGAACCCCCAAGAACCCAAGACCCGCAAGAACCCAAGTTCCTCGTGAACTTGAGAACCCAAGACTTCAGTGGATGGTCATCACCCGAAGCGGAATGGATACTTCGCATGGAGGTGGTGAGCATGGGAGTGGCGAAGAAGAGTTTTCCCCACCAGGAGGTTTTTCTGATCCTCCCCCTTCCCCATCTACGCCAAGGATTGCACTAACTCTTATGGAGGCTTTCGACAAGATGATGATGGACAGGAAGTTAGAACGCGAAGCAAGAATAACAGAAAGAAAGGCAGAACACGAAGAAAGAATGGCAACCATAAAGCGTGAGCGCGAGCAAGCACGCTTGGCGGCCGAATTATTCACGAGCATGATGATTTGCAGGAAGAAGCTGTGATTGTTCACAAGGATGATGGTTTAGTTGATACTTTTTCTAGTGAAGCTAGCCTCATTGCAGATTCGATACATCACGAAGAACCGATCTTGGCTCTCGAGTCGAGGTCCAAAGAACCCCCACAGGAAGTATTATGTGTACGAATGATTAGTCAGCACGCATTGTTCGAGTGTTTCATTCGTGATGCTTTCCTGTATTTTAGTTGTCGTCCTTATGTGATCCCTTTTCACAGGCATGATATATTGTACGATGAGCACGATTCACTCATGAATGAGCACGAATGTATGCGAATTACTCATGAAAAGATGAAATGTTTGCACCCAAAGAATTCACATTTCATGTCTCTTCCTTGGCATGACACAGTATCCGAAAGAGCACAAGAAGGATTGAGCATCAAGCATAGACATTTCCATTGTGATTTGCCACAGTTGATTGATTTAGAACAGAAAGACAAGTTTCAAATCCATTGTTTGCGTGTGTTTGATAAACGGTTTGGCATCCGTCTATATATTCATCTACATTGCATACACAATCTTTAGAGAAACCTAGAATTTTTCCAATCGCTTTACATGGAAAGGGTATGTTCGTTGGAAGTGGTTTCAGGAATTTTCATCCTCGGAGATTCTTGAAGAAGGTAGAAGCATGACTCTAGACGAAGTTGAAGCATTGAAGGAGCCACAGAAGACTGTCGCTTTCGGCGTTGTCACGTGACACATCCAACCCTATGTGTCCGTGGACAAGCTCCAGCATGATCAGGGTTCAGTCAGTCCAGATTAGCAGTGATCTGGCACTTTTGTGAGTCTATTCATAGACGGTGCATGCCCAGTCACTTAGCATAGATGCATATCCTTTGGTTGCACACAGCATGATCATTAGTATTCCCTTCAGAATCCATCAGATTCAGTCAGGGGAATTTTCCAGTGCATTTAGCCTATTTTCCCTATTTTTGGTATTTTCACTTATTATTTTTAAGTGACTTTCCAACAAAAGTAGGTAGGGCAATTTCGCTAAGTTAATATATAAGCAAACCCAAGTTAGCACTTTCTGGCAGAAGAGGCAGCAGGAGCACATGCTCAACAGGCACCTTCTCAGCAGAACCCCCAGCAGATCCTTCGCGTTTTGGTTCCTCCATCCTCGCAGCAGACATCAGCCCCAATGTTTTTCTCAATGCATCATCGCCATCACCACAGCTTGTGTAGCGTTTTTGCAGACCGTCGTCAACATCACAAGGTCCTGGCATTTCCATCCATTGCATGATCGCCATCATCAGCAGGCAACCCTAGCGTTTCTGATTTTCAGCCAATCATCCATAAAGGCCCGGCGTTTTTACTAACGCTCAGCAAGCATCAGCGTTTTTGGTTTTTCAGCCTTAGCGACATCAGGACAGCAACGTTTTCAGCCTATAGCAGAGCAACAGATTCAGCCCCCATTGGTTGCAGAAGATCCCCCATTTTCAGCCCATGAGAACGCAGCCAAAACAGTCATTTTCAGCCACCGAAACAGTCCCGAATTCGGCAGTTAGAAGATCACAGATTTCAGCCCTAAAGTCGTCATCGGCATACTCCCAAGTTGCATCAGTCCATTGCATCCGCATTGTACCACTTTGTGCAATCATAAGTAGACCACTCTCGCCGACGAGAGTGGGGCCTTCGGAGGAGGGTTTTACAACGTCTTTGGTGTCGTATCTCTCTTCTCTCTCTCTCTCTCTCTCTCTCTCTCTCTCTCTCTCTCTCTCCTACACTTGCACGCCCAGTGTCCATTCACTTGTACACTTTCCATTAAGAACGGAAGGCTCTCCCTTCCATAGAACTAAAAGGAACCTTGAGCACAGTTCGGAGCACTCATCTTGAGCAAAGCGCAACAATCATTCCGCTGCACCTTACAGGCGCGGCCCAAAGAAGCAAGCATTGCAGACTTTTATGAAGTTCAAGTATCGCACGACCCACGCCTTAGAGTGGGCCGGCGAAGAGTCCTTCACAGGATTCCAGACGATGTTGGCGATCTCCCTCGACGCCATACAAATCGGTACCAGTACCTCACTTTGAAAAGGAGGGGATGTCACGTGACACATCCAACCCTATGTGTCCGTGGACAAGCTACAGCATGAGAAGGGTTCAGTTCAGTCAAGTCAGTCTAGAATAGGAAGTGATCTGGTACTTTTGTGAGTATGTTCGCAAGCCATGTATGTCCAAACACTTAGAGTAGATGCATATCCTCTGGTTGCACACAGCATGATCATCGGCATTACCATCAGAATCCATCAGGAGCATTTTCCAATGCACAGAACCTATTTTCCCTATTTTTGACATTTTTCACTTATTATTTTTAAGTGACTTTTGTTGGGAACTAGGTAGGGCAATTTTGCTAAGATAATATATGAGCAAACCATAGCTAGGCAGAAGAGGCAGCAGGAGCATTGCTCAACAGGCGTCTTCTCACGCAAGATCCCTAGGAACCCTAGCGTTTCCCCCTCAAGAAAACTCCAGCGTTTTTCAGCCCTAAAGGCCAGCGTTTTCAGCCCAATTGACTTGGCATTTTTCAGCCCTAAGACATCAGCGATTTCAGCCTATGAACCAGTGTTTGTAGCAGCATAAACCAACATTTTTGTAGCAGCATGAACCAGCGTTTTTGCAGCAGCAATTTCAGCATGAGCCTAGCGTTTTTGGTTTGCAGATCAACCTCAGCGTTTTTGCAGATCTTTGCGACAGATTCAGCCCTAGACTCAGCGTTTTCAGTTTTCAGCAGTTAGAACTCGCAGAAGAAGTCCCAAACCTCGTAGATCTCACCTTCCCGCAGCAGATCCTCGCCGCACGGTCAGATCCCGCGAAGTTTGCAGTTTGAGCACGTCGTCGTTGCATCGTCGTCATCGACATCGTAACCGACATAGAGTCAAAATTCAGCAGATAAAGATTTGCAGATTTCAGCCCGTAGCATTCTCAGATTTCAACCCGTCTAGTCGTCGTCGACATCGTTGGCAAGTCCAAGCATTGTAGAGATTTGTGCAATCAATAGTAGACCGCTCTCGCCATAGAGAATGAGGCTTCCGGAGGAGGGTTGACAACATTCTGGTGTCGTATTCTTCTCTCTCTATCTCTCAGTCTCAGCACCTTCATTCACAGTGTTCACCACTTTGTTTGTGTCCATTGCACTCTCTCACTGAAGGAATGGAAGGCTCTTCCTTCCGTAAGTAAAAGGAACCCTTGAGCACAGTTCGGAGCACTCATCTTGAGCAAAGTTCAACATTCACTTTCGCTGCACCTTACAGATGGGTTCTCTGATGGAAATCTGATGATCATGTTGTGTGCAACCAGAGGATATGCATCTAATCTAAGTGTCTGGACATGCACGGTATGTGAATAGACTCATAAAAGTGCGAGATCACTTCCTATTCTAACTGAACTAAACTCATGTCATGAAGTCGCTTGTCCGCGTACACATAGGGTTAGATGTGCACGTGACAGTCACAAGGAACACAAAGATTGTATTGTACCAAGTCTCTCTTGATGGGAGAATCTATAATACAAAAGCCTAATGGAGGGAGGACCGGCTCCACATAAATTCGGTCCTCAACTGTTGTCAAGTTCTCTAAACTCTCTCTCTCTTGCAAAAGTATTGTTCATGCCAACTTAATTAAGTACTATGATTATGTTGTTACCATCAATTAAGTTCATCCTCTATGTTCAAAAACAAGTGATCAAGGGTGATCCATGTCACAAAGTGATGACGTGGCATAGCATAAAGGACATAGCCTGAACAGAAGGGTGCCTGAAACTCTCAAGAAGAATCAAAAGAAGTTTTAACCAACTTACGAACTTAGCCAAGTGGCCCAAGAGAAGTGAAGTTTGAAAACTTAAGAAGTTGTTCCTGTCAAAGTCGACGATATGGAAGCGTAGAGACCAAGGGAGAGGGAGAGAGAGAGAGAGAGAGAGAGAGAGAGAGAGAGAGTCTCCTGAACCAATGAACCTTGGCAATGAATAACTGATACAATACAATGGGGGCAATGGGTCACATATATACCCACCTCAGTAAATTGCCCTACCCAAACTTTGACAAATAAGTAAAATAAATACCTAAAATCCAAAATAAATAATGGGATCACATTGGGCAATTCACTTGAGATGCCATAAACTTAACACCCTCTCTGCAGCTTAGAGTGGACATGAATGGTGAGACCAAGTCAATGAAGAAGCTACCATGGACACCCCAACAACAACTGGATACACCTCGGAAATGCTACCTCAACTTTATACGTTAGAAGAATGCCATCTTGGGCATCGATTGCCTTTTAGAAAATTTGAACCATAGACCACACTACGTCCAAGAATCCCCATTCGTGAACTGTGAACACATCACCTTCAAAATACTCCAAGATAATGAACTTTGGAACCCACTGCACCAGCACCCTCTTTGTTATCCTCGTCAAGCTTGCCTTTGCCTTTGTCCTCTAGCGAACTCGTCCATTTGCTTTTGGCTTCATAATCTCAAGCCAAACAATTTGCCGGTTTCCTTGGGAATTGTGGTTGAGCATAGGCCGCTAACAGGGTGTTGGTTAATGCCCTATCCATAGCCATCTGTTGGTGTTGGTCACCAACGTCGTTGGCGCTCGAGCAAGGCAGGGAGGGGGCCATGTTGCACTTGCAAGATGTGGAAATGGTAAATGATTCCTTCTCACATTCCAAAAAATGGTCGTACAAAACTCCACCAAGCTACACAAGGGGAAAGCTCCTCCAATGCCCCTCTCTTGGGCTCAACTTTCAAAACAAGGCTGCCCCTAGCGTTTTTAAAACACTGCAACAGCTCGATGATCGAGGGAGGGAGGGGTGGCGTACACACTCCGCGTTTCAAAACGCGCGCGGGGAGAAAGTAGCCGGCGCCATGAATTCTCTCAGCCATCAACGGTGTTTCAAAACGCCATGGCGAATGGAGTCTCAAACTTGGGCGGTGGACTGCGTTTCAACACGCAGACGAGCAGACCAAGGGCGCCGATCGGACCCCTTTCAAAACGCTACAACACGCAGCATTTTAGAACGCAGCCACTTGTAGACTTTGCTTGCCATGCTTCTCCTCCAAACGTTTCAAAACGCCAATGCTTGCGCTGGTCTCCTAGAACGCCGATGGCAAGAAAACGCTGGTTCCTCTGCTTCTTGCATTTCAAAACACCGGTCCTAGCCACACGTGCTCCTTCAGGTCACGCTTCTTGCCAACTCCTCGCCGGTTTCAAAGGCCGCAACTCCTGTTCCTCTTCTCCATGACATCAAGCACATAGCTCTGATACCATGTCAAAGTCGACGATGTGGAAGCGTAGAGACCAAGGAGAGTAAGCACGAGAGAGAGAGAGAGAGAGAGAGAGAGAGAGAGGACCCTTGGACATTGTACTTGTTGAAGCATAATAATAAAGAGACTGAAGAGGGGCACCATGCTTTGGGGCCACTGAATATGGACGCGGAACTCCCCCGTGTCGTCTCTCTCTCTCTCTCTCTCTCTCTCTCTCTCTCTCTCTCTCTCTCTCTCTCTCTCTCTCTCTCTCTCTCTCTCTCTCTCAGTTTTCAATTGTTTCATTTTCTCTCGCATGTGTTGCTCTAGATCTTTGGCTTGGAGAGTCCAAATCTATTACAATGGTATCACAGTCAATCCAGCATAGAGTTGAACTCGATGAATAGACCCGTCACCCAAGGTACACACAACTGCCACTGCTATTGTCAATTGCTCCTGCACACGAGACGACGGAGTTGACCTCCACATGGGTACCAATGACCATGCTATGAGATCATAGATCTCGTGGATTTCCTCCTCGTGAGATTTGATCTGGATCTAGATCTCGAACGAGAAACTCTACCATTGCATGATCACAAAGCCTATGTAGGCTGCCCTGAGGAGGGAACTACATTGTAAGAGGGTATCCAAATGCGCTCCTACTGCCAGCAAAAACATTGGGAAAGAGTCTTGCCTGCCAACAATGGGTTGCAAAAAGATAGAGAAAGCATGCCTCTCACCTTTCACATTGGATGTCTAACAATAACTATGGACCTTAGCTTGAAATCAAGCTTGCCGCTAGACTTTGCAATCGTTTGGTCTTGTCATTGATACTTTGCCTTGTGCCAAATCCTAATTTTGGCTCAAAAAGTCGAAGTGGAAAGTGGCCAAAAAAAAGAAAAGAAAGCCCAGAAGATGGAAAAAGACTTCTGACATTCCTATCTACACGTTTACTTGGCTTCTTTGTCTTGTGGCAAGTTGGCATCCCTATTACAAGGCCCCGTAGGCTACTCTGGTGGACTGAAAGAAACTCCTTCCCGTAGTTGCAAACGCTGATAGGAGATCTTAAGCTAAGTTTTGTGGCCTTGGCTTTAGAGCATTGGAGGACTCCTGTTCTTGCATGTAGGTTCTTATGGTCCAATGTTATCTTCGGCAAAGTGCATTAAAGCTGACTGTTTGCCTGTATGATACGTGTTGCACATGAAGCGGGGGAGGTGGAGGTATTTCGATTGATAGAACGCGTGTTTTGCAAGCCGAAGCAACAATCGTGCGTAGACACGTCACCCTGTCTAGCATGCCACATCAGGAGCCATACCGCTCACAAGTCACGCCACGAGTTCCAAGATGCAACGCTTTGACTTAGGTGCAGCAGTTTGGCTCATCTGGCTCAGCACTTTCTCTTCCTCTTCGGTAGAATCATAGTCATGCATCGTCACCAAGTTGTGAATCTAGAGTTTGTAATGAATGAAACTATCTTGCACATTAAGCTTGAAAGTCAGCCTCACAAGTAATGCACATACATACACTTGCATATAGCTTGCTACAAGAATGCAGTCGAAATAAATGGCGTTACAATGAGATCAAGGTCCTGTGTATGCAAGGTGTCCGGCACCTGGGGCAGCTGGACACCCAAACAAAATCACGACAATATCCTGAACATGGAGTGCACGCGCCACACTCTTTGCCTTGCTTGAATAGTTATCTATGTGGATCAAGGAAAGCTCGAGGTCGTGCTAGATCTACTCCCACTAAAATTAGGCATACATAAATAAATACGTACATTCAGAATTTGATTACACCTACATAACACTAGAAAGAGTGGAATACTTGCGTGAAACACAATATCAAGAGACACACATAAGTGTGTTAAAAAGAAAAAAAAGAATTTACTGTTTGAATAAATTGAACGAAGAAATACTGATTACACAAAAGCAACTAAAATCAAGGAAAGAAGTAGGTTGAATGAGATCTGCCAATGGTAAGGACTGACATATACCCACCCTTTTTTGGATTTAGGGTTATAAGGGTAAATGCAAAAAAATGCTCGGTTTAGCATCGTCCTAGAAGTGAAAATTTTGGAGCTAATGATTCAATGATTGCATATCTATCACAGAATTTTTCAGTAAAATGCATGAGAATCTTCTTATGCCAGATGCACTCTAAACCTTCTTTCTGGGAAAAACTTTGTTGCATAAGACCGCTGTGTAAACGTTTCAACTTCTTGCACCCTTGCATACTTTCCAGGTAAGAACTTTATGACAACCACATTTTGTGTATGCAAGCATTGACATGCACAGTGTGTCTTTCTGCTACTTCTGAGACTATGTATGATGCAATTTTTCGGTTTCTTACGTATGAGGGGATATGTTCACTTTGCTTAAGGTAATGGGTTGCTCCTCTACACACAGACACACATGAACGCACGCACGTGCACGTAATGTAGGATGCATTCATAGACAACACAACGCCTGCGTTATGCATGAATGTGCTATTTGGGAGCTGGAAATAAGGTTGTGCATGCAGCAAGGCGACGAAAGATATAAAGCTCTTACTTTCTGTAGCAGATGTTGTGCAGTGAAGTCTCGTAGCTCCTGAATGTAGGGCATGGGAGGAGTTGTCGACCTTGAGCGAAACCCCGAGCAATTCACTGAGGAGAAAAGAAAGGTAAAGAAAGAGCAGACGTAAGGACACAGTTAGAGCTCGTTAGAACAAGCAGAGCCGGAGACAACAACCTTCTTCCGCAGGTGAAGGTGGCTGCCATCGCTTACCTGAACGTTAGAAATTTTTTGGAGGTGGTTCACTATTTTTTTGGAGCCTAGGCCTGCCTCAGCGCTAATAAGAAGAGTTTGTTAGCACCGCCTCCTTGGAGGGAGTGATATATGCGTGGTGCCTATGAAATGTTGTACACAACTTTTAGGCTTTTTGAAGCTACATTAAGATGTTGCTTTTGAGCGTCCCTTCGAAGCCACGCTTGTAATAAAAATAGCAATTGCAAGAAAAAAGCTAATTAATTTGTCAACATCAGCAACTGCGCAAAGAGCCTCAAGCAGATACGGCAAGGTATGCTGCTACAACTCTCTCTCTCTCCCCACCCCCCACAGTCAGTGTTGTCGTTGGCACGTTAGTGACGGCCTTGTTTGAACATGTTCAAGTTTTTTTTTCCTTGTCCTAATTTACTTTTGCATGTCGAAGTTCACTTTATATGTTAATATGTACGCATTGTAGATACCAAAAGCCACACACATGCTCGGGTTCAAATCTGAAGAAAAGACCCCGTGGGACTTAGAGTCTAGGCTAGGCTCGTAAGGTTCATTATTTAGAGCCATCTTTGTGATCACTGGCCAGAAGGCACATACATTACATTTACACTTTGGTACTTGGATGCAAAATAAGCAAGCTCAACCTTGATGTATGGCACCTTGATGCCAAAGAAGTTTCCGAGAGAGCACACATGCACCAGCCTTAGCTAGTTACTAGTGAGCTAGCTTTTGATCATCTAAGCCCACTACCCCTTTGATGCTTTTCCTAGACTACCATTTCGTGCTCTCAAATCCACTAACTTCAACAATAGCAATGTTGCATGGCAACTCGCCCTTAATGCCAAATTAATATATGCAGCAATCTTGTCCATGGCATGCTCCCCATTAGAGTCATTGTCCACTTGTTTGGATGATCTCCACAAAGAAGGGAAGGAGGAAAGCTGAAAGAAGAAAAGATTGATCAATGTCAATCACTGCTTACTAAAGATGTTCAGGACTAACGAGAGAGAGAGAGAGAGAGAGAGAGAGAGAGAGAGAGACAGAGAGATGGTACATCATATGATAACCCATATATATTCCTACATCTGCTCTCACAAACTACCTCTTGCCATTGTGCATGCATTGCACTTACCACCTAGAGCACCACAAACAGGCTTGTAGCCCAGCACACAATGATGTTGTGTGCACCGCTCTTTCGCACACCTCACACTTAGGCATGGTTCATACTACGCGAAAATCCTTCACGTGCAGGTGCATTGTGGTAGAACCAGATTCATAAAAAAGAAGGCTTATGGAATTATGGACCCGCCAAACCATGGGCATCCTCACACCCTCGAAAACAAAATGTTTTCGTGTGCCTTTTCAGCATAGAATGTGGAGAAGGTTCAATCAAGAACCAGATGAATCAGCCTCATTCATTCTAACCATGCAACCAAATATGGTTTGCTACTCTGATTTTTTTCCACTCTAGTGTGAACAATATGGCTTTCGAAAGGGTCATTGGATGGGCGAAGACATCATGCAGTCTAAACAGACTCTTAGCTTCTAGCGAGATCTTGCTAGCAAATGCCCACAATGTCCTCGCTTGTAGAATCAACCTCCTCACCTGTCGTACTGGATCCAGCATTGCCAATGAGTTGCTCCAAAATTTTTGTAGTTGTGCTTGGTGTGCGGCTCTTTGTCTTGAAATTATACACCATCCCACACCTCCTTGATTGCTTGCACCCACTCCTTTCTATTCACGCCAATCGGTGATAAGTGTCAGTCATCATGAGCAAGGACGACAACCCTGGCCTACTATCTGATACATGAGCACTTGTTGTTGAGAAGCTTGAGCACTTTTCACTTAGCCAATCATCTAAAGTGGTAGTATTCCGGATTGGAAAATCAGTCATTTAAAACATGGTGCACATACTCAAACTTCCTTCTTTTTTGTTCCTCCCTAGTAAAGAAGTCGTTCTTGTAGGTAGAGTTGACAAACTGGTGGAGTTGAGACACTAAAGAGGTGCCTCGTGTATCTAAGTATGGCCCCCTCCGTTTCATCATTCAGCATGTACAAAAGGTCGTTCTCATCCGCCTTTGCCCAATCGTCCTCTGGCATGCACGCACTACCAAAGCAAGGCATGCAACCAGTCCCTCCACTCAAGGTAGATCCTCAAGCGGAGTCAAAACCTTGTGAACCCTAAGCATGTGGTGAGAAAGAAGGGGGGCAACTATGATATCTAGAAGCTGCCTCAATAGAGGTCCGATAAGAACAGGATTTTGCATGTGAGGGGGTATGGCTAGGGGTGAGGAGAGGGTTGGGTTCCCTACTGGGTTGTGGGTGGATTCTCTTGTGTTTGGATTTGAAGATCAAGGGGTCACATGTGCCATAGAGAGTGTGGTGGGTGGGATCGGGGTGAGATGGGGCGTGCCATATGGAGAGGGCATGCCATATCCCAAGTTTGTGAGCAGTTGTGAAGATTGTGTGAACCTTTCCCAAAGCCTCCCAGGGTTATACCCGGTCATGGGCTGGGTGAAGGAGAGGTGTGGATGAAAAGAGGGAGCTTTTTGCAAAGCTTTGGGCTTACTTTCCTTTGTGGATTGATCATGCACTCAGGGCATGACACTTCCCTCTACACTATGTGCCAGCTCTTGTTCACCGCATCACTCTCATGGGGGATGTTACCATATATATGTGGTAGTGATGTGTGTGAACATACTTAGGACCGCCATGGAATTTTTCCCCTCACTAGGAGGTTTTTTCCCTCGTGCATTGTATATACACCCATCATTCTAGGCCTAACTTATCTTTCCACTATGCACTAAGCAATATACTCTCCGTTGTGTGCCTTGAGCTTCTTCATCTTCTCCAAGGTGTGTGTGTTTCCCTACAACCATGTTTCCAACATACACGGCCAATTCAAAGAAGCCAAACCATAAGTGGTTAACCCTTAGCACACTAAAATGACCAAACTGATGTGGATCTAAGCCGGCTTAGAGCGACCAACCTTAAGCGGCTTTACACGGCCAATTCTAAGCAACCAAACCATAAACCCTAGATCATAAGCGGCTAACTCTAAGTATCCGCTTTGCAGCACCTAAATCTTTCATTGAAAAATATTTTAGAAAGCTCCTCTTTTAGGTCTTTGATGTCATGCATGTTGGCACTTGCAATCAACATGTCATCAACATACAATATTAGGATGATGAACTTCCCATCTCCCAAATTCTTTGTGTAGATGTAGTGATATGAGTTGAAACTTCTGAATCCACGATCCAACATCCATTGATTGAACTTCAAGTACCATCTTGATGCTTGCTTTAGACCATACAAGATTTTCTTTAATTTGCAAACCATTAACTCCCTTACCCTTTACTTCATAGCCCTTTGGTTGAAGTATGTAAATTTCCTCCTCTAATTCACCGTGAGGGAACGTCGTATTTACATCCATGTGCTCAAGATTTAAGTCATGAGCAACCACAAGGCTTAAGACAAGCCTAATTGAGTTCATTTTTACAAAAAGAGAAAATATTTCATTAAAATCAATACCTTTCTTTTGAGAAAACCCTTTTACCACAAGCCTTGACTTGTTACCTTTTCTTCCCACCTTCTTCTTCCTTAAGCTTGTACACCCATTTGTCTTGTAGTGCATGCTTATCTTTAGGCAACTCAACCAACTCCCATGTCTGGTTGCGTTATAATGAATCCATCTCACTTGCATGCTCTTTATCCATTCTTCTTTGGATTTGTGTTGCATAGCTTATTTGTACGATTCCGACTCTCCAAAATATGAGATCAAGAGATGGTTGAAGGAAGGAAAAAACATTTCTGGAGGTCTACTTGCTCTTGTAGATCTTCACGGCATAGGTTGAGGCTCCTCATTTGATTGTCGTTGTCGTACGTTGTCACTGCTTGCACTCCTTGAGTCTTCACCGTCCTCAAGCTCCATGTACTCATCACCTATATCATTTGTTTTTTTTCTTTCCAAGTAATCTTTGTACATATTTTGTTCATTGAAAATCACATTACTCCTAAAGATTTTACCATCTTCAGGCGATCCCCTAAGTCGGCTTCTCCATAGCCAATGAAGAAACACTTTTTGGACTTTGCATCTAGCTTTGACCTTAGGCTTCTATCTATGTGCATAAAAGCCTTGCACCTAAACACTTTGAAAAATGCATAATTCACTGTTTTACCTATCCATGCCTCTTCTGGAACTCCCCCATCCAATGCCATCGAGGGTGACCCGTTGATTAAGTACGCAGACGTACTTAATGCTTTCGCCCAAAGCTCAAGTGGTAGGCGTGCAAGTAGCTGCATACTTCATGCTGGCTCCATGATTGCTATATTTATCCTTTCTAAAATTCCATTTTGTTGAAGTGTCCTTGGGGTAGTGTAAAGTGTGAGCTTTGTCCTAAAGTGTGAGTCAAGGAGAGGAGAGTGAATTTATCCCACATACTGTGGAGCAAGGCTGTAGAGCTACTTAAAGCTCATTTTATGAATGAATAAACACAACTCTATTTTGCACTACATGCTTCTATGGTGAGCTTGTGCTAAGCTAAGTCAATACTCAAGATTGTGTTTATGAGTCCAAGCTAATTCTATCTTGGAGCCTAATTCACTTGAGTGATAACCTTGCTTACACACACTCACACATTGACACTATGTTTCTCTTTCATCCACCATAGCTAGCTCAATCCCATTCCCAACAATTGGTATCAGAGCTATGGTGTGCTAGCTAGGATTGTTGTTATACATTATACACTTGTGTGTTAATACAATTAGCATTAGTTTATCATCATTGGATAAATCCATTAGATTTGCTCTTCTATTGCATACCGTATGCCTGATTAGTGTTCCATTGGCTAGCATGAGCATGTTCTTGAGTTAAAGACTCTTGGGCCACTACTCACTAGCTAATTGGAAGATTAATTAGCATTAGAGTACATAAATTTAGCCATTAAGAACTTGCATCTTGCATTCAATAGGTGCTCATTATTTAGCAAATTGGCATTTTCAATTTGGTGTGTGTGCGTAGCCCCATTCAAGTGCTTTCCGTCAAGCCCACCCATGCTAAAATCGCATTTCTTTTGCCTATTCTAAAGCTTGCTCAATCTTGCTCTCATGCACACCCTCATTCTCTGATTTTCCCTGTAGATTCAAGGCCCAAATCTGTGTGTGTGTGTGTGTGGTTTTTTAAAAGATCTTCAATGCTCACCAACCATTGACTCACTTTTCTTGGTTGGAATCTCAAATTATCAAAGGCGTTGTGTGGGAACCCTATTATAAGGGGTTGACTTGGTGTGAAGAGGGCCCGTCCCCACTGCCCCGGCCGCCCACTCGCGGACGCGAATTGCTGCGGTCAATTGCATTGAGGTGGGAATTTCGGCTCCGAACGGCCGGCCCCGCAGATCAAGGATACCTCAGTTCGACCGGCAACAGTCCCGTCTACCCCCCGCTTGCCAGATCGGCCATAAGCGCCTGCCCTCACCGTCCGGACATGGGCTTCAACCGAGGCGCCAAACTCTTTTTGATACCATTTTTGGGTCCTCTCAGGCCCCTCTTCCCACGCCTGCCGTGGTCCAGCCCACATACCCTTGGCCTTGCCCATTGCTCTTAAGGCCCCTTCCCGTGCTGCTCCACTTACCTTCCCACGGGCCTCGAGTTCCGATTAAGCCGCACTTCCTACAGAAGTAAAAAAGGGCCCATATTCAGAAGTTGTTTCCACTTGCAAAGAAGCCAAAGCAACTAAAGCATTCCTACAAAAGGACGAAACTCCTTCAAGCATTGAAAGAAAATCCAATGAGCTTCACTACACAAAGCAAAGGACATTACCTCCTTGTGAAGAGGGGCTTCACTGACAGTGAAGAGGAGCTTCACAAAAGGAGTAGAGCTTTACTAAAAGGAATTTTCACTCACTCTCTCTCTCTCTTGCCCTAAAATTATTGCAACCAAGCACGCCAACTTGCCAATAAAATTTTTTCAAGGGTTATTTGTGCTCGTGTAAAGAGGTAGACACTAGCTAGGAGAGTCTCCTAAGCTAAGACCCCTCTATTAGCACAAATGGGGGATAAGGGAATATAAAAATTCAACGGGGAAGGATTTCACACCTGGCAAATGAAATTAAGAGGATATCTTATGAAAAAATATTTGTGGTTTGTCATCAGCACTGCCTTATAGCAACAAGCAGAACCCGATGGAGTGCGCACTAGGGCATCTACACTCATAGCAAGTGCACATAATTTGGCCAAAGACGAACAAGCGTTAGGAATCATCATCACCTCCTTGCATGACAATTATGTGCATTTCACAGACGAATGTACGCATACACATGATGCCTGGCCTGTTTTAGAAAGAAATTTTGGAGCCAGGGCCAAAAGAAGTAAAGTTAGTCTCAAAAGACAACTTTATAAGATCACTATGATTGAAGGGGAGGACATTGCTAGCCTAGTAAATAGGCTTAAGAGCATTGTCACGCAGCTCACTTACATCCAGGTCAAAGTACCAGAAGACGACAAAGTGGCCATACTATTGAGTGCACTTCCACCTTCTTATGACCACTTAGTCACAATTCTTGAAGAAAAAGAACCAGCGCCACATTCCAAGATGTCATCAACTCAGTCCAAGCAAAAGAAAGAAAGCAAAGAGGTTCACTCACCTCATCAGGAGGAGTTTTTATCGCAACATCTTCAAGGGGAAGATATTCGCCATCGACATCGACAAACGGAAGAAAGTGTTATGAATGTGGAAGAATGGGACACATAGCGAAAGACTGCTACACAAACAAACCTTGCAACAAATGTGGTAAGAAGGGACACCCTCCTTCTCGGTGCTACTCAAATGGAGGCAGTAGCAGTGGAGAAAGCAGCAACAATAGAAGTAGTAGCAGAAGTCACGAAGGGAAGAGACCTATCAAAGGATCAGCTCACATAGTAGAAGACGAAGAAGACAAAGGAGAGAGCAACATTGTCTTTTATGAAGACCCATTTTGAAGATGCAGCCTCTCTACTTGTAGTGGAAGACTTTTTTCCTATGTGGATATCACCATCCTTTGTGGATTTTTTCTTGTGTGGATTTTATCATCCTGTGTGGACATCACCATCCTTTGTGGATTTTGTTAACCTGTGTGGATATTACCATCTTGTGTGGATAGCAACTTATCATCCTGTGTGGATTCTACATCTTCAGTATCTTGTCATAGTCCAAACCTCAAGGAGAGGATTGTAAAGTGTGAGCTTTGTCCTAAAGTGTGAGTCAAGGAGAGGAGAGTGGATTTATCCCACATACTGTGGAGCAAGGCTATAGAGCTACTTAAAGCTCATTTCATGAATGAATAAACACAACTCTATTTTGCATTACATGCTTGTCTATGGTGAGCTTGTGCTAAGCTAAGTCAATACTCAAGATTGTGTTTATGAGTCCAAGCTAAACTATCTTGGAACCTAATTCACTTGAGTGATAACCTTGCTTACACACTCACACATTGACACTATGTTCTCTCTCATCCGCCATAGCTAGCTCGATCCCATTCCCAACAGGTAGTCCTTTGCCTCCAACTGTCATTGCTAGCACAAAATATTTCAAAAGCTTGGCTGCAATATTTGCCTCCATTGTCAGATCCGAGGCATTTAACCTTGGTACCTGCTTCATTCTCCACAAAGGTTTTTCACCTTTGAACTATGAAAAACACACTAGATTTATTATTCATTACATAAACCCATGTTTTCCTAGTTGCATCGTCTATGAATATTACATAGTACAACGAGCCACTAAGGGATGGTGTACTTGTAGGACCCCAAACATCAGGATGAACCAATTCAAGTTTTGTATTTTTCCTTTTATTTATTGCTTTTTGAAATTTTATCGTCTTTTGTTTATCATAAACACAATCTTCACAGAACTCTAAGTCCACTTCTTTCAAACCTGGTAGAAGCTTCTTTGATTGAAGGATTTGTATTAAATTTGGCACTAATATGCACAAGCCAGTAGTGCCACACCGCGCTATCAATTTCTGTAGTTGTTGCACAAGTTGAAGATTTTGTGATGATAGTACACAAGTAAAGTGTACCAACCTTTTCTCCTTTGTCAACCAAAAAATATCCCTTTGAGATCTTCCAATGTTTGTTTCCAAGTGCAATGTTATGACCTTCATCGTCCAATGGTCCTGTAGAGATCAAATTTTTACGAAGAGAAGCAACACGCCTAACATCTTTAAGCTTCCATTCATTTACATTTGCAGTTTTTACACAAGCTGTACCTTTGCCGACAATTTCACAAGCTTCATCATCTCCCAAGTATACATACCCAAAATTACCTTTGGTGTAATGTTGCTTGTGTGGTGTCGCATCATGGAATGAATCGTTGGACTCTACTATCCAGGAATTGGACACATTGTCTAATGAGAGAATTAGAGCGTCTTGCTCTACTTTCCCTGCCACATTGGCCTCCAATGTTGGCTTATTGTCTTGAGACTCCGACTCCTTCTTTTTGGAAGAGTAATCCTTCTTGACGTGGCCCTTCTTGCTACAACTCCAACATTCAAGAACTGACTTTGTGCGTGACTTGCTCCATTGTGAGCAATCACAACCATTTTGGTTTTTGAACCTCTCCTTCGATCTTCCCCTTGTTTACATTGATAGTGCAACACTTGATGATTCACTTGTGCTTCTTCTTTGCATTTTCTCGGATAGGAGAAAACCCACAACATCATCAAACTTAACCGTCTTTGTGTCAGAGACAGAGTTACTTACAACCATCAGAAGGCTATACCAACTATTTGATAGAGATGATAGTATAAGGAGGGCTCGCACTTTGTCGTTGAAATTGACCTTCACCAATCTAAGTTGACTTATGTTGGTGTTGTTGTTCTGCAATTGAACCACTCTCTTTCATTTTTAGATTGAACAAGCACTTCATGAGAAATACCTTAGTGGATGTCGATGGTTTCTCGTAGAGGCCGTCGAGTGACTTTATCAAGTCCTCCATGGTCTTCATCTCCGAAATGTTGAAGGCCACTGTTGATGCCAAGCTTAGCCAAATTGTTCCTATTGCCTTTCGATCAAGGAAAATCCATGCTTCATCTGCCATCATTGCAGGTTTCTTTGCAAGACCGCCTAGTGGAAAATAAAGGTCCTTATGGTAGAGATAGTCTTCAATCTACAATTTTCATGTGGTAGTTCTTATCATTGAACTTTTCGATCTTGAGCTTACCTTCCTTTGCCATTACTCCCACTCAATTCAAGGAATCCTTTCCTTGAGATACTTTAGCTATGAGCAAACCTTTCTTTGATACCAATTGTTAGGAAATAGGACATAGCTAAGTAGATATTGGAGTAGTTTACTTAATGGAGAGAGATAATTTTCACACATGATATGATTTTTAAGACAAAGTTACAAGGGGTAAACCAAGCTCCATACTTAACACCATACAATGGCTTGTATTAAATGGACGTATTATATGTTGCCACATCAAAAATTTGGCGTTTCATATTATTTCTTGGTTTTTCAATCGAAAAACATTTTTAGGCAAAAAGAGTTTTGATCAAAAACGATTTTTTATCAAAAAATAGTGTTATATATTCCACCGCAGTAGCCTCATTTAGGGTTTCGAATTTATCTCACGCTAAGGAGTTTAGAAGGTGATTTTCAAATTAAAACTTTTTAATTTTTGTTTGAGAGGTATTAAAATGAATATTTAAATTTGTTAGATTTACATAGGTTAAATTGTTGTCTCTCTATTTCATGTTGGAGCATAGAATCACACTTAAAGAGAGACTATCTACCATTATGTGGAGTGAAAGCTCACACTTGGAGATGGTCTACGAATATTTAGGTACTATCTATCCTTGTGTAGAGTGTAAAGTCACACTTCAAGATAGTTTAGGTTTAATTTAAATTTAAATATTACCTACTATTGTGTAGAGTTATTAACTCACACTTACACGTAATTTAAAGTTTCATTTACAATTAATTAATTTATTTGATTTTGTTTTGTAGAGTCTATGACTCACACTCCAAATTGAATAAAGAAATAGAGTTTATCCCTACATCTTTGTGTTGGAGAGTGGTCTCACACTTAGAGAGAGATTTCTAATAAGATAAATATTTCTTTGCATGAGAAATATTGTGCAAAGTGATATATTAATACTTCACAGATATTTTTAATATGTTGTGTTTGAGCATATGTTCACATTTCATATTGAACTGACATATCTATTCTGTTGTGTTATAGTACAAGCTCACACTTCAGCTCGATAGTCACAACTTTTAATGAAATGTTCAACAAAGCAAGGCTATCGACCTCTTAATTTGGGTAAACACAAGAAGCCATTCGGAGTTTAAAATCATGGTCCTTAGACCAAAGTGTTTGATTAAATCAACGGAATCTCGATAGCTTTGCTTCACAAAATGTCAAGTTGTTAATGAGGATAAAAGCACAACACGTAGATATAGTGAATTGAACAAGCAAAGTGTATAGTGAATATGTTAGGCAGTCAATAGGACTGACTAAAAATTGTATTTATGATTACACATAATTTATTGTTCTTGTCCATCATGGTGAAAGGACCCGAATGGAGTTACATAAATGAGATGGTGGCACAAAAACAACATCATGCTTAAGATGTCTGTCTTGTGCACATTTTTTAAGCGGGAATGCAAGTAGAATAGAAGAACTTTTATTTGAAGTGCCTAGCAATGCCTCCACCAAGAGATATTAATATAAGAAATATTTCTTGAAGGTGGAGGCAATCATAGCCAATAAAGAAAAGAGTGCACTTAAGGGTGTGTCTCCATCAATGGCCATGGAAGTGGAGGCTTCTCTTAGAAATGAAGAGGGGAAACCAATAAGTAATCAATGTTTACCATCAATGACTCAGAACAATGTACACCCTGCTGGAGCATTGGGATCTACCCAGGCATCTCCATCTATATCAACATTTCCACATGGATCTGCAGGTGTGTCAACTAGTGGTGGTGCACAAAACAGTACACCAAGCATTCAACAAACAATGGATGCTTGAGATGTAACATTCCAAATTATAATAAAATGCATACACAATACCTTAACCAATTGAAAGATAGTTGTGAGTCTATTCTCAAATGCACCATGCTAGATTTTGTTTCTGCATTTGGTTGCACAATAACGCTTGATGGATGGACAAATTGTCAGAACAAGTCTTAGGGGGTCCATCTTTCTAGAGGCTATTGACACGTCTTTGAAAGAGAAAACTAGTACTTTTCTATCTAGGATTTATGAGAATACAATAGCAAAAGCTTGTGGTCCAAAAAATGTCACGGTTATCGTCTAACTATATAGCAGTTGGACCATCAAATTCAAGTCAAGTATACTGAGATCACATGGGTTTTGTCAGCAGTGCGGAAAGATATTGGAAAACAAAAATGTGTGAAACAAACTCTCTGAGATGCAAATCACATAGTGAAGTTCATTTGCGAGCATCAGTTTTCATATGCTTTGCTCAAAACAAAGTCTCCCAACAAGGCATTGCAAATTTTTGTACAACAATATTTGCGACAGCTTATTATGTGCTATCAATATTGCAAAATGTGAAGGCCTCTCTAATTGAAACAATTGTTGGCAGATGCTCGGAAGCATGGCTCGTCAAGTATTCTAACTATAAAGATAGTGCCCATTGATACTCTGAGCTTATCCATTCTCTAGTATTCTAGAGAAAAGTGGAGAAGATTATGTATGTGACAAAGCCCTTTGTAGATTTGCTGCAGTTGGTGGACAAAGATTCATTTGTTCCTAGCAAAGTATATTGGTATATGTCTGAAGCCATTCAAAAAGTTACAAAAGAAGTAGGATGGCAACAAGATAAAAATCTGCAATTATCTCTCTTCTGGGTTGATGTTGGATCCAAAGTTTCAGCTACACCAACAAGCTACAAATAGTGAAGTGACATATTTTAAAAAAGTGTCAACAACTTCTATATGAAGATGGTGGAAAGCTTGCATTTCATCAACGAGTTGCATATGCTAATCGGGAGGGAATGTTTCAAGACCCCTGGCACATTGGTGTAATTAATGTGGTTAGTGCCCCGATTTGGTGGAAGGATTATGGTGGAGAGAAAGTGGAACTATATCACATTGTAGTTCAAGTGCTATCAATTCCTGCAAGCAGTGGCAATTGTGAACGAAATTCCTCAGGTTTTGATTTTGTACATACTAAAAAATGAAACAAACTTCACACCAAGCAAGCATTTGATATGATGTACATGATGTGCAATATGCCGTTGATACATTGACCTACAAAGATTGCTACAAGAGTAGCAAACCAGTGCTTTGGTACATTGCAAACACATGACACTCTTGCATATGAAATTAACAGCGACAATGAGCGAGAGTGGGAGGTTACTCCTCAAGGTTCAGAATGGAAGAGGTGGATAATATGGTGTCCATATTTGTTAGTTGCTTAGCTAACAGAAGCATCAAAAGGACACCATTCTCATTTTTATCCCCACTAATTGTATCACAACCTCATGTATTAATGTGAAATCTTGTCAAATTCCAAAGCTGTTGTATTATTATTGATCGTGAAAGCGTGTAAAGGGGCAAAGGGCTTCCAAAGTTGTACTTAAATGTAGTTTCTAAGCCTATTATTGAGGCCAATTATTTAGGAATCCATTTCTTAAACCTTGGCTAAGGTATAAAAGCCAATATATGTAACTTTGGAGCTAAGTTTTTGATACTGAAAGTGAGCGTACACTGCAGCTGAGTACTATGACTTCTCTATTTTTTTGAGTGTTATTATCTCCCTTGTGCGGTGTTGCATTCTGATTCTGAGCATACCAACGTGCTCGCAGGTGAAAGCTCTTCCTTTCTATGTAAATTTTTGTTGGAATTAGGGTTGTAGAGAAACGCACACAGCTTGGAGAAGACGAAGGAAGCTCAAGGCACACAATAGAGAGTGTGTTACTTAGTGTGCAATGGAAAGATAGATAGCCCTAGATTGATGGGTGTATATACAATGCTCGGGGGAAAAAACCTCCTAAAGAGGGAAAAAATGCCCCGGCGGTCCTAGTGTGTTCACACACATCACTACCACATGTATATGGTAACAAATCCCCCTGGAGTGATGCGGTGAACAAGAGCTGACACATGAGTAAAGGGAAGTGCCATGCCCTGAGGACATGATCAATCCACAAAGGGGAGTAAGCCCAAAGCTTTGCGGAAAGCTTCAAGCTTCTCACAAGACAATGCCTTTGTGAAAAGATCTACAAGGTTGTCCTGTGTTGGCACATAAGCCAAGCTGATGTCTCCTACGGAGAGCCTCTCCCTGACATAGTGGTAATGCACCTCAATGTGCTTTGTGCGAGCATGAAAAACTGGGTTCCTCGCAACTGCCAATGCGCTCTGACTGTCAGTGTAGATAGTGTTGGCAGTGTCCCGTCCAACACCCAAATCAGCCATAAGGCGTCTGAGCCATACACACTCAACCGTAGCTGTGAAGACTGCCCTGTACGCAGCCTCACAACTCGAAGTGTAGATAGTGTTGGCAGTGTCCTGTCCAACACCCAAATCAGCCATAAGGCGTCTGAGCCATACACACTCAACTGTAGCTGTGAAGACTGCCCTGTACGCAGCCTCACAACTCGAAGTGGCCACAGTAGGTTGCTTCTTGCTCAACCATGATATACATGAACTCCCAAGCATGAAACAAAAACCACTTGTGGACACTCGCGTGTCAAAACAACCAGCCCAATCTGAGTCCGAAAAAGCATGTAAGTCTGGCGGCAATGATCCCCCCTTGGGATAAAACAAGCCAAGATGTAAAGTGCCACTAAGCTAGCGGAAAATCCTCTTGACAGCTTGCCAATGCTTAGACCCTGGGCTATGCATAAATCTGCTGACCTGTGAGACTGCAAATTGAATATCCAGCCTCGTGTTGCATACGTAAGTGAGGCAGCCAACAATAGTTTGATAAAGAGTGACATCAGCAGGATCCCACGACTAGCCAGAAATGCATTGAATTCATGAGACATATACTCCCCCCCCCTCGATCGGAACGGAGGGTGTCCATAGTACATTTTGAGACATTTTCAGCCATAGCCAGAAATTGTTTGAAGCACATAAAAACTTCGGACTTCGCTTTAAGCGGAAATACCCATGCATCCTGGAATAATCATCAATGAAAGTCACGAAGTAAAGGTAATTTCCCAAGGATGGAGTTTGCATGGGTCCACAAACATCACTATGCACAAGCTGTAACCTACATGTGGCCCGAACTGAACCATCCTTTGGAAACTTAGAATGCTGCATCTTACCCAAAATACAGCCTTCGCAAACATGTTTGACAGGTGCTTCAAGAGGCGGCAAAGAAGCAACCATATCAGATTTCTGCAAACGTAGCAAACTGGCAAAATTCAGATGACCAAAATGTGCATGCCAAAGTTTTGCATATGAAATAGCCCTTGAATCTGCAACAGCATTTGCAAAATTTTGTCCACACTTGTCATACAAAGTGAGCTTATACAGCCCATGAAACAAAAGGCCAGATGCAACAATTTCATCACCAAAACTGAGATCATGAATTGTACATCTGTCATCCACAAATTTGACTACAAGTCCAAGTCTAGCAAGTGCGGATACAGACAAGAGATTGTTCTTGATCCCAGGTACATAAAGTGCATCAACAAGTGTGAAGGAACTGCCATTTGCAGCAGTAAGCACAATCTTTCCAACTCCCTAAACCGGATAAGAGGCATTGTTGGCACAAGTGACTGAATTCCCATGAGGGACAGACTCGAGAGAGGTGAACAATTCACGATGTGAGGTAATGTGCTTTGTAGCACCGCTGTCAAAATACCACACATGTGAATCTGCAGCAACTGACAAGCATGCATCATGGACAGCAGGATTGTAAGTGCACTCTGCGCTAAAAGCCCATTCTACATCAACATCAGTAACGTAGTCTCCTTTCACAGAAGACTCAACAATGGCTGCATTTGTAGTGTAACCAGCATTTGCGATGGAACCACCCTCTTTCTTCTTAGCCTCTTTGGCCTTCAACTTAGGACACAACTTGATCAAGTGATAATTAGCTTTACAATAATGGCAACGCAATTTCTTTCTGCCCTTATCACCAAAATTTCCAGACGAATTGCTACCAAAATAGAAGCATTAGGAATATAAGTTTTGCCACTTGCAGCAGAACCATAAGAAGTGGCTGCATTACTGTTACCACCCTTTCTTTGAGAAGCAATAAAAGCCTGTTCAACTGCATGCTGCCTAGTCCTGTTTTTTCTAGAAAGTGACTCTTGCAACAACAATGTGCATAATGCATCAAACTTGACAACTTATGGATTTCCTTGGGTCATAAATCTCCAAGTACTAGCAAAAGTCTGGTAAGAATCTGGTAAGGCATCAAGAACAGTCTGCACAAGGGAACTGTCTGAAATGACTTCACCTGCAGAAATAAGTCGCTCATTGATATCCTTGACACTAGCAAGAAAAGTGTCCATATCATCTTCCTCATGCATAATCTTCGAGTCCAGCTCTTTACGTAGCAAAGCAATTTTAGCCTCACTACGACTTACATAAAGACCAACCAAAATATCCCAAGCATGTTTTGCAAATTTTGCTAAACGAATGTGAGGAACAATGGTGCGCTTCATAGACAACGCAATCAATGCATGAGCCTACGCATCCTTTACATCCCAAAGAGCTTGTTCTGCCGTAGGCAAAACAACGCTAATAGCAGCAATCCTTGCAACAAGACCTGCAACATCCTCAACATTGCCTACATCCTCAGAACTAGGACGTACATCAATGCCCTGCACAATATTCGAGACGCTCTTTGACACAAGAACGTGTTGCATCATATAAGCCCACATAGGGTAATTGTCCCCATCCAACCTGTCCTCAGAAGTAAACATCTTGAAGACATCTGTGTTTTTGTCAGCCATGGTAAATGTTGCACCTGATGCGAAAACTGCTAAAAAATAGGAGAAACAGAGCGGGACAACACGTCCTATATAACACAAACCATAGAAGACTATAAGGCACTTGTTATGTAGAAAACGGCACCGACAGAAATTTTGCACAAAATGACAAAATTGCATGTGCAGACCTGCCTATAGTGGAAACGGAGTCTGAAGTGAGCCCGAATCAGAAATCTGAGCAGACTGAGCTCTACGAGTTCTCTTGAAATATTTGTCGACCTGCGAAAGTTTGCCAAATCTCACTATAATCGGAGAAAGTGAGCAGGTGTGTGCTGGAGTAGCTAGCGACTAAGCCTAGGAGGACATAACCTGCTCTGATACCAATTGTTGGAATTAGGGTTACAGAGAAACACACACAGCTTGGAGAAGACGAAGGAAGCTCGAGGCACACAATAGAGAGTGTGTTACTTAGTGTGCAATGGAAAGATAGATAGCCCTAGAGTGATGGGTGTATATACAATGCTCAGGGGGAAAAACCTCCTAAAGAGGGAAAAAATGCCCCGGCGGTCCTAGTGTGTTCACACACATCACTACCACATGTATATGGTAACAATTTTATGCAATGAAGCTGTGTTTTTAGGCGTGTCCATCTATGAGCTATTTTCATTCCCTACGCACAATACATGCATCTAAATTGATTTTCGACCATCGGGATAGATAGAGCGCATCCTAAGGAAGCTATAGAGTGCTTCAAAGTCTATAACCGACCTACCCAAAATAGACTATTTATCTTAGATGCGATTTTTTCCGAGTGTCAAAAAAGACTTTTGAGCATATGGAGATGCTCAAGATACTCTGCACACTTTAGGTAGTAAATCTCATTGCATTCGGAGCATCGTACCTATACAAATTCATCGGGTTAAGCTTGCGATAAGGAAAGTTGCTTTTGATGTTTGACACACATCTGTTGAGACCGATCTAAACAAGAGCACATTGGACGTAGTCGGGTCAGATACGTCCCACAGATTGACATTTTATGTATGTGGATCTTGCTTTGCTAGCATCGATATGGTGAGTCTTGGCAGGCGACCGACATTTTGGCATCGTTGCTAGGGACGAGGCAACCTAAACTAGAGAAAACCCAAAGCTTTCACTTAAATTTCCATTACTTCCGCTAGTTTTGGCTAGAGTAACACATTTTCTGACTTTATCACGGTTGAGAGGGTCTTGAGAGTAGGGATACTCGTTAAGGACCTCCAGAGCATTAGTTTAGTAGGACGAACTAGGTGAAGGGTCCTTGAGACTAGCTAGTGATCGGTAAGGGTATCACCTAAGTAGAAAGTAGAGATTTGATACTAAAAGTTGATTTTTCACTTTCTGCACTCATCTTTCATGTTCAATAGGAGCAGGGTAAGTAGAAAACCATTAGGATTGCATTTGATCTAAGGTGCATTGAAGAAAACCTAAAAAATATCAAAGCTATCTTAGGTGCACCTAAGACAGACAGGGGGTTTCTGGGATTGACACTGTGAAACTGAACTTTCAAAGTGGTAGACCAACTTAATTAGACTATTCCCCTTGATTTTGGAAACATTTGGATCACTAAAAGGCATGGTCAAGCCCAAGGTGTGGATAAATCCTAAAACTTGTGGGAAAATCAATCTATGAAGTAAAAACTACAAAAGTTCAACTTTTAGTAGAGCTTTACCTTAGGTGCATCGAAGATAGAATTCCATCCATAGGGGGTATTTTTCAACTCACAGGGTTTCATTAGACCATAATACTCTTGAGCAAGTTTGAACAAGTTTAGAGCTGTGCAAGGGTAAAAAACACCAAGAAAGATGAAAATCTTTACAATGGGACCAAAAGGATCACAAAACGCTGGTAAACTATCCAAACTTTGTGAAACTCATTAGACAAGCTTGAAATCACATATAGGAACCTACACAAGTCACAATGGGCAAAAATATGTTGAAATAGGGAAGATTTACCTTAGGCGCGCCGCAGATAAATTTCTCACCAAAAAAGACATTTTGTGAATTTGAAACCAAGGATATCTTTGTCAAGCTGTGTGGACCCTATCCAATCGATAAAAGTTGAATTTACTCCCACATTGAGGCGTAGCCATCTAGGGCATGCCTAAGATAATCTGCAGGGCTAGGGTATATTGTGTGTACCCAGTGGTTGGAGAAAAGAATTGTTAGATATTTTGTGACTTCAAATTGATAAATTGTACGGTTTGAAGTGATGGCGTGCAGGGTATCACGACTTTGCGAAAAAGGGCTAGACAAGGAGTGGAAGCACTATGTTTAAAACCAAAGGCAACTTTCTAGGTTTGGAGTATCTGTTCAATTAAGTTGTGTGAGCCCATATATGAACTTAAGATCTAGTATAGTTTTGGGAAACTTGGGTACCTTAGGAGAGAATAGGAGCAGAGTATCCATAGAAGAGAGTGTAAAACAAGGGAGACCATTAGAAACTCTTGCAAAAGAAGTGCCAGACACTTATTCTGACTCAAGCTCTGAGATATCTTCTTTTTCAACTCAATCAAGAACTGGCTTCAAAACCAACAAGTACAAAGCCTAGATTTACTTGGATCTGAATAAGGAGTTTGTCATAAGGATAGATGACCATACTGTCGAGTTTGAGGAGGAGGTTAGGGCGAACAAGCAAGACAACTTTTATATGTACCAAAATGGGTGCAATACCTCAAGATACAAGATACTGATTCAATAGACAAATGGGGATTGGAGGTTGATACTCTAATTCCTAATAAGATTGTGAAAAAAGGACCTCCTGTGCTAGAATTAGAAGGATATGAATTAATAGATACCAAACCTCTAAAGTGCATACCCACTAACAACCCTAGGCTTGGAGTCTGTTGTTTGGAAGCCAAGAATGTCACGAATTTGATCTAGACTATCCATGCCAAACTTGGGCAATTGAAACCCTTGAAGATAGTGTATATTTTCAATATTAAGGAGAAGGATTTTGCAGAACTACCTGTTCACCTCTTTAGGATTGTTATAACAATGATTTTGTTATGATGACTCCAAAGGAGATTGAACATACCAAATACGAAGGGCATTTGATCCAAGAAGTGATTATGGAAACAATACCTGAATCAAACAGAATGTAGGCCCAAATGATAGAGCTTATGATAACATGGTCAATCAGAGAGGAAGCACAACCAGGGGCAGTCACCTCAATGACGAAAACAAGGGAAGAAATGCAAAAACCAAAAACCACCTTTAACAGGAAAAGAATGAATGACACTAGGATAAGGAGAGGTCCACATGAGTCACATCTACCAAACAGTTAGTTTGAAGGTTTAATGGAAAAAATTCCGGCTAGAAGAGAGAGAGTGAGTGTTAAACATGATCGTACAGTCAGACCAGTAGATTTCCAAAAATGGGTCAAAAAACACAACGGATCAGGGGATCTGTATGACCACTTAGCGAGCTTCATACATGTTTTGAGAGCTGAACACATAATCGACTTCCATACATAGTTTGAGGGGTTTGAAATGACCCTAGAGGGCAAAGCTTTAACTTGGTTACAAACCATACCTCTTGGATCAATAACCGATGTAGCAAATTTGGCAATGAGATTTGTTGCTGCCTGTTTGAAAATGGAAATCAAGCATGGTACGGTGTAGTTGTCACACATGAAAACCACAACCAGAACCATGCCATCTACCCAATAAAATCCATGTTTACTTTTGCCTTGCATGAGGTGTCCTTTCGGTTGCATTCCAACCATGTATATAAGATAGCATGTGCAGGCCTTAGCATGCAACCTCTGCAACTTAAGGACAAAACCAATAGGGTTTTAAGGAGGAGTAGATCCGTAGTTTTTTGAGGAGGAATAGAGTTGATGGTAGCTGGTAGTGAGGAATGTACCCACCCACCACAGCCTCTAACACCCATTGTACAAGTATCCGTTGTAGTCATCATAAGAAAAAAGAGGGCCACCCAACATGTAGTCTCACCTACACGTGCAATTTTATTATTATTATTGATATTTTATTCTAATCAAACGTAGGCTCCCTAAGTGCTTGTTCTAATCCTTGCATTGATCTACCCTAGCAATTGTCTTTCTTACCTTCAAGAGGGAGCAATCCAATCATCTTCAAATCTTGATTTGTGCATGCCTATAATTAAACATATCCTTGTGTTCCCTATAATTTTTAGGGATGATGCACTTACTTATGGTGCGTGATTGTTTTTAACAAATATACAACACGCTATGAAAAAACTCTTTCGCTCCTTTTTTGCAACCTTAACAGTATCATATTTTTTGTTGGTTTATGCTTTTAACTTGAACAAGTAGAGACCTCTAACTGATTGTAACTTCAAATATCCCACTATAAGCTTCATTTTGTGACCTTTTCTTGTAGTTTTAAATTCATGTTGACCTACACTACATAGTTTCTCACATAAGTTGATATTCTAAAATATTGTGAAACGCATCTATAAGACTTAAATTTTATCATACTTACAAATTTTTGAAACTTTTCTCCATTTTATCATATTTGAAATAATCGTTCTTATATTTTTTCTCATTATTGATTACATTAGAAGTGGTTTAACTTATGTACTTTTGCCTAGTGTACAAAACAATTTTGAGATATTCCAATTCTCTATCTTGAATGATATCAAACTAATAATGCTTTTGTTGCTTACCTTCATGTTTTGAGAGCTTGTATAACATCTGACGAATCGCAAAGAGATATCTACCTTTCTGAACTTAATGCACATATGTCATCAAGAACAAGTACATTTGGAGACAAGCAGCCAGATAAGTTCTCTCCTCCTTTTTGTTTTATTTTGTTTTATTTTGTTTCTACAAATGTCACCCATTTGAGTTTTCTTTGATGTGTTATCTCTCTCCATAGACTCAAATGCCATATATAATGTACTGCCCTAGTGTAAATTACATTCCCTTCTTTTGCTTATGATCTCCATATTATACACTATCTCTTACAATATCTTTTACTTGCATTAGCTTATGGGCTGTGAAATTAAAAACCTAACATCATGGCTTGTACGTTTATTGACTGAAATTTCTTTTGAGATGATTTTTTATTAAGTTGTAAAGAAACGCACATAAGCTCATATGATTTGCAATGGTCGACAATTTTTTTTGCATACTATTCAAGCCTACTTCACTTTAGTATCAAATAGGTTATATATGTGTTGTCTTTTATGTCTTGCCTAGTCCATCAGTCGCATGCACATATATTTGCCAATTTATGCATTGCGTGAATGCTCATCCTAGTGTAGATTTGCCGATTTAGGCAGCATGAGTGTAGATTCATCGATTTAAGTAGCACACCAACAAACAACAAATTCACTAATTTAAAAAAATATCGATGTACCGATTTAGGCAGCACAAGTGTAGATTCATCGATTTAGACAACATTGATCACAAAATCATGCTCTAGTGGCTGGCCACCATTGTGTTTAGAATAATTTTGTTACCCGGGTATGTGACGGAAGTGATTTTGGATTTGAAATTGGATTTGGAATTTGCTTTATGATGATTCGTTGTCAACAATGTGTATGGAATTGGACTTGAGATTTATGAAAATTGACTTACAAGTGCGACCAATGATATCATGATAAATGAGAATATGCCATATACTACTTCTTCTTGTGGTATGGGACATTAGAATATGCAGTATGTGGATAACAATAGGCATAAGAAAATTCATTTGTTTAAATTCAAGAGTTTTTTCTTTTAACACATAATTTTAACCATTATTATTGACAAGTATGATTTGCAGATTCTTAACTTTGCAATTGAGGATAATTTCTTGTATAACAGAGAGGTATGTAATGAAAATGGAAACATATTTGATTATTGTAATTGACAAGTGGCAAAAGCATAATCAACCATTGGACTTTGTGAAAGGATAGCACATTTATGAGTATTTTTTATTAAAGTTCTCTTTATGAGCTATGGTCATTATACATACGATCATTATACGTCCAGACAGACATTCTGTAATCATTTTGAAAATTCAAGAAATCTATAAACTAATATGTGCAAGAGGAAAATGCTCTCTCTTGCACAGGGGGAGATTGCACCCAGTGTCTGTGTCCTTCTCTCTTCTCTCTTGCCGTATCGGTGTAGCACTCTTCTCTAGGAGGTGCACCTTCATGTGCTCTTCTTCTCTCCTCTCTCTCACTCTCTATCTCTCTATGATCGTGCACTATTTTTATGTATTTTGTAGGCATGCCACGCTCTCGGTTGTAGCATAGGTAGCCATGACAGTGGATATAGTTGCTTCAAATGGGATCTATGGTTGGGAGGATTTGGACCATCCAATGCACATTTGTAAATAATTTAGTAGATTCGGGGCGGTCCGCACCCCATGTCTTAAATGGATGATCCCCCGATCCTCCTCCCTCCCTCCCTCCTAGATAGCACCATGGTATTATGGTCCTTTAAAATCACTTATCATATTAATGCTAATTTGTTTTGATCAGCTCTCCCTAAATCTTGGAAAATTCATGAAACATTTTATATAAATTGTTCTTTTAAAGGTTCTCTACCCATTCCCTATCATTGATGATCCACCTTTTTTGGGAATTTTTTTGAAATCCTTGTACCTAAGACCATCATAGACCATCAAAACACTTTGACACAAAGTGGTATATTGCATCACAAGTATTTGCTTAAGTATAAGAATCATGGACTTGAAAGCACCAAGTGAATGTCAGAGATGCTTTTTCACTGTCCTCCTGATATCCTAGAAGCATATCAATGGAATCATATGAGACTTGTAGAACCTAAAAGTATTTATTATTTACTTAATGTTTTCCCTTTGGCTAATGACTGTGGTATTTCAAACCTGAGATTTGCCCTTTGACAGTTTATTCAGTGGTAATTTGATGCCGAGGTTTGCCCTTTGACTGTTAGTCTGTGGTATTTGGTACATGAGGTTTGCCCTTTGACAACTATTCAATGCATCATTTAGAGAAATACTTGACCGAGGTTTTTTTCTTTGAACAATGTAAAACGTGATTGCTTTTCACTGTTGTCATGCTCTTCTTATCTTTGTTACAGGGCTCGCTAACAAAGATCTCTTTCAATTTTTGTAGATATTTGAATAAATGGATTGCACTTACCTTTTTGGTTTCCTCTTTCAAGATATTATGGTGAGGAGTGCGAAGTTCTCTCTAAGTACTTTATTTGATCCCACATATATCGTGTGGAGATCTGCCTCATCTCCAGACAAATTTAAAAGATTCTTAGTTTTTTCTATTTTTCATAATAGAGGGTAGTTGCTTCCTTATCGGGGAAGACTATTATCATTATTACTTCTTTTTGACATTTTATCATGTTTTATCCTTAAAAATCATTCAAAAGAATCAATGTAAATAGAACTCTCCTTTACACACTATTCTTAGAGTTTAAGTGAAAAGCAACTAGTTTTTTTTTTTTGGGTGATGCATGAAGAGAGAAAAAGCCCAAATTGCGTCTTCGTGCACACCACACTTTTGAGGAGGAATCAGCTTCTTGACTCTTCACAAGGAAGACAAACACTTCAAGAGCATCTTGACTATGCAACTTGATGTTTTACCTCCCTTTTAAAGCCAACGGGGCCATCAAAATATCCATCAGAGAAAAGTTGCAGAAGATACATTTTTGCCCTGTTGTATGCTAATTTTCTTTTCTCTCTTACTCATGGCATACACTCTCTTGATTGCGTAGCTCTTGCTCTATTAATTATCTTTCATGTTTATCTTATCGTAATTCATGGTCCATGAGATGAATAAAGAGACTAAAGGAAAATACTCGATCATATTGATTGAGGGGGATGGTTGGTACCTAGTATGGTGTCTTGTGTTTTGATTCTTGTTTATGTTGCTCTCTTTGTGTGTTGTGATTATTCAATCAATCGTTTTGCTAAGTTTAATTTCATTTAATGAATCAAAGTTGTGTTGGGAGTGTTGGGAAGATTTTAGGAAGCCAAGAACCTTACTCAATTTAGATTTGTATATCAGAAAGCTAAAGTGGTGAATTGGATTTGAAACAACACTTAGAGCCATTGCAAGACCAAGAAATATGAATTTGTTTGGCTTGTAGTTTGGTCTCCAAAGGGTATTTTTTTGCCCAAACTTGAAATATAGGATGTACTCAAGTATTTAGAGGCCAATCAACTCAGATACTCCTACTATTAAGAGAGGTACATGGATCGCAATCCATGTTTTTTAATATATGAGGAATCTAACCTAATAGGCTTGTTTAGAATGATGAATTATGTCTCCTTAGCCAGTTTTTGTTCAATTTAGATCTCTTTTTCTTGTCAAAGTACCACTATTTTGTATTAGGTTGTCTCATTTTAAGCTAGTTTAGGTGACACAATTTTACTTGTCCAAATTTAATTCTAAAAACTCATATGGACTCCTCATGAGTAGTCCTATATGTGGTATCAACCCTGTATCAACTGGCTGAAATTATTGGATGGCTACTTAACTTTTGTAGGATTTGTACTTGAGATTTTATCGGGTGACTACCTACTGTGTATAGATAGCAATCGAGTTATTTGTGTTTCAATATCTTTAGCTAGCTAGGGTACATGGATCACAATCCATGTTCTACAACATATAGAGTTGAGATTTTGACATCATGCAGAGCAAAATATTTATAGGATATTCCTCAAAATTGTGGTAGATTTGGATACCAAAATTTTAGTCACTGTTGTTTTTTTTTAGTTTTCATAGTGTTCTCCTAGTTTCCCAACACTTCTTCAAATATAAGACTTATTGTCTTTTTGCCCAAATAATGATTTTTGCCCAAGTTTTCTTTGACCTTTGTAGCTTTGATTGGTGGTGTTTTGTCTACTCAACCTACTCCTATGAGCTTGAAATGAGAGAAATAAAAGACACGAACAAAAGTTGAAAAAACAGCCAATGTCGGTGGAATGCAGAACACTTTGAAAGGGCCATAGAAAGTGAAGGTTGCTACTTTTAGGATTGCCTCCACGCTTGTGTGTTGCGGGGATCAAGTCATATGGTTGTTCATTAGACATACGTTGCTATATTGTTAATTTAGGGTGCAATCCTAGATAGGGTGACCCCAAGTATGACATTTGATACACCAAATTTTGGATGAAGTGTTACTGAATGGGGCGGGGGGGTTTGAAGCCACTCCCTTGCCTTTCTTTGAAACTTTAAGCTGGCAAGAGTACCATATTCATCATTTGTATCATTATCTTCAGTATAAATAGTCAGTTAGATCAATGTCCTTCTTTGAGGATTTATTCTTCTTCAGAGGCAATCGTTGACATCTCTGCATGATAGATCAGACAATAGTCCACATAGCCCAACAATGTTACATCTACCAATATTATCCAACAAAGATTATAACTACTTTCTTCCATTGTCTAAGCTTTCTTGCCATTATGTTGGGATTGCCTTAGACGCCATAGGAGCTTAGGGAAAGCCCTCTCACCTTTCATGATATGGATGACATGGATGCCCTAGTTTTATTTCACTTTCTTTTGAAGATATATACACCATGTATTGGCTATACTACAAGTATGGCTCCATTTTCTTAGTTGGAATCTCACTAGATGCCTTCATTGAGCCTTTTGTGTCCCAACACTGCTTCATAGCAAAATCCCATAGAAATTATGGGAATTAAACCCAAATATCATCGAATAGTGTTTTCAAGCCAATGTGCTAGCCATTTTTTCTTCTTGTGTTTGTTGTGTCCTACTCTAAGTCCTTATTTTAAAAAAACACTATGCTCATGGCCGAGGCCATCTTGCCTACCCCAAAAGCTACCATATATACTCATGAGGGCTACCAACCCCCTCACTACATAGAGTGCCTATTGCCTGCCAATTCTTGTATGGTGCCAATCATTGGCTCACGGTTCTTGCATGTGTTAACTATTATACAAGCTTAAGTATGTTCTTTTTGGTGAGATATAATGAAACAAGCATTTATTAGTTTCTTTCTTCTAGAGTTAAGACAAAATATCAATTGTCAAAAGCTAAATCATATGCTTCCTTTGATTGCAAAATGTATAAGCTTCAATGAAACAAAACTATCTCTAACCATGCACGCGTGGTGTGTATGGCTAGAGATAGTTTTGTTTTAAGGACGCTTTTACTCTTCTGCTTACTTTTGCGTCACTTTCACATTTGTTCATCATTACTTCAATTTGATTGTTGTTTTCGTGCAGACTTTTATTGATCATAGCATAAGTGTGCCTGTCGCACCCACCTCAAGGCTATGTTAGGTGCGCTGATTATATTGTAATCAGTTTTGGGTCGTATCATATCTTTTGCGCTTGCCTCTAGGCAGTGTTCGCGGTGTGCATATGGTTGTGTTCCTAGCTAGGAAACACAACCATATGCTTGCAGCTAGGAAACTGCCGCTTTGTGATGGGGTCGTGTCGATGGAAGAAGGGGAAGGATTGGAGCCGCGTGCATCAATCGTGGATGTAAATACAAGAGAAGCCTCAAATAAGGGTCCGACAAAGGGGATGATAAAGCAAGATCATTGGAGGAGTCCCTCTTTTGGATAAAGGAAAGGAAAAATTGATAGATCAATCGACAAAAGACAACAATTTTGAGGTGAACACTCAGGGCCATGGGAGCCTCAGGGCGCGATCTGCACAATTAGTAACAAGGTGGGTGTCGGTGCAGCTTCCCTTAGACGGAGGTATCTCTTTTGCTAGAATTCTGAAGGGCCCTATCCCTCTGGACATTGGCTTCATTAAAATTGCTAAGGCAGCACAAGTGATGGAGGCCAGGAAAAACTGAAGAGTATTAAGGCTGAACTGCTCGAACAAGAGCTCAAAGAAGTATACAGGCAGATAGAGGCCGGCCCCAACGGAAACAAAAGAACCATCTCGTAGGCAAATAGTAGCATGCTTCTCAAAGATGGGCTTGCGGATTGAGACGATAGTGCTCTAAAGAAGACTTTGCCGCAGTAGGTGGAGGTGGTGGAGGTGGTCATTGTGGCGATTCTACCTGCACTCATTAAAAAGCAGTTAGCCATGCAAGCTAAGATCATGCTTGTGTTTGGCTCCTGTGGGAGAGTTCCACATAGGTATGAGATAATTCAATGGATTCAAGATCCACAAATCCTTGGGCATGGTGGAGCAGTAGAAAATACTTCCTACCTTGATAAGGGCTTTTGCTCAGTTATTAGGTTCAAGGAGGACTCCGACGTTTCAAAGATTTTGGAGAAAGGTCCCCCCGTGTTTAACAGGACAACTATCTGTGTTGGACCTTGGGAATCAATTTTTGATTTGGCCGAATCCCTCCGAGGGATCCATCCACTTTGGGTCTCATTTGGGTTGCCTAGCTAGCTCTGGGACAATATGAGGTTGATGGTGAGTCAGCTAGGCACCCCCAGTTTGTCTCCAACAATAAAGGTCTATGCAATTCTCTAATAGGGTGTGCATAGGGTGGAATGTATCTAAGACCCCACCAAAGAGCATGGTGATCAATGTGGGCTAGGTTGATTACCATTCCATTCAATTTTGGAACATACTTTGGGGCTTGCTTTGAGTGTAACAAATTTGGGCATTTTGCAAAGGACTACCCCATGAAGGTAAAAATAAATACCGATCCCATAGTGTAGGAATTTAGATGTGGAGGTGGCATTCAAAACCCTAGCAAGGGTACAACTAGGATGGGGAGTGAGGAACAGTTAAAGAGTAGCAAAGGGACAAGAGCAGGGGAGGAAAAAGAGGCTATGGTCTGCGACAAGGAGGCCACCAAAGTACAAGAGAAGACTGTGGAGAAACAAAGATTCACAATGAATATCCCCCAAAGACCACGATATGAGAACACCTTGATTTTTTTTGCTTCTACACATAAGACTCTAACCATAACAACCTCGTCAATTGTGAAATCCCAGGTCTGAAAAGGGTCAAAATTATGAAAGAAGTGGCTAGAGAGACTATGTCACTAGAGGGTACTGGAGACTCAAAAGGGAAAGACTTCTCTCCCTCTCGATCAACTTTTAAGTGGAACTGATTTCATCCCAGTTCACAATCCCTTTGACATGCTTCAAGAGAGCGAGAGGTGATCCTTTGCATTCTCTTGTAGTTAGAGACGGGGAGAGAGGGCAGGAATCAAAGATCGAGGAATTCATCTCGCTCTCCCAATGATGGAAGTTCTAGCTATCCAATCATGGAACGTGAAAGGATTGAAGACCCAGAAGAAGTAGGCCCTCTTCTGGGAAGAAGCTAGAAAGGATAAGTAAGTTAATTGTTGGGCCATCCAAGAACATCATCTGGATGCTTGCAGTAAAAGAAAAAGGGCTTTGGGGAAGAAAGAGCCAAATTCTGGATGCACCTTAGGTATTCCCCTATTGAAGGAGGGTGGATTTTGATAGGTTTAATACGGTGGAAAAGAGCAAGGACAGAACAAGATCAATTTGTCTGTTTGCAAGTTCTGAGAGGCTGGGTCTCTGTGAGAAATGGGCTATGATGGACCTCTGGGGGATGGGCCCATGGAACTTGACGTCGGGCTTCACATATACAAGATTTCAGTATGCTCGCACGGCTTCCCGGCTTGACAGGTGCTATTGATCTAACCATGATCCCACAACTACGTGAGATGAAGGCGTTGACAACAAAGAGCCCGTCAGACCATCTTCCTTTACACATAAAATTCAGGAAAGCTAAAGGGAAGGGGCAGGCCCCCAGAGGGAGTAAGAAGCTTCTTGTTATTGAGGCACGCCGCACACCTATTCAAAGACCTCTATTTAGAAGGCTTGCTAAAAAATCTTTGAATAAACTCAATAAAAATATTAAGTTTAGTAAAACCTTTACCCCAACAATCTCACACTTAAAGGCGAATGTGCCGATTAGTGGGTCCTACTAGCAAAACTACAAGTATGTACAAGACAACAGGTGAGAGACTCTCTCAACCTATACCCACTAGCTCACTCAGTCAATCACATATAGCCGTATCGACTCTAGTGATAGGCGAGCATGAGTATCCACACTAGAGCTTGCATGTATATCTCGTAAACAACTCTGCATGGTTTGCAAAATTCCACTTTGCATCATACTCAAATGCTGACAAAAGATGCACAAACCTTGCTGTCCTAGCCTCCCCTTCGCTATCTGCATGTACTGCATTATCAAGACTACTCATTACGTATGGGTGTGTCAATTCCGACACTAGGATGGCTATGTCCCTCTCACCCATAGGTAAAACTGTGTGTCCTAGCATCAACTCATCAGTCTCTAGCATGAGCATATCAAAGAACTCCATGTACGTCATCTCTGCTTGTGTTTCTAGGAGCAGACCCGCTCTACCTTTGCCTACACAGACCTTGACAACACCGGTTGTGTCTCACTAGAGCACTGCCGCTCTACCTCTATCTCTATAGAGTCTACTGGCACGTCCTGCACAACTAAATGCTCTATCTTGTGAGCATGGTGGAGCTCACTTGCAAAGGAGACACGTCTCATCTCTTGCTCAATGAATTCCAGCAACAAAATCGAGACCATGCCGTTTTGAACCTCAAACACATACATAGGATATACCAAGCCGCTGTAGACTCTTCTCGCAATCACTAATGAACCACAATATATCTAAAAAGACTACTCTCTATGAAATGTCTAACACCCACATTTTGCTCATTCTCTCACTCAGACCAAGCTCTATCTCAATTGAGGAACATAACACACATGTCGTAGTGTATATGATGCACCACTAGGCAATGACAAGCAAACATCTCCTGCACCTCCAATGTCAACACTAAACCATTAACCAAGTGTAGACAACTAAAGCTCCCACTAGAGAAGGTGCTAAACCAGTCACGATGGGCCGTGACATGAAAAATTGCATCCTCATCTAGCAACCAACATGGAGAAGTGTCACCTCTCAAAAAGAGGAACGCTAAAGGAAAACATGACATCACCATCACTGGCATATGAATCCACCACTCTAGCATGTGTCAAAACCTCTTCTGCACCATGCATAGATCTCCGTTGATGCCTCATACATCTGAAACAACGGCGCTAGTAGGCATTGCCACGTAACTTGCCGAGTTACGTGGCTTCCCTATGTTGGCATAGCCACGTTACTCGCCGAGTTACGTGGCAATGCCGTGTGTGCATGTACATGAAAATAATCTATCACCAGGGGGATCCAAGGGGGGGCGGTGACAACTATTTAGCCGCCCCTTGGTGGGGGAGTTCGGGGGTAGCGCCCTTGAAGGTTGGAAATAGATGTTTTTTTGGATATGAATTTTTATATAATTTTACAAAAAATGATATGATATTTATCATGTGGTAGAGAGAGAGAGAGAGAGAGAGAGAGAGAGAGAGAGAGAGAGAGAAAGAGAGGGAAAAAGAGTCTCAATAGAGACAAGGAGTGACAGAGATTTGATCCAGACATTCTCTGACTCTAGACACTGAATAAGATTCTTGTCAAAAATGTCCATGCACGCATGTGGGTCCAAGTTCAATAATCTCTCACCGAGTGCCACGTAACTTGTCGAGTTACGTGGACATTTGACGTGTATGCCACGTCTTTGATGAGAGCTTTTCCAGGAAGGCATCCACGTAACTCGCAGAGCTACGTGGCTTGCCTATGTGACAATCTAGTAGGTATTGCCACGTAACTCACTGAGTTACGTGGCTTCCCTATGTTGGCATAGCCACGTTACTCGCCGAGTTACGTGGCAATGCCGTGTGTGCATGTACGTGGAAATAATCTGTCGCCAGGGGGATCCAAGGGGTGGCGGTGACAACTATTTAGCCACCCCTTGGCGGGGGAGTTCGGGGACAGCTCCCCTGAAGGTTAGAAATATATGTATTTTTGGATATGAATTTGTATATAATTTTACAAAAAATGATATGATATTTATTATGTGGTAGAGGGACTCTTATACATATTGTATGAGGAGAGAGAGAGAGAGAGAAAGAGAGGGAAAAAGCGTCTCAATAGAGACAAAGAGTGACAAAGATTTGATCCAAACATTCTCTGACTTTAGACACTCAGTATGATTCTCGTCAAAAAAGTCCATGCACGCATGTGGGTCCATGTTCAATAATCTCTCATCAAGTGCCATGTAACTCATCGAGTTACGTGGACATCTGATGTATGCCACGTCTTTGTTGAGAGTTTTTCCAAGAAGGCATCAACGTAACTCGCCGAGTTACACAGCCTACCTATGTGACAATCTATTAGGCATTGCCATGTAACTCACTGAGTTACGTGGCTTGCCTATATTGGCATAGCCACGTTACTCCGCTGAGTTACGTGGCAACGTCGTGTGTGCATGTACATGGAAATAATTTGTTGCCTTTGTGGCATTACCACGTTATTTGGCTAGTTAAGTGGAGCTTCTTACCAGTAACTCGCCAAGTTCTAGAAAAGTATGCCACACGTCGGAAGTTCTTGCTTCGGACACGAGGGTAACTCGACGAGTTGGCCGCATTGCGGAGGTCACTCTTGGGTGCAAACTGTGGGAAGTGGGTACACTCTATCTTTCATACACCCAGCACAGTTTTCCCCCTTGCACTCAATTGAAAAGCAAAAAACGGCTCAAATTTCCCTACCAATTTCCAATGCTCAATTTGGATGCTATGCACATGCTGCCCTCTATTCATGAGCTTACAATTGCACAATCGAGCTCTTGAGCTCCTTGATTGCCCTTAATTTGTGCTCACTACAATGTTTCGACTCCCTTGCTATTGGGTTCTCACCCTCGATTTTCAGCGAGTTCTGCCTTTGATCTGCTTGCTTACTGCTCTCTTGCCTTCAAGCTTTCAATGGTACCCGATTCTGTTCTACTCAATCTCTCCAAGGCTCACTATGATTCTCTTTGCAAAGATCCCCATTTCTGCCAAGATGTACTGAGAACTCTCAAGATTCCCCAAGCTCAAGAGGGGACGTACACGCTGTGTGCTTCGAGATCCACGATTTGCCCAGATTTCCTTTGATTTGGTTTTGCCTTGCCAAATCTACCGGTGCCAAGCTCAAGTTAGACCTTCAAGCTCCACCATAGCCGGCGAGCTCCGTCGCTTCCATGTCGATCAATGGAATGCCGTCGCGCTCGCACCGATCATTGCCGTAGCTTTGATACCAGTTGAAGAGTGTGTGTGCACGGATCCAATGGGGTGTGTGCATGCGAAAAGGGGAGAAGGAGAGGAAGAGAGTAGACCATTGTGTAGGTGGAGTCAACCTCAAAGTGAGAAGCTCCTTATTCTTGGTATATGTACAAGAATAACGTGAGTAGTGGACGGACGCCCATAGCTTGGGCGGTCGGGCAAGGCATAGACACATTTACCTCAACACTCTCATTGCTTATCTGAGACGTTCCCTTTGAAGTATGTCACAAGCCAATTTATGTAGGTCCATGGTGACCTCACCTTGTGTGTAAGACCCGCTTTCCATGGGCTTCTTCTTCTTGACAGTCCTTCCTCAGGACTCCCCCCACTGGTTGCATGCCCTTCATGCAACTCAGCCTTGTGCATGGTGTCATAATAACTAATATCTAATTCTCCTAAATGATGTTCTCATGTTAAATTGATCATTTAATATGGGGAAGTACCATGGGAGAAAAAGCTAGAATATTGGTTAAGCTGGCAAACCGGCCACAATAGGGATCCAAAGGAGGGAAAATAGGGATCCAAAGGCATGGCCATTTGCAAAAGAGGAATGTGCAACAATGGGCTTCAAAGACCCTAAGGTTTAGCCCATTAAGACTCCCAAAATGCTAAGGTTCCAAAATTCAAAGGTTAGATACAATGGTCAAACTCTAGGTAATATTGAATGCTTATATGAAGACCAAAAAGTCTTCACATATCTCTAGACAGGAGGGGGCAAGCCCTTTTAGTAGGGGATGAGAGAGAAACACACACACACACACACACACTAGCAAGCTCCCTTTACACAAGGGGAAGAGGGGACACATGTCAGCTCCCTAGCCTAGTTGCTCCCAAGGTGCATTCAAATCCTATTGGATGGCCATAGAGGTGGACCAATGAAAATTAGGCTAGAGTACATTTAGTTCAATTCATTTAAAAACACTTGATAAAATAACCAATAGAAATTAAGCTCTCTAGAAGACTATTGGAGAGTCTCCCAAGGGGTCCAATGAGCATTCGATAGCCCAATGGCTTGCCTGATTCCTATTGGCTAGAAGACTAAGGGGTCCAATGAGAGTTTAATTGCATTAATTAATTACCCAAAGCTCTCACAAAAGAGGAAAGGGGGACACATGTCCTAAGGCTATCACTTATGCTTCTCAATTATCATTGGCTAAGCTTTGCAGGGTCCAATGGGATGCTAGCATGAGTAAAAATCAAGAGGGGTCAACCAAGAGCGAGAGGGGGCTGATTTTGGCAAGGAATTATCACACACACACACACACACACTCACACAATCTCATGTGTGAAGCAAAGAAGACTCTCTCTCCTTCTCAAGCTTTAATGGAAAGCTCATCACCTACTCCAAGCTTGTGAGAAGGGAGGCCTACACCAACAACTCTTGGCTTTGTGATACAAATCCAAGCAAGAGCCAAGCTCCAATGCATGCTCATCTCCTCTACCATGTAAGGTTTCTAGTTTCTGAAACCTTAAAAATTGTACAAAGCTTGTAAAATTAACTTGAAAACCACTGTTGAATAATTCAATCGTGGGCTGATATTGGTATTTTTGGAATCATAACCAAAGCTTTACTATGGTTAGTAATTTTCAGAATCAGAATCCGATAAAATCTGAAAAAGTTACGGGCCCTGAAAGGTTACACTAGGAATTCAATTAGCTAATAAAAATTGGATGGTTTCAGTAATTATTATTAACAAAGACTTTCTTATCCTAAGGTTCTAGAATTAACTGATATTCCAATTTTCATCATTAAAAATTAGTAAAATCAACCAAAATCGATTCTGGAAGCTGAGGGGGCAGCGTGGAGCTGTGGGGAACCTGCCAGAGATAGAAATAACAACAGGTGATATTAAGTAAATTAATTATCCATATCATATTAGGATTGAGATAATTATCAGAGCTGTGTTAGGCTGTCATTAAGCTAGTAACATTATCTTAAAATTTTCTAAGTAATTTTCATAAATAATTAAGTAGAATTACATTGTTCTTGAGAGAAAAATAAAGAGGAAAATAAGCAAATTGATTCAAAATGCTTCGAGTTATTTATCAAAGGTTAATTAAATCTTAAGGAACCCGGAATAATTATGTTAACCTCAAATAATTAGTCTACATAATTATCTTAGTAGAATTACACTGTTTTGAGGACAAATTAAAATGGGAAAAATAGCAAATTAATTCAAAATGCTTTGAGTTATTTATAAAGGTTAATTACATCTTAAGAAACGCATGATAATTATGTTAACCTCAGATCATTAGTTCACCTAATTATCTTAGCAAAACTACACTGTTTTTAGGACAAATTAAAAGGGAGAAAATAGAAAATTGATTCAAAATGCTTTGAGTTATTTATCAAAGGTTAATTATAACTTAAAAAACCCGTGATAATTATGTTAACCTCAGATAATTAGGTTACCTAAATATCTTAGCAGGATTACACTGATTTTAGGACAAATTAAAAAGGGGAAAATAGAAAATTGATTCAAAATGCTTTGAGTTATTTATTAGAAGTTAATTACAACTTAGGTAACCCATGATAATTATATTAACCTCAGATAATTAGTTTACCTAATTATGTTAGCAGAATTACACTGTTTTTAGGACAAATTAAAAGGGAGAAAATAGTAAATTGATTCAAAAAATTTTGAGTTATTTATTAGAGGTTAATTACATCTTAATAAAATTATAATAATTATATTAACCTCAGATAATTAGTTTACTTAATTAACCTAGCAGAACTACACTGATTTTAAGACAAATTAAAAGAGGGAAAATAGAAAATTGATTCAAAATGCTTTGAGTTATTTATCAAAGGTTAATTACATCTTAGGAAACCCGTGATAGTTATGCTAGCCTCAGATAATTAGTTTATCTAATTATTTTTAAAAAATTACATTGTTTTTAGGACAAATTAAAAGGGGAAAAATAGAAAATTGATTCAAAATGGTTTGAGTTATTTAAGAGAGGTTAATTACATCTTAGGGAACCCATGAGAATTATGTTAACCTTAAATAATTAGTTTACCTAATTATCTTAGCAGAATTACACTATTTTTAGAACAAATTAAAAGGGGAAAATAGCAAATTGACTCAAAATGCTTTCTCTATCTCAATCAAATTAGATTATTTTTAGGAGAAAATAAAAGGGAGAAAATAATAAATTAATCCAAAAACCTTTGATATAATTATCAGAGGTAGAACACACCTTGAGGAATCCGTGATAAATATCCTAATCTCAGATAAATAGTTTAAATATTTATCTTCATTAAAAGTAACCGAGTTTTCCTATAAAATAGAGAAAGAAAATTAGTAAATGAATTTATCGAATTACCAAATTTAGTACCTGAGGTCAAAAAATCACTATTGAAGGTTGGGAAAATTACCTCAGCATAAATGGTTGGTATAACAAATTACTATCAGTAAAATTTTGCCTAAATTAGACCATAAGTATAGGAGAAAAAGGTTATCAATCAAATTTATGAAAATTCCTAAAGATAGAACAAGTCAGATTATATTTAGGGTGAGTAATCCATTAGCCGATAGGAATTATAATTTACTAAGGTTAAATATAAAATATTCATGGAATATAGACTAAGGAGAAACCTAGTTAAATAGCCTCCCTAATAAAATGGTAATTGTGGGAAATTACTTATAGTACAAGGAAGTTACAGGAGGAATATCTCATCCAATTAACTATCAAGGATACCTAATTACTCAAAAAATCCTTATTTTTGGGAAAAAGGAAGAAAAGAGATTATTCAATTAAACCTCTAATCGATTAAGTCTTTTTATAAGGCTGCCGATATGGCTCCAAAGAGAACCAGAGGAAATCCTCTTACTGAGGAAGAGGATATTAGCAACAAAAGAAATAAAGCCACTAATGACCATGAGGCTGGGCCTATAGCTATAGGCCGACAGAGGAAAGTCTGCAGGCTCCAGCGCAGCAGCACATGGACGAGCAGTCCCAGGTGGATTTCTATTTTGTTCGCTTAAAATCTTCTAAAGTTCATTTTTAAGTTAGTATTGCATACGTAAGGGTGGGAAGGATAAACTGGCTATAAATGGAAGGTAACTTCCAAGAAACCAACGAGCAATGATTGTAAATAGGAAAGAAATGATTGGGTTATGACTGACTGACCTAGGAAAGAAATGTTTGACCATCCTTAAGACAGCTTGTCTCAAGACACCTTTGATTCCTTGGAATATTTTAATCTAGGTAATGAGTAATGATGGCGATTCCGCCATGGATGAGTCGGTTTCCTCAGCGCGCGTGGAGTCTTTATCCCGTGCTTGTTTGTGTTTGTGGATATTACTTAAGATTTCAAGTTTATCCTAGAGGAACCACCCGGTTGTATGGAAAACCGGTTGGCGTATGGGCGCCCGGACTTTGGGTGATGGCTTTTTCCACCCCAATTTTTATAAATAAGGAATGGGTGTCGTTTTTTCACCCCTGTATAGGTGGTCTTAAGACAAGCCAGTACTGGTCAGAGATACTTCAGAATGACAATACCTTGTCTCAAGTCTAAAGATGTTTGTTTGTTGAAAGAATGTTTTCAATACTGTTTTCAAGGGTTGTCTTAATGAAATCCAGTTGTGAAAGTTAAAAAGGAATCATTGTTTTAATTGTGAAAACAATGTGGTAGTAATTAAAAAACACAGAAATCATGTGTGAGTGCAGGGTGGTAAGTGGGGATTGACTAAGGTTGTCAATCATGGACGGGTGGACCTGATTAGTCAGGTAACTAGCCATTCTCGCGAACTAAAACGTTTAGAACTTCTTCACTTGGAAGAGGAATCCACCAACGGTTGGGCCCTCACATATGTTAGGGGGGAAAAAGCGTTGGCTAAGGAAACCTTAATCTGAATGATAAAGTTATAGGGCCGAAATAGTTTTTTTAAAGGTCCCGTTTCCACTGCGAGACAAGACTAGGTCTCCTTCTAGGGCTATAACCTAATCCATTGTCAATGGTAAGGGTGAATTCCCTGGAATTTTTCTTGTTTAAGGACTTTGACTTTAGTAGGCTTAGAGACCTGTCAATGGTCCCATCCCGTTTTTGGCGTCGACGGGTTTGGGGACATTACATACCATGCTAATTACTAAGCTATGCTAAGCTTTTATGAGTGATTATGTGAGGAGATCTACTTCTTTCTCGTAAGAATACTCCTTCTTCCTCTCAATCTACTTCATACCCCGCTAGCTCTCACCATCTTCAAAGGTGTGTGAGGTCTTGGGTCTGAGCTCGTGAGGGAATTGATGTTGTGTTTTACAAGTGTGAGCATGGTGCTTGAAGCTTCCATCTTCATTGCACCAACAAGTTATTAAAGAAACACAAAGTATTGTATTGTAAAATGTCTCCCTTGTAATACAAAGCCTTTTGGAGGGAGGACCGGCTCCATGTAAATCCGGCCCTCAACTATTGTCAATAGCTTAATTTCTCTCTCTTTTGAAGTATTGTTCAATATGCCTATCTAACTAGATGTTATACTTTTTGCTGCTCTCTCCATCCAAGCACTCTTGCTATGCTCATTAGGAATCTATTCTAATGAAATGCTCACTATGTTTATGCTATTTTCCGCTACACACAAGTTACTAGGCCATTAAATGTTACATTGGTATCAGAGCACAAGGTTTCTCTTTTCTTGCTCAAGAAGGGAGGTCCTCAATCTAACTATAAATGGTTGGTATTATTAGTTGCAATTGTCATAATAACTAATATCTAATTCTCCTAAATGATTTTCTCATGTTAAAATGATAATTTATTATGGGAAAGTGCGAGGGGAGAAAAAACTAGAATATTGGTTAAGCTGGCAGACCGGCCACTGTAGGGATCCAAAGGAGCGAAAATAGGGATCCAAAAGGAGGGCCATCTGAAAAAGAGAAATGTGCAACAATGGGCTTTAAAGACCCTAAGTTTCAGCCCATTAAGACTTCCAAAATGCTAAGGTTTCAAAAATCAAAGGTTGTGTCCAATGGTCAAGCTTAGAAAAATTGGATGCTTAGTGTGTGTACAAAAACATCTTCATGATTCCTACATAGGAGGGGGCAAGCTCTGTAAGTAGGGGATGAGAGAGAAATACACACACACACATACACACACACACACTCACAAGCTTCCTTTACACAAAGGGAATGAGGGACACATGTCAGCTCCCTAGCCCATATGCCCACAAGGTGCACTCAAATCCTATTGGATGGCCATGGAGGTGGACCAATGAGAATTAGGCTAGAATAAATCTAATTTAATTCATTTAAAAACACTCAATAAAAGAACCATTAAGAATAATTCTCTCTAGAAGACTATTGGACAGTCTCCCAAGGGGTCCATTGAGCATTCAACAGCCTAATGGCTTGCCTGATTCCTATTGGCTAGGAGACAAAGAGGTCTAATGAGAGTTTAGTTGCATTACTTATTTACCTAAAGCTCTCACAATGGGGGAAAGGGGAACACATGCCAGAAGGCTATCACTTATGCTTCTTAAATCCTATTGGCTAAGCTTGGAGAGGTCTAATGAGGTGCTAGCAAGAGGGGTCGACCAAGAGAGAGAGGGGGGTTGATTTTTCAAAGTCATTATTCCACACACACTCACACTAGCTCATGCGTGAATCAAGAAGACTCTCTCTCCTTCTCAAGATTTAATGGAAAGCTTATCATCTACTCCAAGCTTGGAGAAGGGAGGCCTACACGAACAACTCTTGGCTTTCTGATGATGCAAATCCAACCAAGAGCCAAGCTTCAATGCATGCTCATCTCCTCTACCATGTTAAAATTAATAAGCTATGCTATGCTAATATGAGTGATTATGTGAGGAGATGTACATATTTCTCGTAAGACTACTCCTTCCTCTCAATCTACTCTCATACCCCGCTAGCTCTCACCATCTTCGAAGGCGTGTGAGGTCTTGGGTCTGAGACCGTGAGGGTATTGATGTTGTGTTTTATAAGTGTTTTGCTTAGTGCTTGAAGATTCCATCTTCATTGCACTAGCTAGTTATTGAAGGAACACAGAGAAATGTATTGTAAAATGTCTCTCTTGGTGGGGGGAAACCTATAATACAAAGCCTTTCGGAGGGGGGACTGGCTCCATGTATATCCGGTCCTTAATTGTCGTCAATAGCTTAATTTCTCTCTCTTTTGAAGTATTTTTCATGCCTATCTAACTAGGTGTTATGCTTTTTGTTGCTCTCTCCACCCAAGCACTCTTGTTATGCTCATTAGGAATCTATTCTAATGAAATTCTCACTATGTTTATGCTATTTTTTGCTACACACAAGTTACTAGGCCATTAAATGTTACATTGGTATCAGAGCACAAGGTTTCTCTTTTCTTGCTCAAGAAGGGAGGTCCTCAAGCTAGCTATAAATGGTTGGTATTATTAATTGCAATTGAGTAAGTAGAATAGGGATTTTTCAGCCTTGCAGTGCGCCTACTTTCGTGCAGATAATGGGGCATCATTGTCGAGAGCTATGGTCTTAATAGTGGAGTCCTACGGGGCTTGCCTAAGGCTATTGAGCTACCACTATTAACCACTATTGAGCTATGGTCTTAATAGTGGAGTCCTACGGGGCTTGCCTAAGGCTTAACCACTATTGAGCTACTAGAAGCTTGACAGGAGTCGGTGCTGTTTTGGTGTTGAAAGACCCTCTGTTCTATTCCTTGCAATTAATGGTATTCGAGCCACGGGTACAATAGATTGAGTTCTTTTCTAAAGGGGTAAAGAGGAGTAGCAACTGGGGCTTGAAGTGCCAAGGTACAACTAAAAACGTTTACACCTAAAAGTCATTAGGATGGCCGACAATAGTAAAGAGAGTGAAATTAATGTTGATAGCTTTGATTTTGCTAATGTGCAGGCTACTAATGATGCCTTGATGCTTGTTAACTACCTTGTTTCTAGTCTTCAACAAGCCCCCAACAAGCCATGGGCAATCCATCCCTCCAAAGTGAAGTGCAACGACAGCTTCGTGCTCATGGGATACTCCAAACTCCCCACCATGACGAGAGAATACCTAGGAAGCCTCCTTGCGAGACTCCCAAAAGAGGCCTCTCTCCAATTCGAATAAGAAGAAGAGGATCCATACGAAGGGCTCAAAAAAAGTTTCTTCTTGATGACGATCTTCTTCTCAAAGGAGAACTCAAGAGCTCCCACTGAAGGAACAAGAAAGAAGTGAGTCTCCTGCCACCTCGCGGAGATGGCTCCACAAAGACAGCGGGCAAAACGCTCTCCATCACCTCCTAAACAGAGAAGACCATCGTACACTTCTCCACACCATAATTCAAAGAGGGATGACAAAATGCAAGAGAAGAAAAAGGCAAGAAGGAGGTCACCCTCTTCTCCATCTTCTTCATCCTCTTCCTCTTATGAAGAAAGTGATGGTGTGGACAAACAGAACCAAGGCAAGAAAAAGGCGAGAAAGAGGTCACCCTCTTCTCCATCTTTCTCAAATTCTTCATCTTTTGAAGAAAGTGATGGTGCAACTTCTGAACCATAAAAAAGAAGAGCCATAGGAAATCCTATGCCGCGTGGAAGAGGTCATCCAAGCTTAAGAATTTCAAAGAGGGAGGAAAGAGAATCTCTTTCCTTATACGATGGCACCTTTGGTGCTACAGGCAAAGTCTTGGCCTTTATCGAACAATTCGATGCGACGTTTGGAGATGGGGGCTTCACAGAGTCTTCTAAGCTATGCCATGTAGCTATGCACTTTCAAAAGTCCGTTAGACAATGGTGGTCTAGCCTACAGGCCAAGAGTGAAGCTCCATGAACATGGAAAGCTTTAAGAGCTTCCATTATGAAGCAGTTTTTGGCCACCGATGCCAAAGACAAAGTACTCACCAAATGGCGAAGCTTGAAGCTCTCTCCCTATGAATCCATTCATAAATATGTAGACAAGTTTTGGGACTTACATCTCAAAGCCACTGTTTTCAAAAAGATGGATTTTGGAGAGCAAAAACAACAATTTTGTGCGGGCTTAACTGAAGAAACGACGGAGTATGTCAACTTCCAAAAGGCCATGCACTATACCTGTGGTTATACACCATACGATGGTGGCTTCACGAATCAATTTCCAAACAGGGGCTAAGAGAAATCCTAAGCCCACAGAAAACAAAGGTTCCAATGAGCCTAAGGGAATGGACAATGTCCAAAAGTCTCCTAAGGGCAATTCCAATAACAACAAAGCTAAGGAAAAAGGAGTTTATAAAGGCAAAAACAAACTCTCTCATGAAGAGCTTCAGCGTTATCGCAAGGATAACCGTTGTTTCAAGTGCGGCAAAGAAGGGTATGCATACCACGCTTGTCCCCAAAAGAACACCCACCATGAGCCGCCTAGAGCTACCTTGGTCGAAATCCAAGAAGACGAAGCTCACCACAAAGGATCTCCTCTATGCCATGCTTGGGGAAAGGTAAGAAACATGATGATTCTATTCTCTTTGACCCTAGTTCTACTCACAATCTCATATCCATAGAGTTGGCCACCAAGCTAGGCATCCAAGCCTATGAGATGGGAGATGTCCTACCCGTAGATGGTGCTTTCAAGGGGCAAGAAGCTTCAGTCACTCCCTTAATCGGGAAATTGAGGCTCCATGTCCAAAGCTATGTGAACAAAGAGGACTTGTTTATCTCTCGTCTCAAGCACGAGGATGTAATCCTAGGGGTAGCATGGTTTGCTCGCATGGCTGCCAATGTTAAATTCCCTAAAAGGAAAATTTACTTTAAGTACAGGAAAAAATATATGTACATAGATGCTAAGGAAATGGGTAACACCATACCCATTGTACATACGCAAGCTTTCAATAAGTCAATAAAGAGCTCTATTTCTGTGTACATGATTTTTGTTAAAGATTCTCAAAACGAACCTAATGCTTTAGCAAAATAAAATATAAACAATCACAAGGAATAAGAGCTATCCAATTTTCTTAAGGGATTTCAAGATATCTTTATTGATGACATCCCTTGTGAACTACCTCCTAAACGAGGCAATGAGGATGACCATGCAATTGAACTTCTTCCAAAAAATTCACTACCTAATAAACCTCCTTATAGAGTTTCTCAAGCTCAACAAGAGGAGATTATGCGGCAAGTGCATGAGTTAGTTGAGAAGGGCATAGTTAGGCCTAGCTCATCTCCATTTTGCTCACCTGTGTTATTAGTGCAAAAGAAAGACGACACATATCGTATGTGTGTTGACTATAGAGTTTTAAATAGGATCACTATCAAGAATAGGTTTCTCATTCCATGGGTAGAAGACCTATTTGATAAGCTACAAGGGTCGACCTACTTCAGTAGGTCGACCCTTCAGTAGAATTGACCTTAAAAGTGGCTACCATCAAATAAGGATAGTTGATCAAGACATTGTAAAGACCGCATTTAGCACTACGTTTAGTCTTTACAAATACATTGTCTTGCCTTTTGGCTTGACCAATGCACCAACCACATTTAATCGCTTGATGGAGAAGCTATTCAGGCCTCATCGAACCTTTACTGGAGTGTTCTTTGATGATATTATCATCTACTCTAATTCACTAGATGAACACAAGCAACACCTCCAGGTAATATTTCAAGTCTTAAGAGAGAATAAAATTTATGTTAATAAAAAGAAAAGTGATTTTTTCTTGATTCAGTATTTAGGTCACATTATCTCTCAAGATGGCATCCAAATGGATCCATCAAAGTTAGAGGTAATAAAAGGATGGCCTAAACCAAGGAATCTTCATGAACTAAGAAGCTTTATCGGTATGTGTGCATACTATAGATGCTTCATAGAAAAGTTCTCACAAATCATGGGACCATTACATGACCTAACAAAGAGAAACATTAGGTATACATGGTCTGCCAAGGAGAACAATGCTTTTAAAAAGCTTAAATAAAAGCTTATCTCTCAACCTGTGCTTACACTGCTGGATCTCTCAAAGCCATTTGAGGTCCAATGTGACGCTTGTGGTGATTGCCTTGGAGCTGTTTTGCTCCAAGAAGGGCACGCCATAGCTTATGAAAGTCAAAGGCTCGACCCTGTTGAGCAAGCTCTAGGAATATGAAAAGAAACTTCTTGCAATTCTAAATGCCTTAGACTCATGGAAGCACTATTTATTGGGGACTCCTTTCATTCAGTGGATGGATCACCAAATTCTGTGGATGGATCACCAAAGTCTTAAGTACTTCATGACGCAGACCAAGCTCTCCGACAAACAAATGAGGTGGGCAAATTTCCTTTTGCAATTTCATTTTCATATTGCTCACATTGCTGGCAAGCATCATTAAGTAGCCGATGCACTCTCAAGACAACCGAGAGTGAATGCGGTTTCCATAGCAACTCACAATGATCTATCTTCTATGGTAGATGAGTATACTATTGATCCCAATTTTAGAGATGTGATTTCAGCCCTTGCACTAGGGAAGAAAGAGGAACCATTTACTTTACAAGATGATTATCGTCTCTATGGCAACTAGCTGACTACGTGAGAAAGTAATGTATGAATATCATGCTCCTCCTAATGCGGGGCATAGAGGGATTCAGTCTACCATAAAAGGGATTGAAACTATCTATATATTGGCCTACTATGAAAGCAAACATACAAGAGTATGTTTCTAAATGTGTGGTATGACAAAAGACAAAGTTTGATAGAGGGAAGCAACTTGGATTGCTTCAACCATTGCCAACCCCTATTTCACCATGGGAGAGCATATCCATGGATTTTATCTTTGGATTGCCTAAGTCTATCCATGGGAATACGAAAATATGGACGATAGTAGACAGGTTTAGTAAACAAGCTCATTTTATACCTGCAAAAAGACTATCAAAGCCCATCGAATGGCAACCCTCTTCATATCACAAATCTTCAAGTACCATGGCTTGCCAATGTCCATAGTGTCAAATAGAGATCCTAGAATGACCAGTAATTTTTGGAAGGGTTCTCTTTGAGAATTTAGGGACAAGGCTAAATTTGTCTTCGGCCTATCACCTGCAAACGGATGGCCAAAGTGAAATAGCTAACCTAGCAATTCTTGATCTACTAAAACCCTATGTAACATAAGTAGATCAAAGATCCCAATGGGAGAAGTACTTACCCTTAGTGGAGTATGCCTATAGTAACACTGTACATACTTCCATGGGAAAAGCACCCTTCGACGTAATTGAGGGAAGATCAAAAAGTCCCCGGCTACTTAAGGTACACGGGAAGATCTTCACTGCAGATGAGTATAGCCGAGACCTACAAGAATCTTTCCAAAAGATTAAGGATTCTATCTCTATCTCATAACAAAGGCAAAAGGCTGCTGTTGATAAGCACAGAAGAGCCCAAGCCTTTAAAGAAAATGATTGGGTCTTACTTAAGATTCCCAAGGCTTAAGGCACACGACGGGCAAGAATCCTACGAGACAGCAAAAGTACTATGCTAAGTTAGCAAAAAGGTATTATGGTCCCTTCCAGATTCTTAGATTAATCAATGAAATGGACTATCAACTCAAGTTGCCCAACCATTGGCTCATACACAATGCTTTTTATGTGAGCCTACTAAAGCCTTATAAAGGAGAGCCACCTCAAGAACCAACTATTGAAGACCACCGGAGATTGAGGACCAAGAAGAGGTGTTGCAGCCCGAGTCCATTCTCCAACATGAAGACAAGGTATTAAGCGGCGGTAAGATTATCTGATGGTATCTTATTAAGTTTAAGAATTATCCTTTATCCTTTTGAAGATGCTAGATGGATGCAAGGCATACAATTAAAGGATAACCTAAACCCTGTTGATGCTTACAATGCTTTTCTAGAGTAAGCAAATGTACAAATGTTTAAAATGAACAAGTTTTTTGTCTTATAAGACTCTCTTTTTCTTTATTGTGCACAAATGTGAAGTAGTATGCATGCTTAGAATCAAGTTTGCAGAGATGACGTCTCCCAAACACCAAGTAAAGCTTGTCACTTTACTATGGAAGATTGATAGGACTATTGTGAAGACATGCTTGCAGTAGCCTTAGGCTCTCAAGCGCAAAATGAATTAGTCTTCCATTTTGGAACGATGTTGTAGGGTAACATAGGGATCCTCTACCCCCAAGAAAAAGGACTAATGAATAGGCTTTATCTTCTCTACCCCATAGTCGAGGATGACTATGATTTCAAGAGAGAGGTAATGTCATAATAACTAATATCTAATTCTCTTAAATGATTTTCTCATGTTAAACTGATCATTTAATATGGGGAAGTGCCAGCGAACAAAAAGCTAGAATATTGGTTAAGTTGGCAGACCGACCACCGTAGGAATCCAAAGGAGGGAAAATAGTGATCCAAAGGGGGGGCCATCTGCACAAGAGCAACGTGCAACAATGGGCTTACAGACCCTTAGGTTCAGCCCATCAAGACTTCCGAAATGCTAAGGTTCCAAAAATCAAAGGTTGTGTCCAATGGTCAAGCTTAGAAAAATTGTATGCTTAGTGTGTGTACAAAAAAGTCTTCATGATTCCTACATAGGAGGGGGTGAGTCCTGTAAGTAGGGGATGAGAGGGAAAAACACACACACACACACACACACACTCACAAGCTTCCTTTACACAAAGGGAATGAGGGACACATGTCAGCTCCCTAGCCCAGATTCCCACAAGGTGCACTCAAATCCTATTGGATGGCCATGGAGGTGAACCAATGAGAATTAGGCTAGAGTATCTAATTTAATTCATTTAAAAACACTTAATAAAAGAACCAATAAGAATTAAGCTTTCTAGAAGACTATTGGACAGTCTCCCAAGGGGTCCAATGAGCATTTAGCAGCCCAATGGCTTGCTTGATTCCTATTGGCCAGGACACAAAGGGGTCCAATGAGAGTTTAGTGACATTAATTAATTACCTAAAGCTCTCACAAAAGGGGAAAAGGGGACAAATGTTAGAAGGCTATCACTTATGCTTCTTAAATCCTATTGTCTAAGCCTAGAGAGGTCCGATGATGAGGTGCCAGCAAGAGGATTTAGCAAGAGGGGTCGACCGAGAGAGAGAGAGAGAGAAGGGGGGGGGGGGGGGCTGATTTTTCAAAGTCATTATTCCGCTCACAATCACACTAGCTCATGTGTGAAGCAAGAAGACTGTCTCTCTCCTTCTCAAGCTTTAATGGAAAGCTTATCATCTACTCCAAGCTTGGAGAAGGGAGGCCTACACCAACAACTCTTGGCTTTGTGATGCAAATCCAACCAAGAGCCAAGCTTCAATGCATGCTCATCTCCTCTATCATGCTAATTACTAAGCTATGCTATGATAATATGAGTGATTATGTGAGGACATGTACATCTTTCTTATAAGACTACTCCTTCTTCCTCTCAATCTACTCTCATACCCCGCTAGCTCTCACCATCTTCGAAGGTGTGTGAGGTCTTGGGTCTGAGACCGTGAGGGAATTGATTTTGTGCTTTATAAGTATTTTGCTTAGTGCTTGAAGCTTCCATCTTCATTGCACTAGCTAGTTATTGAATGAACACAAAGAATTGTATTGTAAAATGTCTCTCTTGATGGGGGAAACCTATAATACAAAGCCTTTTGGAGGGGGGACCGGCTCCATGTAAATCCGGTCCTCAACTGTTGTCAATAGCTTAATTTCTCTCTCTTTTAAAGTATTGTTCATGCTTATCTAACTAGGTGTTATGATTTTTGTTGCTCTCTCCACCCAAGCACTCTTGTTATGCTCATTAGGAATCTATTCTAATGAAATGCTCACTATGTTTATGCTATTTTCCACTACACACAAGTTACTAGGCCATTAAATGTTATAGCAATTGAGTAAGTAGAATAGGGTTTTTTTTGCCTTGCAGTGCGCCTGCTTCGTGCAGATAACAGGGCATCACCATCGAGAGATATGGTCTTAATAGTGGAGTCCTACTACAGGGCTTGCCTATGGCTTATGCCTATGGCTTAACCACTATTGATCTATTAGAAGCTTGACAAGAGCCGGTACTGTTTTAGTGTTGAAAGACTCTCTCTTCTATTCCTTGCAGTTAATGATATCGAGCCACCAGTACAGGAGCTTAAGTGCTTTTTGAAAGGGGTTAAGAGGAGTAGCAAGTATGGCTTGAATTGCCAAATTACACCTAAAAAAGTTTACACCTAAAAGTTGCTAGAATGGCTGACAATAGCAAAGAGAGTGAAATTAATGTTGATAGCTTTGATTTTGCTAATGAGCAGGCTAATAATGATGCCCCTATGCTTGTTAACTACCTTGTTTCTAGGCTTCAACAAGCCTTGGGAAATCCGTCTCTCCAAAGTGAACGGCAACGAAAGCTACGTGCTCATGGGATTCTCCAAATTCCCCACCAAGAAGAGAGAGTACCTAGGAAGACTCCTTGTGAGACTTCCAAAAGAGGCCTCTCTCCGATTCGGGAAGGAGAAGAGGATCCGTACGAAGGGCTCAAAAATCTACTACTTAATGACGCATCTCCTTCCCAAAGGAGAACTCAAGAGTCCCCACCAAAAGAACGAGGAAGAAGTAAGTCTCCTGCCACTTCGGTGGAGATGGCTCCAAGAAGACGGCAGACAAAACGCTCTCCATCACCCCTTAACGGAGAAGACAATCGCACACTTCTCCACACCATAATTCAAAGAGGGATGACAAAAAACAAGAGAAGAAAAAGGCAAGAAAGAGGTCACCCTCTTCTCCATCTTCTTCATCCTCTTCCTCTTATGAAGAAAGTGATGGTGCGGACAAGGAGGACCAAGTGAAGAAAAAGGCAAGAAAGAGGTCACCCTCTTCTCCATCCTCCTAAAATTCTTCCTCCTTTGAAGAAAGTGATGGTGCAACCATTTGAACCACCAAAAAGAAGAGGCCATAGAAAATCCTATGCCACGTGGAAGAGGTCGTCCAAGCTCAAAAAGTTCAAAAAGGGAGGAAAGAGCATCTCTTTCCTTACCTACGATGGCACCCTTGGTGCTACAGACAAAGTCTTGGCCTTCATCCAACAATTCGCAGTGGCGTTTGGAGATGAGGGCTTCACAGAGTCCTCTAAGCTATGCCATATAGCTATGCATTTTCAAAAGTCTGCTAGGCAATCGTGGTCTAGCCTACAGGCCAACGGTGATGCTCCACGAACATGGAAAGCTTCAAGAGCTTCCATAATGAAGCAGTTTTTGGCTACCGATGACAAAGAAAAAGTACTCACCGAATGGCAAAGCTTGAATCTCTCTCCCTACGAATCTATTCACAAATATGTAGACAAGTTTTGGGACTTACATCTCAAAGCCACTGTTTTCAAAAAGATGGATTTTGGAGAGCAAAAACAACAATTTTTTGCGGGCTTAACTGAAGATATGGCGGAGAATGTCAACTCCCAAAGGCCACGCACCATATCTGTGGTTATACACCATACCATGGTAGCTCCACAAATCAATTTCCAACAAGTGGCTAAGAGAAATCTTAAGCCCACGGAGAACAACGATCGTAATAATGAGCCTAAGGGGAAGGATACTATCCAAAAGTCTCCTAAAGGCAACGCCAACATCAACAAAGCTAAGGAGAAGAGAGTTTATAAAGGCAAAAATAAACTCTCTCCTAAAGAGCTTGAGTGTTTAAGAGCTTGAGTGTTATCGTAAAGATAACCGTTGTTTCAAGTGTGGGGAGCAAGGGCACGCTTATCGTGCTTGCCCCCACAAGAATACACAAAATGAGCCTCCTAGAGCTACCTTGGTCGAAATCAAAGAAGAGGATGCTCACCACAAAGGATCTCCTCTATGCCATGCTTGGGGAAAGTTAAGAGAAGATGATGCTTTTATTCTCTTTGACCCTAGTTCTACTCACAATTTCATATCCACACAGTTGGCCACCAAGCTAGGCATCCAAGCCTATGAGATGGGAGATGTCCTACCTACGATGGTGCTTTCAAGGGGCAAGAAGCTTCAGTCACTCCCTTAATTCGAAAATTGAGGCTCCATGTCCGTTGTTTCAAGTGTGGGGAGCAAGGGCACGCTTATCGTGCTTGCCCCCACAAGAATACACAAAATGAGCCTCCTAGAGCTACCTTGGTCGAAATCAAAGAAGAGGATGCTCACCACAAAGGATCTCCTCTATGCCATGCTTGGGGAAAGTTAAGAGAACATGATGCTTTTATTCTCTTTGACCCTGGTTCTACTCACAATTTCATATCCACATAGTTGGCCACCAAGCTAGGCATCCAAGCCTATGAGATGGGAGATGTCCTACCTGCGATGGTGCTTTCAAGGGGCAAGAAGCTTCAGACACTCCCTTAATTTGGAAATTGAGGCTCCATGTCCAAAGCTATGTGGACAAAGAGGACTTATTTATCTCTCCTCTCAAGCATGAGGATGTAATCCTAGGGGCATCATGGTTTGATCGCATGGCTGCTAATGTTAAATTCCCTGAAAGGCAAATCTACTTTAGGTTCAGGGAAAAAGATATGTGCATAGATGCTAAGGAGTTGGGTAACACCATACCAGCTTTCGTCAATAATAAGCTCTACTTTTGTGTACATGATTTTTGTTAAAGATTCTCAAAATGAACCTAATGCTTTAGCAAAAGAAAATATAAACAATCACAAGGAATTAGAGTTATCCAATTTTCTCAAGGGATTTCAAGATGTTTTTATTGATGACATCCCTTGTGAACTACTCCTAAACGAGGCAATGATGACCATGCAATTGAACTTCTTCCAGGAAGTTCACCGCCTAATAAAACTCCTTACAGAGTTTCTCAAGTTCAACAAGAGGATATTATGCGGCAAGTGCATGAGTTAATTGAGAAGGGAATGGTTAGGCCTAGCTCATCTCCATTTTGTTCACCCGTGTTACTAGTGCAAAAGAAAGACGACACATATCGTATGTGTGTCGACTATAGAGCACTAAATAGGATCACTATCAAAAATAGGTTTCCCATTCCACGGGTAGAAGACCTATTTGATAAGCTGCAAGGATCAACCTACTTAAGTAGGATTGACCTAAAAAGTGGCTACCATCAAATAAGGATAGTTGATCAAGACATTGTAAAGACCGCATTTTGCACTACGTTTGGTCTTTATAAGAATACAGTGTCATGCCTTTTGGCTTGACCAATGCACCAACCACATTTAACCGCTTGATGGAGAAGCTATTTAGGCCTCACCGAACCTTTACTGGAGTGTTCTTTTATGATATTATCATCTACTCTAATTCACTAAACAAACACAAGCAACACCTCCAACTAATATATCAAGTCTTACGAGAGAATAAACTTTATTTTAATCGAAAGAAAAGTGAATTTTTCTCAGAAGAGTTTCAATATTTAGGTCACATTATCTCTCAAGATGGCATCCAAATGGATCCATCGAAACTAAAGATAAATAAAAGGATGGCCTAATCGAAGGAACCTACATGGACTAAGAAGCTTTATAGGTATGTGTGCATACTATAGACGCTTCATAGAAAAGTTCTCACAAATCTCGGGACCATTACATGACCTAACAAAGAAAAACGTTAGGTATACATGGTCTGCCAAGGAGAACAATGCTTTCAAAAAGCTTATCTCTCAACCTGTGCTTACACTGCCGGATCTCTCAAAGCCATTTGAGGTCCAATGTGACGCTTGTGGTGATTGCCTTGGAGATATTTTGCTCCAAGAAGGGCACGCCATAGCCTACAAAAGTCAAAGGCTTGACCCTGTTGAGCAAGCTGTAGGCATATATGAAAAGGAACTCCTCACAATTCTACATGCCTTAGACTCGTGGAAGCACTATTTATTGGGGACTCCTTTCATTCTGCGGACGGATCACCAAAGTCTTAAGTACTTCATGACGCAGACCAAGCTCTCTAACAAACAAATGAGGTGGGAAAATTTCCTTTCGTAATTTCATTTTCATATTGCTCACATTGCTGGCAAGCATAATCAAGTAGCCACTTCACTCTCAAGACGCCCGAGAGTGAATGCGTTTCCATAGCAACTCACAATGATCTATCTTCTATGATAGACGAGTATGCTACCGATTCCAATTTTAGAGATGTGATTTAAGCCCTTGCACTAGGGAAGAAAAAGGAACCATTTACTTTACAAGATGGTTATCTTCTCTATGGCAATAGACTATGCGTTACTAGCTCACTATGTGAGAAAGTAATGCATTACTTTCTCACTATGTGAGAAAGGAATGTATTAATCTCATGCTCCTCCTTATGCGAGGCATAGAGGGATTGAGTCTACCCTAAATGGGATTGAAACAGTCATGAAAGCAAACATACAAGAGTATGTTTCTAAATGTGTGGTATGCCAAAAGACGAAGTTTGATAGAGGGAAGCAACCTAGTCGCTTCAACCTTTGCCAATCCTTGATTCACCATGGGAGAGCATATCCATGGATCTTATCTTTGGATTGCCCAAGTCTGTCCATGGGAATACGGTAATATGGACGATAGTAGAAAGGTTCATCAAACAAGCTCATTTTATACCTGTCAAAAAGACTATCAAAGCCCATCAAATGGTTACCATCTCCATCTCACAAATCTTCAAGTACCATGGCTTGCCAATGTCCATAGTGTCGGATAGAGATCCTAGAATGACCAGTATTTTCTGGAAGGGTCTCTTCGGCCTATCACCCGCAAATGGATGGCCAAAGTGAAATAGTTAACCTAACAATTCTTGATGTACTAAAAGCCTACGTAACAGAGGTAGATCAAAGGTCCCAATGGAAGAAGTACTTACCCTTAGTGGAGTATGCCTACAATAACAATGTACATACCTCCACAAGAAAAGCACCTTTCGAGGTAATTGAGGGAAGATCCAAAAGTCCCGTGCTACTTAAGGTACATGGGAAGATCTTCGCTGCAGATGAGTATAGCCGGTGACCTACAAGAATCTTTCCAAAAGATTAAGGATGCTATCTCTATCTCACAACAAAGGCAAAAGGCTGCTGTTGATAAGCACAGAAGAGCCCAAGCCTTTAAAGAAAATGATTGGGTCTTGCTTAAATTTCCCAATGTTGATTAAGGCACATGACAGGCAGAATCCTATGGGACACCAAAAGTACTTTGCTAAGTTAGCAAAAAGGTACTATGGTCTCTTCCAAATTCTTAGACCAATAAATGAAATGGCCTATCAACTCAAGTTGCCCAGTCATTGACTCATACACAATGCTTTCCATGTGAGCCTATTAAAGCCTTACAAAAGAGAGCCACCTCAAGAACCAACTATTGAAGACCCACTGGAGATCAAGGACCAAGAAGAGGTGCTGCAGCCCGAGTCCATTCTCCGACATGAAGACAAGGTATTGAGAGGCAGTAATATTATCCCATGGTATCTTAGTAAGTTTTAGAACTATCATTTTGAATATGCTAGATGGATACAACGCATACAATTAAAGGATAACTTAAACCTTGTCAATGGTTACAATGCTTCCCTAGAGTAAGCAAATGTACAAATGTTTAAAATGAACAAAGTTTTTGGTCTTATAAGACTCTCTTTTTCTTTATTGTGCACAAATGTTAAGTAGTATGCATGCTTAGGATCAAGTTTGCGGAGAGGACGTCTTCCAAACGTCAAGTAGAGCTTGTCACGCTACTATAGAAGATTGATAGGACCAATGTGCAGACATGCTTACGGCAGCTTAGGCTCTCAAGTGCCAAATGGATTAGTCATCCATTCTGGAACAATGTTGTAGGGTATGCTAAGATTTTATGAGTGATTATGTGAGGAGATATACTTCTTTCTCGTAAGAATACTCCTTCTTCCTCTCAATCTACTCTCATCCCCCGCTAGCTCTCACCATTTTGAAGGTGTGAGAGGTCTTGGGTGTGAGACCGTGAGGGAATTGATGTTGTGTTTTATAAGTGTGAGCATGGTGATTCAAGCTTCTATTTTCATTGCACCAGCAAGTTATTGAAGGAACACAAAGTATTGTATTGTAAAATGTCTCCCTTGATGGGGGAAACCTATAATACAAAGCCTTTTGGAGGGGGGACCGGCTCCATGTAAATCCGGTCCTCAATTGTTGTCAATAGCTTTATTTCTCTCTCTTCTATATGTTAGGAAATAAGACGTAGCTAAATAGATAATTGAGTAGATTACTTAATGAAGAGAGACAGATCTACATACACGAGATTATAGAGTAGAGAGAGAGAGAGAGAGTACACACGATATACGTGGTCCACGGGAAAGCAGCCACTCAATGGCTTTAGTACTTCAAAACAAGAAGTAGTTTACAAAGGGATTATACCCTTTTGGAGCTCCCGCCTTGCTTCACTCTCACCACCTCACACCCACCTTGTTGCATCAACTTCACACTATGAAATGTGTGTAGAAATGGCCTTCTTTTATAGGCCAAAAGGGTTGCCCTCTCTTATGAGAGGCAGCCATGTGTAGCCGCCCTTGTGTGAATAAGTCCAAATTGGACCCTCCAATCCGCCCATGTGTGGCCGCCCTTGAGAAGACAAGTCTGCTTTTGAATTCGGCCACCGGCCACCTGCCACTGGCCATTGACTTTCGACCACCGACCACCGGCCACTGGCCAACCGACGGTTGTTTTCCGACTACTTTCCGGCCTCCGTCCTGCCATAATATTCCGGTGAGGGAAAAAAAAAAAGTTGCCCCTGATTTTTGACTGTGAAAATTTTGGTTTCCAGTGAGTGATTTTCCTTCACGCATGATGGCTTCTCCTCATAATGGGGCCTTACAAATGTGCGCTTTTACCATAGAAAATTACAAGGGTAAATCAGGCTCCATACTTAACACTATAAGTATTGTTCATGCCTATCTAACTAGGTATTATGCTTTTTGTTGCTCTCTCCATCCAAGCACTCTTGCTATGCTCATTAGGAATCTATTCTAATGAAATGCTCACTATGTTTATGCTATTTTTTGCTACACACAAGTTACTAGGCCATTAAATGTTACACATGGTGCTACAGACAAAAAAAACACAGAGAGTCTCCAAGATACCAAAAATAACATAATACAAATCATAAAACTAATAGATTTGCATACGTGACAAATAACTTGTGCACCATAATCAATCTATACACAATCTGAGAGAGAGAGAGAGAGAGAGAGAGAGAGAGAGAGAGGGACCATGCGGAGATGCACCTCCTAGAGAAGAGTGCTACAGTGGCATGGCAAGAGAGGAGAGAGAACACAGAAGAGAAGAGAAGAGTCCCCCATACAAGAGTGAGCATTTTTCTCTTGCACATATTATTTTATAGATTTCCTGAATGCTCAAAATTAATATGTTTTGTCCATCTAGACATAAATGGCCATAGCTCTGTGGGACGGTAGTCTAACCTCACTATCCTATCTTATTGTAGTTTTAGCGAGAACCACAATTAAATTGTCAATCTATGGGACGAAGCCATAGAGAGACTACATTTGGCGTAGAGGCCATAGAAGACTTCTTCGGCCACTAAGATCATAGCACAACCCTTTGTTACCCTCGAGGAATGACATCCAAGGGGTGCCTGCTTGCTCTGGCTCATGGAATACTTTGATGTAGGTGAGCAGGCAAATTTTGTATAACAATGCACATGATAGATCTGGTAGACTTCTAAAGAAGGACATGGTGCCCATTAGGGTTTTTACCATGTACTCTTCCGTCGGTGGTCCCTTTTCTGGAGCAGGAAATCTGGGGTGATTCAGTCAAGTTGGCCACTTCTTTATTAGTGCATCATGTGCTTGCCAAGTCCTTACTCTTGGTATAGGACAGAAGGTAGGATCCTTTTGTAGAGCCGTAGGTGCTCTTGTGAATAGAATCAAATACCTTGGATTCTTGTTCAGCCAGCTCAGCCTCCACTTTGGGTGGTCTTGATCTGCACGCTCGACTTGCATGTCTGTGTAAAGCCTTTCTTTGACTTGTAGCAACTCCACCTTAATCAGAGGATAGGGTAGGGAGTGTTGGTGCCATTGTGCATTGATTTGATTGGGAGTGAGTTGTGTAACGTTGACGGAGTGAAGAACTCTCAGCTCCCAATCCATTGCTACCTTCCATTGCTCATCTACCTCTTGTATAATTTTCTCTTTCAGTGCATCTTCCTTAGCCTTTGAAAGCTAGACCATTGGCATTGTATCTGTTTTGGTAATGTGTACTTGAAACTCCTCCTCACCACTTAGCTCTTCTGCTGGTTGTGTCTCCATCTCAGCAAATGAAACTGAGGGGATATCTATCTGTGGCTGCTCTGAAGTGCCTACCTCTTCTTGTGTTTTTGGCCGTCTCTCTCTCAATAGCTGGTTGACTCTTTTAAGTTTAGCTATTTCTTTCAGCAGCTCGTCTTCTCTTTGGATCCGCATTAAAGCCAAGTCTCTATGCTGAGACTGCTCCAGTTTAAGCTCAATCTTGAGGTCTTTATTCTTTTTCTCTGATGATTTGTAGACCTCGTTTGTTCCTTTGATCAAGACCACTGCGGGATTTTCTCTGATTTGCCGCAGGAGAATTGCCTGATCATTTATTCTTTGCTTTGAGTACTGTAGGGAGGCATTTGCTACATCTAACTGAACCTGAATCTTCTAAACTGACAGGGTTGTAGTTAGAAGTTTGTTTGTAACGTTTGTCAGTTGTTCATCTTTTGCTTTGCATGCATCTGACAATTTCGTAAGCAATCACCAAGATCCTCCATTTCTTTCTATTGTCTATCCCTTGCGAGCTGATGTTGTTCAGCTTCCGCTTTCAACTCATGCACTTGCTTTTGTAGATCGATGATGACGTTTAAATTGGTCGTCTAACTCCCCTTGGAGTGCGTCAATCACCATTTCTAATTCTTTAGCCCTTGTGCTATGGCTAAGTGCTGCTGAGCGAAGTCGTTCAGTCATGTCCTGCATTTGCTTAGCATACTTGTTAACTTGCAAATCACTTCGTTGTTTGATTGCCAATCTTCGTTCTGTGCTAGTTGCTTTGATGTTTCTGTAGATTCTTGTGTATCTTTTGGCTGCGTCATGGCGGCTAGTTGTTGTTGCCCTTGAGGCTGTGGCTGATCTTCTTTTGTTGTGTCATCCTGAGGCTTCGTGGATGCCTTGGCCTTTTCTTGCTGTGTTGAGGTAGAAGGTGTTTCCTCAGGCTCCTTTTCTTTTGTTTGCTCAAACTTTGTGTTGTCCTCTGGTGCAGGACTCGCTGCCCTTTCTGGCTCTTTGTCTTGCTCTTTTTGCTGCTTTGTGTAGATTCAACTGCCTGTTGTGCAGATTCAGCTGCTTCTCTTTGTTCAGGCTTTGTCTCCTTGGTGGGATCATGTTCTTTGGCTTTATCTACTAGTGAAGGTGGTGGGCTCAACATGGGGTGATCATGTTGTTCAGAAACAGGTGAAGAACGGCTGGGAGGCACATCACCCTGATCATGTTGTACTACTCCTTGTTCAGTTGCTTCCTCTGTTTGCTTTTGATGTTCTATCGCTTCTTTCACTTTCCTTGCCGCTTCTTGGGCTTCTCTCAACTTCAAGGCTTCTGCTTCTTGATACATCTTTTCCAGTGATTCCATGGGATCTTCAGTCTGTTTCCTGGTATGATGCTTATTTCTTGGTCCTTTAAGCTCAATGGGTACCCACTTTGCTGGGTCCTTGCCTTGTGCTTGGTGGCTGCATTGGTAAGATTGCTTCTCTCTTTCATATCGGGCCTGTTTTTGTACAGGTTCCTCCTGGTGTGCTACCACAGATTTTCTCTTTATTTCTTCAATTCAAGCTCTCCTTTCCTCGTTATCCGATCTTTCACTACTGTGTTGTCTGGCAAGCTCTCATCAGACTCTTCATCAGACTTGTATGATCTCTTGGTAGATCTTGTAGCTCAAGGAGAAGGTTGTGCTGACACTATCCAAGTGTTCTGATCTGGGGCAAGCGGAAAGTTGTCGGCCATGCCGATGGCATGGTAATCAATCCTGGTCAAAACCTATGGTGCTCTTAGGTATGTGATTTTCCCTTCTTTCTTTGTCCCCTTCAATGTGGACAAAACATACTATGCATGGTCAATTGGTTGCCGGGTTGTTGATTTGAGAACTTGTGTAAAGGTCGGGGAAATCACATGATTTGGTGTTGTATACCTTGGCGGTCTTTTGGCAAGGAAGTGGAAATGCTGGTGGTACAACCTTGTGGGCTCTTCCACCTGTTTATGGATGAGGTCAGCAAATGTCGCAGCGGCAGTTTACTTCGTGAAAGTACCTGCTGTCTTTCTATCTCTTGCCCTCATTGTCATTCCATATGTTGGCAGTTTGAATGCCTCTGCCACTATCTCTTTAGTAATCACCACTTCAACTTTATTCCCTTGTGTCAGAGGTTTGAGCGGTTCCATCTTCTTTGATCATGGACAGAAGCTCAAAAGATTTTTGGAAGTCCACTCCACACGGGTCTCGTTCATAAAATTCTCTAAGACCAAGCCTTCTGTTGGCTTCTTTGGTCTGGGGCTTTGCAGTGACATCGTAAACTTCTTTTGGTAGAAGTTGCATCTCTACTTGGTGTCCCTCTTCGCTCTTGAATCTTTCGGTGAACACTGTGGTGTTATGCTCTTCAAGCTGTTCTCTTGATAAATAGGTTGCTTTGGCGTTTTTGACTGAATTGGGGTCTAGTTGGTATGATGGTAGCTCTTGAAACTTTTCTTTTTGATTGAGCTCTTCTTGGCCTTCTCTGCTGCTTGCATGGCTCCTGCTGAGTGAATAGAGTGTCAAAGTTAGCAAATTTGACAGATATTTCTCTGAAAGGTCCTTCCGTCTGGAATGTTGACAAATTTGGTCCAATTTGCTTCAAATCAATTTTTGAACATGCATAAATGCATAAAAACATGTAAAAATCAAATTCATAAAGTCAATACAAAAATTTGCAACAAAAGTAAATAATCGGGATTATTTATAGTTGAGTAATTTTTTAAACTTTTTGCAAATTTGGAATTATAGGCGTGAAGTATATACCAAATACATACTCTGAGTGAAATATGTGCTCATTTGAGTGCACTAGGTGAAAATGGTGCGAGATTTAGGCTTTAGGCCTCTGAAACAGTAGATGTAAAGAGATTTTGAGATTCTGAGCTCTAAATTTGTTCAAACTTGGCTAGTGGCCTTAGGGCATCATGTACTTTGGATCTATGATGGCAAAGTTGCAATTTTCTCCCATTTTGGTCAAAAAGTAAATAATCGCGATTATTAATTTTTCTACCATAATGAGCATTTTTTGTACAACCTGGTTCTAGGCATTGTATAGACCCTGTATATGTGATATGAGGTGATTTGGATAAAAAAATGTGGCTCATAACTTAGAATTTGGCTTGCAATAACTTCTTTGCATTTTTTGGCAATTTTCCAAGTTATATGTGATCATTTTGGCTCATACTTGAATTTTGGCATGGAATAGGCGTGTACAAGTGATAGGTGAGGTGACGATGCAACTTTCAAGCCAAAATTGTGTAAAAGTAAATAATCACGATTATTTATAGCAGTCACATTTTTCTTGCAGAACTTAGAAATGTTGACCTAAACACATTCTATACACCTAAAACAAATCCTAAATTGAATTTGGTAAAGTTTGGTCTTGCCGGCATCATTTTGTGCTTTGTCGACTTTGAAATCTCTGATTTTTGTGACTTCACTGCCTGTTGAGTTGGGTAGTCACTTTTAAGGCTATGGACTTGTCCGCAACATAGTCGTGAAGCAACTCATTCAATTTCGGCCCATTTGGAGTCAGTTTGACCTCGTATGTCGAATTTGACGCTTTGTAGCCATCGAACCGTTTTCTGCTTTTTGAGGTCTTTGGTTGATTGATTTCAGGAAATCAATCATATACATTGCATATAGACCTCGTAGGTAAGCTGTCTGTGGAGTCAGAACCCAATTATGGCATCTGCCAAAAACCTAGCTTTTCTACTTGAGACCTCCTCGACCTTTGCCGAATGATCATCTGTTGATATAGAAGTGTTCTAATATGTTGGGGCATGCTACAATTCAAATCTCATCCGATTTGGTTGAGCTGACAGGCCGCTATGGTCGATTTTTGGTCGTAGGTCTTCGTGCATTGCCTGGATTCTAGGGTTTTTTCTAGGGGTTTAGACTAGCTACTAGCCGTACAAAATGGATCATTGATAAATAAAGAACTTACCCCTCATGTCTCGTGTGGGACGGCACTCAAAACAGACAACTGTAGACTCCGAAAAGTACGCGCGAAGAAGTCGAAATGCTCTCTCTCCAAAGGCAACAAGTGGAAATGAAGTGATTTTAGCCTACCTTGGGTATCTATACTCGGACTTTCTGAACCATTTTCCCCCAAATTCCCCGTTAGTCCTACTAGGCTGTGAAATCTATGTTAGACTCAAAAATTTACCCAATCGGATTCCTGTAGCTCATTCTGCAAGAATTTTGCAAAAGTAGGTCTGGCCGCCTAATTTAGGCTTCCCGCTTCCATCTTCCGATTTGATTGAAATTTTTTGTGCTTATTTGCCTTGACTTTTTGATCACCACCTGTCTTCAGTTTTTCCATTTGAGCTCCTTTGCTATTTATTATTAATTTTTGACTTGTTTATTGACAAAATAAAAAAAAATAACAAAATGCGCTAAAAAAGCAAAGTAAAAAATTCAATAATTAAGAAAATCCATTGAAAAACATAGCTTTATTGTTTTTTGTTGGATTTCTCCATTTTTAAGTCTCAATATCTAGAAAAATGATGAAAAATAATAAAAAATGACTATTTTTTGATGATTTTTTAATGGTATATACACTATTTACACTCATCGGGGAGATATTATCAGTTAAACTTCCCCTGTTGATGATAATAAGGGCATTATTAGATAGTTTTGCAAAAAATCACACGTTAACATCAAACTTTTTCCTCCCTCTTCAAACATTGCCCTTAATTACTTAGTACTCTTCCACCCCTCCTAGATGGCGTATTCCGGGACTACTGTGTGCATGGGTTGAACAATCGTGTCTATGCATAGCCTTGGTTGGCTCTATCATGCTTTGACGATAAATGTAGTTCAAACCATTATGATGTGCAAGAGGTGGGTGTTGAGTAATTAACTCAAGGGTTTCTGATGTCGAGGTTTTCTGATGCTGTCTTCCAAAGAGCAAATCTTGTAGCCCGTGTGCTCTTTGCTTTGATTGTGCCATCAGGATGCTTTAGCACGCTGATTTCCTGAGCTGTTGGTATCACTTTTGATTGTTGTCGATCTTTTACTCGCCATTGATACCTTGGTTTGCTTAGTGCAGAATGGTGTGGTTGAGGTTTCTGAGGCTTAACTCTCCATTGCTTGATTGGTTTTCCCGTTTGCGAAGAAGATAAGTGCTCTTTTTTTTACCAAATCAATTTTGTGTTAGGTTTCCTGCTTGGAGATGCTCGTCTCTGTGTTTTGACCTTTGGAACCGTCTTTGGTATTGTCGATGATGTTTTGGGCACCCAGATTTGAATCGGCTTGTGCTTAAGCTGTGCTTTCGATACCCAAATTTGCATAGCTCCTTGCATGCTACCTGTAGCATTTTCTTGTCGATAGGATGGAGAAGATTGATTACTTCATGGTTTGGTCAGATGATTGCTTCCTTTCCATTCCTCCTTGCTTGGTGCAATTGGAACAATGAGTTGTCCGCCTTTAGGTGATAGCTTGAGCTGATTCGTATCCCAATCTGGTTTTGCCTTGTACGTCCGCATCCATGGAATTCCAAGAATCATCGCCGCATTCATGTGTTCATCTGGTAAGCATACAAACTTATGAGGGCATGAACATCCATGTACCATCACATTCAAGTTGACTAGTCCCAATGTTGGTGTTGGGTTCTTGTTGCATCCTTTTATTGTCGCTATTCCTGCTGTCAAAGACTGACCTGTTGCTTTCTTGTACGTGGAATAACTGCATGCATTTACTCGAGCTCCTGTATCGACCAAAGCATTTGTGTATGATTGTTGAGTTGTACTTTGATGTGAAGGTCCATTCCATCTAACCATTCCTCATCTGTTGACACTGCATCTTTTGGCAATTCCCATTGTCGGTCATCTATTTCCAGGATGTTGATGGGAATAGGTTGATGATTCTTGAGAGCAGCTTTTCCTTGGGTATCCGAAGCCGAGCTTCCTCTTGGGCTTCATCAATAACCTGCTGTCGTTTTATCTTCCTTTGCTTGACTGCATGCATTCTTTCTAGCAAATCATTGGTTAGCAGCAAATTGTACTTCTTTAAATGACATCCACTAATTCAATTAGCCATTGGTTCACCATCTAGGGTGGATAGCTTAACTGCTCCACTTGGAGATACATCTTCAATAATAAACGGTCCGTTTCCCTTTTTCTTAAACTTGGGAATGTGTTGCTTAAGGGAATAGACTAAAACTAAGTCCCCTTTCTTGAAGATTTTTGTATTAGATGGGAATCAAAAAACTGTTTTTGTTTTTGCTTTTGTGCATAGATGTGAGCTATAGCAATTAGCCTTTGCTCATCTAGCTTCTCTAAATCTTCAAGTCTCTCTGACAATTCATGTCCAGTCCACTCAAGATCCCTTGCTATCCTTAGTGTCGGCAATAGAAATTCTATTGGAAATATGGCATCAAGACCATAAACAAGGTTAAAGGGTGTAGCATTTAAAGCTGTTTTGAATGAAACTCGATAAGCCCATAGAGCTGCATGGAGATTCATTTCCCAGTCTATTCTTCCTGAACTAACCACTTTAGTCAAAACCGAGCTAAGAATCTTATTCGTATGCTCAGCTTGTTCGTTTTCTTGTGGGTGATAGGGAGCTGACTTGTTATGGATGACCATAAATTCCTTAAGCAGATATTCGATTACCTCATTGAGGAAATGAGTTTCCCAATCACTGACAATTTCTATTGGCAGTCCATATCTTGTGAACACTTACTCATATAAGAATGCGGCAATGGTTCTGGCATCATTCTTTTGAGTTGCTTTAGCCTTGGCCCACTTAGTCAATAGTCCGTAGCTACAATGATATATCGAGCTTGGGTTCTATAAGCAGGTGGCTGTATTGGCCCAACAAAGTCTATACCCCATTTTGCGAAAGCTCTAGCCCCATCATTGGCCTTAAGGACATGCTATCTACTCTTGTTGGTATTTTTTCTCGTTGACAAGCATCACACTTTCGAACATATTCTTTGGCATCTGCAAAAAGTGTTGGCCACCATATGCTTGCCATTAAGTTGCTCTTGCGGTGGTCTCATTGCAAAAGTGACCTTCAGCTAATCCAGTATGTACTTGTTCTATAATCGGAATATATTCGTCTTCATTTTCACAAAGACGCAATTGTTGATCCTTACTTCTCCGATACAATTGGTTCCCAATAACAACATAGTCTCTTGCTTCAGTTTCAATTGCTCTTTGACGGTGTTTACTCATATCCTCAGGAAATGTTTGGCTTGATAAGTAAGTGACTAAATAGTTACTCCACTTAGGAACATGCGACATTTGAAACAATGTTACATGAGGTATGGGCGTTTGTTTTTTACATTGAGGACAGTCCTTTACAAAAGAGCGAACATCACTCCTCATAGTTGGCAAAAATACTCCAAGTCTTAAGATCCTTTGCATAGTTTGGTCTTTAGCAAAGTGAAGTCCTACTATGGTAATATGTGCTTGACTTAGGTATTGGGTTTTCTCTTCAGGATTAATGCATAAGAGCAATATTCCATCTCAGTTTCTTTTGTATAGCCTACCAGCTGGTAATTAATACATAGCCAATTTTCTCAATTAATCCGATTGTAATAGGAAGTGGTATTTGCGAGTCCACTTGAGCTATGGTCATCAATGATACCATATTTTTTGACCATCGAGGTATCATTTCCATGGAGAACAAATAGGCATCTGGTAGATCATCATCTACCCCTTTAGGTGATTCCCCTGAAACAATCCTTGACAAATGATCTGCTCTTTGATGAGTAGTGCCCTTTTTTACAACTAAAGTGACATCAAATTCTAGAAGAATGATGAACCATCTCACTATTCTTCCTGTGTTGCATGGCTTGTTGACCAAGTATAATAAGGCTTGGTGGTCCACGAAGAACACAAATTTGTTCGCTAATAGGTAATGTCTATACTTTTTTACGGCATAGATCATTCCTAATCCTTCCCTTTTGGTGGTGGTGTAATTCTTTTCTGCCATGTTCAACTATCGGCTAGCATTAGAAATAGGAAAATCAATTTTCCCGTCTCCTGGTTGAGCTAGTATACACCCAATGTCAAAATCTGAAGCATCTACATGTATGTGGAATATCTTATTCCAATCTAGTACTTTCATATTGGATCTGAGGTGAGAGCTTCCTTAAGCTTCATGAAGGATTCTTCACACGCTTCAGTCCACTCAAAGTGTGTAATCAAGTTATACATGGGTTTTGCAATTATAGCGTACATGTAAATGAACCGTATGTAATATCCACAATGTCCCATGAAGGCTTGAACCCCCTCGACTGTTGTTGGTCTAGGCAAATCAGCAATAACATGAATACTATCTAAGTCAATAGCTATGCCATTTCTAGACACTATATGTCCAGGAATTTTCCCTTGTCGACCCATGAATGTGCACTTTTCAGGATTTAAGCAAATCCAATAAAGTCTACATTTCTCGAATACCTTTTTGAGGTGTTCAAAATGATCAGCCCGGATTGATGAATGTACGCATAAATCATCCATATATACTTCCAAGAATTTCCTAAGATATTTTTTAAAAGCATGGCTCATCAATCTTTGAAAGGTGGCAGGAGCATTAGTTAACCCAAAAGGTATAACCCGATAGGCAAAAATACCCCATTCCGTTGCAAAAGCAGTTTTATGTTGATCTTTTGGGTCAACCAAAAGTTGATTGTATCCTGAAAAGCCATCTAAGAAGCTGTAAGCTTCTTTACCTGCAACTCGTTCTAACACATGCTCAATGATTGAGGAAAGTTTTCTCTAATGGTAGCTGCATTCACTTTTTTGAGATTGACATGCACTCGTAATTTTCCATTCTTCTTGAGTACTACCACAATTGGAGACACCCAATCTGTATGTTCAATTTCATAAATGAATTAGGCTTCCTTTAGTTTTTCAATCTCTTCTTTAATCTTCCTAGCAAATGTTTCATTATATGTGTATGGCCTTTGTCTACTTGGTTTTGCATCATCTCTCATAGGTATGGTATGTTGACAGATTTCTGGAACAACATCCTTGAGATCCTTGTAAGACCAAGAGAAGATATCTTGGTATTCTTTTACCAAGCTTATCAAAAGATCTTCTTCTTCCTATGTTAGGTCATTTGCAATGTAGGCAGGCCTAAGCTCTTCTCCTGGTTTAGCCAAATCTATCTTTTTCGCGTTTTCAAACCGTTCGTTGGACTCGCCCTGTTTTCGCAGTTCTCTAACAGGTTGTTCAACAATGATTTTTTAATCTTAGAGAGTATACTTTTTGTAACGGGATAGAATACTCATTTCATCTTTACCATCCTCTTCTGTGGTTTCCATTTTAGTCGTATATATCTCCTTTAGAGCTTTTTTGAACTCTTGATACTTCTTTTTCCGCTCAATTTGTGTCATGGTTGACTCCTTTTCTTGTTTTTTCGACTTTGCTTGGGTATCCTTCCTCGTTTTTCTCGATATTTTTAAAATTTTTGGGTTTTTGTCTGAAGGATATCTGCCAGTGATTTTGTCATTGACACAATCATGTGCATCTATCTGCATCAGGAACTGTGTCTATTGGAGATTGATGGCATAGGTCTAGCTTTCACGTTTCTAGTGTCTCTTTTTTGTCTATACCATTTTTGTCTTCTTGATTTTTGGTTAGGAAAGTCAAAAAACTTTTTCTCCCCTCCTTTCAAGAGTAGCTTAGCTCTCACATGTTCTTTTTCTGACCCCGAATCTTTTGAGGTAGCTGAGTGTTCGTCTAACTCATCTGTTGCATCGGAGTAGAGGTCTGAAAAGACTTGTTGAGATTTCATCAAGTCCTTGGGTTCCTCAATTTCATATTCAATGCAGAGGATTGAAATCATTTGGATGGGAATTATGTCATAGCCGTCCTCATTGCAAAATTGAGTAGGCATAGACCTATTCACACATACATCCATTGTCGCTAATTGAGTCCACTCAAATGGCTCAAACAAATGCTCTATACATAGGCTTCGTATGTGCAATTCCTTTCTAAAATACATTCTTCTCATTTTAAACTCCCATTTTTTGAAGCTCCGCACATCCAAATAGGAGTGTCTTTGTTCAACCATGATGGAAGCTTAGTTTCAGCCGAGGAGACTGAATCAAACTCTTGTATGGGCGTTTTCATGACATCTCTATAAGTGTGAGTTTTTAAATTAACCCTTGTTATAAATCCCACTTGCTTCAAGTACAGATAGTTGTTTCCCCAATCTTGGATAAGCTGTACCTGTCGCATGAAAGGTCTTTCCAATATGATTTCGTAATTGAGTTTTTTCCCAAAGTCTACTATGGCAAAAGTGTGTTGATATTCAATCCCACAAGAATTGACTATCACTTTTTCAAGCAGCCCTAATGGTCTTTCAATGTGTCCGTCAACCAATTGCAATTTCATTAGAGTTTGTCTAATGGCCGGTTGTTCCCAGGATTCCCATACTGCTTTCGTGGCTATGGCTATGCATGTCCCACTATCTAGTATTGCCATGGTTTCAATGTCATTATATTTCACTGGAAGGGTTGTTTTTCCTTTTTTCCCTTCATTATTTTCCAACTTTGTTCATTGGAACAGATCGAATTTCTTTGTTGTCCATCTCGTTTTTCAATTTCCTCAAATTTTGTGCGACTAGCCCTGTTATTCCCACCTTCTCTAGGGTTTTCTGTAGATCATTCCATAAATATGGTCTGAGTTTTAACAGTCCTCCCAAGGTAAGAGTGCATTGGATGGGTGTAGACATGGTTGAATAAATGTTGTCCACTTCTAGGGTCTGTTCTGCTCTTTTTAATTGAGTGGTCTTGCACACTATTGATTCATCTTCGTTATCTCTTAAGTAAGAGGGTTATGTTTTCAAGGTCAATGTTTTCGACATTCCTGAAGCTTCAGATCCGCAATCCCCATACAAGGATTGTACGTCTATGTCCAATTCAGGAGGTAGGTTGTCTAACCAAACTTCCTCTATAGGAGCTGACTTTAGAGTTAGGCTCCTATCATTGATCTCTCTAACTTTTTCTCATAAGTGTCCTAGCCAGTCTTCCTCTACGAATGGAATTTTGTCTAAGGCATCTTCGCTGTCCGGCACTATAAGTTCTGGCTCTTTTGTTTCAATGTTGGGTTCTACCACCACTTCGGACTTTTCTTTAGTGTCTTTTACCACAAGCTCCTGAGGTTTTGCCATACTTTCGAGCTTGGGTTTTTGTTTTTCTAGCATTTCTTGCGTGATTCTTACCAAATTTTGATAAGCTTCAGGCTTAGCTACTTCCATGTCTGGAGAAGGATAGTTTTTTCATTTGTTTTCCATGTTTTGGCCTGCTTTAAGTCCCGCTTGGTAGGCTTCCAAGGTTGCATTAATAGGCTCAAAAATTTTATAAACCAAAATTGATCCTCCAGATTTTACGGTTGTTTCCTTGAATTCGATTCCAGTTTCTTTCACCTTTTCCTGGATTAGCTTCTTTGCTTTCTTCTCGATTTCAGCCTTTTGTTTCTGTCTTCTCATCTCATACCTTTTGCTTCTGCTTCTTTTGGACTTTTGGGAGGTAATTTTTGTATTCTCCAAATCATCAGAGAAGTTGTGTTTCTTTTTCTTAGCGTGGGCTCTAGTGATTACCTTGATTGGAACAATCGGTTCACTCTCAGACGAGCTACTAGGTATCACTTGGACTACGTTAACTACTGTTATACCCTTGTTTAAAGGATTTTTTGGACAATATTCCGGGAAGTGTCCTCCCTCTTTGCAACATTGTAAGTAATAAGCTTCAACTGGCTTAAGGTTCTTGTCAGGCTTTGGGCATTCGTTTTTCCAATGATCATCTACACCACAGTTATGACAGTTTCTCATTGTTGGCTTAACCATGGGTCTTACCATAGAATGTCTAACACCTTGATTAGCTACATAATACATGGGTGCAAGCTCTGGTGGAGCATAAGTCATAGGTTCTTCCATTGGTGGTGGATGTGCATTATACCAATCTCCTTCTACCTTTACTGTAGATGGACTAGGCTCAGCATAGGGTGTAACAGGCACTAATGCTTGTTCATCTATGACTCCCTCTGGGTGCATGTACTTCACAGGCACTGCATTATGTCCTGGATATGGAGGTTGTTGATCCAACACAGATTGAGGTCTTTCCATGCCCATCGGTGGTCTTTGGGCTAGTGCCATGTTAAGTTGGTATATGTACATGGGTTGTCCTTGTGGCCTCATGGGCACGTACTGAACATTCTCATCATACTTTGGTCGGTAGTAGCACTCATTGGTCTCATGGTTGGTCCATTTATCCTCGATTACACACCATTACTGCAGTCTAATTGGTTGTCCCTTTTGTGGTATCCCTTGTCCTGGTCCTCTCATGGGTGCTTTTTGCATGTTATTCATCATGTCATTCATCCTTTTGAGCATGTCTTCTATGGCTGAAAGTGGTGCTGCAGTAGCTGTTCCCACTTGCACTGGTTTGGTGGATGTTGTTTTCTCACTTTGGTTATCCTTAGGGACATCTTCTTCATTGAAAATATCACAATTGTCTCCTAAGTCAATAGCATATGACAAACACTCTTCTAGGGTTGTATGCTTCTTGTTATAGAGTATAGCATGAAGTTCTTTGTTTAGCAATCCCTCTAGAAATAATTTTACTAGTCGTTCTTCTGCAGGTATCTCTAGCCCTGGGCATCTGGCAATGTATTGTTTCATTCGAGTTGCACAATCTCTAACAGACTCACCATGTTTCTGTTTAAAATTGTAGATTTGAGCTATCGTATTGTGTTTGATTGCCGTTTTGAAACAAGCAGCTACAAATCCTTGAGCTAATGTGTTTAAGTCCATGATTGACCTTGGTGGAATGTTTGGAAGCATGTTAATGATTTTACTTGTCATTCAAAACCCCTCGAATTGAGTATGAAAATCGAATATGCGTTCCGTTCTTAGCACTTGCTTAAAGCTTGTTAAGTGGTCGTATGGATCCCCTGATCCACTGTATTTTCTGACCCATTTCTGAAAATCAGCTGGTTTGACGCATCTATTTGGTTCAACTCCCGGTTTCCTGGCAGTTGGTCCTGTTTCAAGTCCTTCAAACCAGTTTGTTGGAAATAGTGACTCATGTAGCCCTGGACTGGCTTTAGTGTCACCCGGTTTTCTATGTGATGAAGTAGTTTTTGGTTTCTTAACATCACTCTCGGATGATCTCTCACGGTGTTCATCTGAGAGTAATGTTTATGGTCCTTGTCCAAATATCCAATCCCTTATGGAATAACCTTGGTATTTGGTTTGTTCTACCTCCTCAGGAGTGATCATAACAAAGTTTTTGTTATAACAATCTCTAAACAGGTAGGTTGGTAGATTTGTTGATCCCTTATCTTTGATCTTGAAGATATAGATGATCTTCATGGCTGTTAGTTGTCTTGATTTGGCATGCAAAGTCCACATAAGATCTTTGACATTTCTATCCTCCCAACAATAGACTCCGATCCTAGGATTATCAATATTAAACCATTTCAAAGGCTTCAAATCAACTTGATCGTATCCCTTGAATTCTAAAGTTGGTGGTCCTTCTTTTGCTGCCATATGTGAAATTATGGTGTTTATTTCTAAACCCCATTTGTCTATCACGTCAAGGTCTTCGACTTGTAAATATTGAGTTCCGTTTCGATCCATGTACATTTTTCCTTGTTTGTTTGCTCTAATCTCTTCTTCGAACTCAATACCATGGTCATCAATGCGAATGGCATACTCTTCGTTAGGATCTAGGTAAACCTGAGCTCCATGGAGATTAGTCTTATAAAAAGAGAGTATATGCTTGTAGCACATTGTTGTTCCGGTTTTCGAGTGAGTCGAATAGGAAGACATTTTATATGTTGAATATGAAAAAGTGTCTAAAACTTCTTCTAGAATCGTATACAAGGAATTGCCTTGATTCACACTTTTTTCAGTGGATAGTGTTGGTCTAACACTATACAAGCTCAAAAGTCAAAATGGGTGGCTTTGTGTAGCAATAGTAAATAATCATGATTTGTCAGTTTTTTGCCTTTTTTGGCTTGATTTGCCAAGTATACAACCTGTTAAGGTCCTTGGACAAGTTTCAACAAATTTGGACAAAATCTGTTCAAGTTTATCAACTGTTCCATGTCTGCATATTCGGTTTCAAGAATCTAACTTAAGTCTCACTTTTGTGATCCAAATTTCACCAAAATTGATTTGTGTGGTCTACTTGATATGCCTGACCTTGTGATATGCCCAAATATGCAAGGTTGTCCATTTTTGAAGCTGATGTAAATAATCGTGATTATCTACTCTGGTTAATTTTTGCAAGTTTTTTGCCCCAATCTTGACACGAATCTGTTAAACACTTTAACTTAAGGTCTCTAGCCAAGTTTCATCAAGTTTGGACAATTTTTTGGTCAAATAGTCATTAGTTTTCTGTCCGAGGACTAACTTTGCAAACTTGGTCACAATTTCCAATCCAGAGATCCAAATCTCACCAAATTTGGTTTGTGGGCTTATTACAACATGGTAAAACTAGTGGTATGTTAACTTGGTCAAAAAAGTTGAAAAATGGGACATATGTAAATAATCATGATTATTTACATATGATAAATTTTTGCATCTTTTTGGTCAACTGAGCATGTACATATGCCTATCACATCAATACAAGCCTATGAATCAAATATCATCAAGTTTAGACTATTTTTTTCCAATTTACACTCAAGTCTTCAAAAGTCGGTATAAACTTTAGTTTTTACCTAGTTTTTGTCAGTTTGGTGATCCAAATCTAATGTGCCTTTACAAAAGTTGTTTATACACTACAATGAGTCAATGGTATTAACCTTGGTCAAATCTGAGCTGAAAGAAAATAATCGTGATTATTTACTTCAGGCTTGAAATGAATCATTTTTTGCACTTTTTCAATGGACGGTCTTTTCATGAGTTGTTTTAAGCCTATGAATCAAGTCAAAACTTAATTTGGCCTAAATTATCAAAAAAAAGCAAATAATCTGAGTTTTGACCAACTCTTGAAATTTTTATCTCAAAGTGTCCTTGAACTTACCCACTGTTGCATACAACTTGTAAGCATACTCTCCATTCGGATTGAGTGATTTGGAGTCTTTTCGTGCTATTTCTAGCCGTAGAACTGAAATTCTGTACTTCAAATAATAACTCACAATGATTCTTTCGGAGAGAGCAATGTTTTGAAATCCACCTCGGATCCTACTTACCCTACTCCTAGGTTCTCATGTAATGGGGTTGTGGAAAGTGTTCACAAATACTTGTTTCTTGTTTTTTTATGGTTTCTTGAGTATCGATCTCAAGACTTGTCTCGTCTATCAACCATTCTCAAAATCCTAATCTAATTCTACAATCCTACAATCCTAAAGGCACTCGACAAGTACGATTACTTCCAAGCCACCTCTACACAGCAAAAGACGACAATCTTAAGCTATGCGGTTTTAAAAAAGAAAGTTTTTACTCTAGGAGATCTTAGAGGAAGTTAAAGGATAACTTCACAAAACGCTCGTGTGTTTTCCTAGTTTAGGTATCTTCGATCCCTGGCAATGACGCCAAATGTGAGACGGTAGTCTAACCTCACTATCTTATTTTATTGCAGTTTTAGCAAGAACCACGATTAAATTGTCAATCCATGGAACGAAGCTGACTCGATTAGTGCATAGAGATTGTCAATCTCTCGAAAAACAACTAACAACTCGCATCTAACTCAAGGTACACTCAAGTGACTGAAATCACCAAAAGCTAGTCGCTCATCGGCAAACAAATCACATCCGTTACAGCATCAAATGACATCCAATCATAACGAAACTTCTAGAACGTGTTTATAAGACCTAAGCACACATGCTTATGGTCTCAAACCCCACTTTAGGTCAAGTGCCAAAATTGCGATTATTAACGGCAGTGGATTTTGGACCTAGTCGATTTCGACTCAAAATGCACCTAAATACTTAGCAATGATGCCCCAATACCCTGCCTATGCTTAGTTTTTTATTTTGAGTGTAAATTCTTACTTATGATGAAATTAGGCCGTGGATCGACGACGTCAAAAGCTACGAAATATTGTGATGTGTTTACGTCAATGCGTAGAGCTCTTACCTGCGGTTGCAATGTAACAAGCGCGACTGCATGTGACAAGTAGGGAGGGAGTAGGAAGCACAAGAAGTGAGCGACGTTAGCTCACGCTGTGTATTTCATGATCCAAAACTTATAAACAACTTACAAAAATTGGCTTTTATACCTTAGCCAAGGTTTTTGGTGGTCAAAACTAATAATTTGGGAGCTCTAACTAAATATAGCTAATGACAGGTTGATACAAGCTGGGAGCCTACAGCCCCAGCTCAATTATTACAAGGTTTACTCAAACCATAGGAGTTACAATATTCCCGATTTATAAAAAATAATAAGTGTTTTTTCATGGGAGCTCCGAAAAATGGTCTCCGTGTTAGCTTGCTGCTAACAAGCTCATAAAGAGAATTTTAAATAATAAAATTTTCATAAATGTGATATCCTTTCACATAGCCCATAGCTCACTCATACGTTTACCATTTGTCATCTTCAATAAATAAATAATTTTTCATTTCCATTACATATCTCTGAGTTGGAAAGCAACTGAGTGAAAGCAAATATCCTCACTTGCAAAGATAAGGATCTGCAAATTATACTTGTCTAAAG